>NC_089229.1:24908426-25221544 GCF_963924675.1 Phocoena phocoena
TTATACACAAACTTCTGCCCGATCACCTTCTTGATGATGTTCTGTGAACACAAAAGCAGACGTGGAAAAGATGAGTGCATCAGAGAAACTGGTAAGAGGCTCATTCTTGTGGGGGACCTTGCTGGCAGAAGCACTGAAAGTCCTGATGGCACATCTCAGCTAAGGTGTAATGGAAAGAGGACTAAAGCTGAGGGCAGAAGAATCTGATTTGCATTCCAGTTCTGCTAATTACAAATGGTGTGATCTTCGGCAAATGGGTGGTCACTTTTAGTTTCCTCATCTGTGAAGTGAGGATTATTATACCTAAGAACGTAGTAACAGTTGCCAATTATTAAGCACTTACTCTGTCGCTGGTATTGTTTATGCATTAGCTCATATAATCTGTACAGCGGTCCTAAAAGAAAGGGATGATTCAACTCCCATTTTAGGCCTTAGGAAAATAAGCTTAGAGCGTTTAAATAACCCACAGAGCCACATGGTAGGTAAGTGGTAGAGGCAGCATTTCCTTTACCATAATATAGTATTGTCTTACCTACCTCTGGGACTTGTGAGAATTCAATGAAATAATAATGGGAAAGCATTCTGTAAGCTGGAAAGCATTATAGAAATGTAAGTTATTATCACCAAAACACCACAGTGTTTTCTTAAATCATGCAGCCATTTCTTTTCCTTTTTAATTCTCTGCCAAGAAAGCCGCTGGAGGAAAAAACAAAGCGTCTACTTGGATGTTCACGACATTCATACAGTATTTTCAGTTGCTGGTATCTACTTCTGGCTCTTCAGTTTATGGCTCCCATCCTCAAACATTAGGATGTAAATGAAAACCAATAATCACTGCAAAAGTTTCCACCCCCCATTGGGAGAACAGACTTCATTTTAAAGGCTGTACTGTTCTTGAGATTTATTAAATCCGAACATTAGCAAAGTCTATCAAATGTTTGCCGGGCCCGAGGTACTCAAGGCAGACAAAGATGGTCTCCCTCAAGCACAGAGAGGTAGTGGCACCATCCTGTGGGAAGAGGACTTCCTTACAAACTGTTCCTTTTAAAACCTGGATATGGGGGCTTCCCTGGTGGCGCAGTGGTTGAGAGTCTGCCTGCCGATGCAGGGGACACGGGTTCGTGCCCCGGTCCGGGAAGATCCCACATGCCGCGGAGTGGCTGGGCCCGTGAGCCATGGCCACTGAGCTTGCGCATCTGGAGCCTGTGCTCCGCAACGGGAGAGGCCACAACAGTGGGAGGCCCACGTACCGCAAAAAAAACCCAAAAAACCTGGGTATGAATGAGGGTTAAAAAAAAAAAAGTCATTTGGGGGAGAAGAGCTTGAAAAGTAGCTGCTGTTGAGCATCTACTCTGTCCTGGGTGTTATGCACACGTGATCCCATTTGATCTCACATGAACCCACTTGTAGGCTGGAAGGTATCATCCTTATGACATAAGCTCAGAGATGGGAAGTGATGTGCCCAAGGGCCACAAGATCTACTAATTCTAAAGCCTAAGGTTTTTCCCATTTCCACACAAAGTTGGAGGGAGAGAATCAAAGAGCCCCCTTAGTAGAGACGACATTTTAAAATTAGTTCATCTCAAATTTTTAAAAATTGAGTTACAATTGACATATAACATTAGTTTCAGGTGTACAGCATAATGGTTGACATTTGTGTATACTGCAAAATGACCACCACAGTAAGTCTGGTTCACATCCATCAACATACACACACACATTTTTTTTTCCCTTGTTATGAGAACTTTTAAGATCTACCCTCTTAGCAACTTTCAAATATATGAGAGGAAATTGAATTAAATTTTGATGTTCATCTTGTGATCATTTTGGTGTATAAATACATTATGCTTTTGCCTCCCCTCTTGTTACATTACAGCCTCTGCTAACTTGCCTTTGTCCTCCTTAAATGCATCCTCAAATCCCAGAAGTGAATTTATCCAGCAGTCAGGAGGGATAGGCATAATTACCAAGCCACTGAGATTTTCAAGGAAGAATTCTTCAGGGCAGGCATCTAAGGGAGGGACACACAAGGTCCCCAGGCAGCACCAGAAAACCCAGTAACGCAAATCCTGGCGAAACTTTGCTCAGCACCAGCACACAGGAGGTTCAAACCTGAGTACGTGAGATTCAAAGCTGAACAGTTCCAGTGCCTGGCACCCTGGCCTGCAATTTAACCCACCAAATCCCATTTACTCCATCTGACCTCATTTTCACACTCGACACTAGCAAAACTGAAAACCACTTAGAGAAACTTCAGAGAGATCTAGTAAACTTAAGAGTTCCACCTGGGCCTAACTGGCATCATCTCTGCACACCAGGCCTGGGTAGACAACGCGCCTGGGAGAAATCAGCTCCCAACAGGAAAGGGTTAAATAAGGGTGTTACTGGTGCCACCTGACCCATAAAAAGAAAGCATGCTTGCCTGGTGTGTTCCTCTGCTAAAATTCTAAGGTATTTTTGTTTCCCACTCATAATATTCTTCTCCCCGGAGGAAAACTTCATTTTATTCTCAGCCAGTTTGAACACTCATCTAAACCGAGTGAATCATTAAAGCCTAAATAATTACACAGAAGGAAAGAGAAACTGTATGGGCTGAATCCTTTCTTCTGCCAGGTCTCGGAAATTTTTTTTTTTTTTAACAGAACCAACCTTTAATTTTATTATGGGTATTCAGAACGTAATGTCTGAGCAGGGATTACGTTCACAAGCAAACCAAGAAGTCATTTGGGACTGTGATAAAAATGATAAAAGTGGTTGGAAATTGAAAGGCAATCTCAAATAGAGAGCTGGGCCTCAATGTGTTAAAAAGAACATAAGGAACAACCCACACGACTATCAACTGAGAAATAAACAAAATAGGGGACAGTCATACAATAGAATGTCATCCAGCCATAGAAGGGAATGAAGGCACTGGCACAGCTACAGCATGGACACACCTTGAACGTATTCTGCTAAGTGAGAGGAACCAGACACAAAAGGCCACATATTGTATGATGGACTCTATTTATATACAATATCCAGAAGAGACAAATCTATAGAGACAAAAAGTGGATGAGTCGTCTCCTAGGGGATGACTAGGTGGGATGGGGGAATTGAGGGGTGACAGCTGAAAGGCAAGACCTTTGGGGGGGTGGTAGTGAAAATGCTCTAAAATTGATTGTGACAACTCTATAAAGACACTCAAAGCACATTGACTTGTATGCCTTAAATGGGTGAATTAGCTGGTATGTGAATTATACTTCAGTAAAGCTTTTATTTAGACAGAGAACGTGAGGAATCCTTTTTCTCGGCTTTACTGAGATATAACTGACAGATAACATTGTGTAAGTTTGAGGTGTACAGTGTGATCTGATGCACGTATAGATCACAAAATAATGTAGTTACCACATCCTTCACCCACGTAATTACTATTTTGTTGTTGTTGTGAGAAGATTTAAGGTCTACTCTCTCTGCAACTTTCATGTATATATTACAGTATTATTAACTCTAGCCACCACGCTGTACATTAGAGCCCCCAGATTCACTCATCTCACTGCTACAAATTGGTAGCCTATGACCAACATCTCCCTGGTTCCCCACCTCAGCCCCTGGTAACCATCAATCTACTCTGTGAATTTCTGTGAGTTCAGCCTTTGTGGATTCCACATGAGTGAGATCATACAGTATTTGTCTTTCTCTGACTGACTTATTTCACTTAGCATAATGCCCTCAAGGTCCATCCAGAACATAAGGAATTTTAAGAATTTTGGCAGGCTTAAAGGGAAGATGGTGGGAACTTTTGATGGCTGGATGGCAACTGACATAACATGCTAACCCCCACTCTGAACAGAAAACAGAAGACACTGCACAGGGCCCTGAACTCCGCTGACGCAGTAAGGGCCCTTCAGCGGCTGCTGCCTTCCTGAGGAGAGCTGCTTGGACACCAAGATAGTTTTTTTAGGGAAAGGCTACACGGTGACAGGGATGGAGACAACTGAAGGAGAAACAAACAGCTTTTGGAAAGAACCAGGGAGGATCTTGCTTCTCTAGAAACCAACAGGAAAGATGGATTAGATGTGGCTACCTGGACAATTTGAAACCTCTGCGAAGATGGAAGGCTGGGAAGGACTGGGAGGAGCGGGGAGGGTGGGGTGCAGGAAGGAGGTCAGAGTGTGCAGGCCAGCGGTTTGGGAGCCCGACTCCACACCGGGAATATCTGCTCACATGAGGGGAGCCAGTGAGCAAAGCCCCCCACCAGGATGCCCAAGGCCAGAGATCTAGGTGGGTAGGTGGACCCAGAGGAGGTGTGTACCTGGCAGCTGAACTGACAGCCCCTTCGTACCCGACTTCCAGGGCAGACCCCAGGAGCGTATTGGGGGCATGTGTGTTTGAAGATCTCTCTGTAGCCTCCAAAGGGAGGTTTCCCTGCAAGAGTTTGGCCTATGAGGGGCTTGCTGAGAAAACGCACAATACAGGGGAATAACATCAGGTAGTATTTGCGGACTATTATCTATCAGGCTGTGTGCTAAGAACTTGACCACCTTCAAGTCATTTAATCCTCTGAAAGATTGGAACTGTTATTATCCCCATTTTAGAGATGGGCAAACTGAGGCTCAGAGAGTATAGATCACCCCCAATCACGAGTGTGTACTTGGGCAGTCTGACTCCAGAGCACTTGGCCACAACGGAAGGTGACACAAGACTCGGGCTGACACAGCCCAGGACACGAGAGCACTTGGGGATGGGCTCTTATTATGAAAAGTGACAAGGATATTTAGAAGAAGCCTGGTTTTTCCACCCCTTCCTCCCAGACTCACACATATTTGTTATTTACGGTTGCCTGGTAACCTGACAAACGCTGTCTGTGTCCAGTTGGGCCGAGTTGACTCTCAAGCACGGTTTCAGGGCAACAGTTGCACACATCTTCCCTCCACATGTGGAGGACCAGCCTCTGTTCGTAATTTCCCACCAAATGTGTATTCACAACCAGGGTGGACTTCTGACCCGGCATTCCGTGTGAGGTTACAGGCGGCAAGGACGGGACCAACTTCAGCGACGGGGGAAAGCAACATCCACCCAACGCACCCCAGGCGGCAGTTCCAGCAGAAGTGGAAGCTCGGGTCCCCAAACCACTCCCTCCATTACCACTGCCCAGTGGGTGTTTTAAGACGGCTGGAGCCTACAGGGCAAGCAGTCCACCTGGGGCCGGACTGTGGCCGCCTTGTGCAAAGGAACCCTTCCTGACGCACCAGCTACCCCTGGTCCCATGAGAGTCTCCCTAGGTTATTTCAACCTAACAAGACAGTGCCGAGAGAGTGGGTCCTGTTTCCACTTCCCTCAGTGTCGCCTGCTGCCCGGATGGATTCCAGGCTTACACATAGGTGTGTCCATGGGTGTGTTTAAATATGTATATATTACACCTAACTCTGCCTTCTCCTCCCACAGAAGAAGAAGGAGCTTGTGTAAATAATCCCATACAGTGGAGAACTCAGACATATGCCTATTAAGTATTATGGTTTAAAAAAAATTGCAGTGCAGGGTAATGAAGAGATGCTTGTGGAATTGAATTTACCGTCTTAATTTTGATGTTATGAAGGATACCATTAAGTTCGCTCCATGTTTATTGAATGAATGACTCTCATTGTGGAGAGAACTGACTGAGGCAGGAAGCCAGAGGCTTCACCCCATGACAGACAATTTTCCACGGCTAATTCCCAGGCTGGTTAAAGCTCCATGTGATGCATCCAATACGTATACTTTCGCATCTGCTTTCTTGCTGGCATTTTTAAGTGGAAAACTCCCAGACAGACACTGGGGGCTAATGCAAACCTCCACAGCCTCACACCTTCTGTGAGAGCTTAATAAACTGTAATTCCACGTATCCCGGCAAATATCTGTCGGCTCTGGCCTGGCACCCCAATTTTTTTTTTTTTTTGCAGTACGCGGGCCTCTCACTGTTGTGGCCTCTCCCGTTGCGAAGCACAGGCTCCAGACGCGCAGGCTCAGCGGCCATGGCTCACGGGCCCAGCCGCTCCGCGGCATGTGGGATCTTCCTGGACTGGGGCACAAACCCGTGTCCCCTGCATCGGCATGCGGACTCTCAACCACTGCGCCACCAGGGAAGCCCGCACCCCAATTTTGATGTAAGGTCGTGCTTGGGGCTTTCCTGTGCTCGGACTTCTTTCCCCTGCTCTCATTCCTTCCCGGTGCTGCCCTTCCCTCAGGGGCTGTTCCTGACCCCAGGAGGAGCCGGACCAGCTGTGGGTTCCCCATCAGTAGGGCTGCGGCTCCCTTCATCCTCCACCATTTCAGGGCTCCCAGAAACTGCAGGACCCCTGCCCCCACCACCCCCGATTTCACAACTTTCCTATCTTGTTCTCGAAACTGAGAGATGTCTGCGGCTCATGACAGACAGCCCATCCTTTTCTGAAGCCAACACTGGCAGCAGGGCTGGGTACAGAGGACAGAGTGGTGGATCTTTCCATAAATTCCCACTTGACCTGGCCACCAGGGCTGCCACTGGGATGACAAGGAGCGGTTCCAGAGTCACGGCCTGAGGTCAAAGGCCACCCCTGTCTCTTAGCAGTCGTCTCCTCATCTATAAAATGAGGGGACCGACCTCCCATCCACCTTGCGGGATTGACTGTGTAATCCATGTAACGCTTAGCAGAACGCCTGCGACAGCCACACGTGACAGGCCCACAGTATATATCAGCTCTTAATTATTATTTTTACACTCCCATTGAAGCAAAACCGAAACAAAACGTAAAAACCACCCTCTATCAGCTGTAATGACAACTGAAGAGTCCAAATTAAGCCACTTAGAAGGCTGTACTTATTCCCACGGGTCTGGGTGACCAGTTGGGTCGTCCAGCAGACAGAAACACACCTGGTTTACATATCTCGACCAAGGAGGGGAAACATGACGTTCTATTTAGTTGGGTTAAGACAAGAAGTAGACGCGAGGCTTCAGTCCGTCATGCCTCGTGTGGCCAGCACTTGACATCCACTGTGAAGAAAACCTCACACACGCCAATTGATTCAGGACTGGGGGGAAGAGAGGCCCTCCCGCAGAGAGCAGGAGACGCGAGCAACTGGGGAATCCAAGCGTCCCGCTCAGAATGCCCCAGCAGCTTCAGCCGAGATGCCGCACGTCCAGCCTGACAACTGGTGCAAACACTAACCAGACACCCCAGCCAATCTCGTTGTTCTCTGATGCCTCTCAGAACAGGAAACGCACTGCCCAGGCTGGAGGGAGCAGCCCAGATCCATGGCGTCTGCTGTGGCTGCGGCCCTCGGGGAGGGTGATGCAGGCAGCTGGCCCTGAGCGCCTGTCACCGAGATCCTGGGGCGGGGAAGTGGGAAGGATTTACTTGGGGGACTTTTGTCTGGCCGGGGTAGATAGCCTACATGAAAGGAACCCGTGGCCAGAAAGGGCAAGAAAAAGAAGCAAGCATTTGCGAGGGTCTGTCACGTGGTGCACGTGCACTGCCTTGCAAGATGGGTACTGTGATCCCCTTTTTTTTTTAAATTTTTTGGCTGCGTTGGGTCTTTGTTGCTGTGTACGGGTGGGGGCTACTCTTTGTTGCAGTGTGTGGGCTTCTCATTGTGGTGGCTTCTCTTTGTTGCAGAGCACAGGCTCTAGGCACAGGGGCTGCAGTAGTTGTGGCACGCGGGCTCTAGAGCACAGGCTCAGTCAGTAGTCGTGGCACACGGGCTTAGCTGCTCTGCGGCATGTGGGATCTTCCTGGACCAGGGCTCGAACCCATGTCCTGCATTGGCAGGCGGATTCTTAACCACTGCGCCACCAGGGAAGTCCCTGTGATCCCATTTTTAAGATGAAAAAGTCGAGGCTCTTGGTTGGAAGTGAGGTTATACCCAATTTCCCAGCCCACAGGGGTGGGTTCAATACTGGGTGAGCCTTACGACAGAATTCCACAGTCCTGTCTTTTAGAGGACAATACATCATTAACATTTCCCCATGTCTTTAAATTAAAATTAGGGGGAAAAGCAGCATGCCTGGGATGCTCCCATTATTTTAATGAAATCATTTTTACATGTATCAAATAAAAGGAGAAACATTAACCTTGAAAGGTGTATAATAAAATTTGACAGAGGTAGGATTACCACTGATTTGCAAATTTGTTTTTGCTTATCTGCATTTTCACATTAAAAAAATTATGTCTCATATGTTCTGCTTGTCAAATTAAGAGAAGGAAAGCAGGCTCTGAAAAGCTTAGGCACCCAAGATCACGTAGCTTGTAGCTGGAGGAGCTGAAGTTGGAACCCAATTCTACCCAGAGCCAAGACCAAAGCCTTCTGTGTTCCACCACCACACCCTCTCCCAGAAAGCAGCTGAGTTGGCTGAGAGGCTGCTGCTTAAGCCAGGCTGCCAGGACCACGGGCTCTGCATTCCAGAGGAATCTCGGGGTAACTGCGGCGAGCCTGGGAAAACCAGCTCCACGCTCAGGAAGCTAGGGCTCTTCTAGCTCCTCCTGAGGAAGGCCGGCCTTCCTGAGCTGTTCTTTAACCCCACTAGAGCTGCCTCTGCCCACCTGCAGGGCAGAGGAGGTGCCTGCTTTGATGGGACACCCTACTTGAGGCACCGGGGATCCAGCGGTCCCACCACAGCAGGATGGACATCAGAAGCCCACCTCTAAGTGGGTGACACCCAAGGGTGACAGGAAAATAACGGGAAGCTGATGTCCACATACAGGGCCTGGTTACGGCCCCCGCCGAGCAGCAGAAGGGCTTGGAGGGAGCATGGAGGGCGATGGGCAACCCCTCCCAGTATCCACAGGCCTGAGCAGAGCTGCTCACACAAAGAGACAGGCCCAGGGCCTTGACGGGCCAGAGGCGAAGTGCGACCAGCACTGGGATGAACGGACCCGGGTTTGAATCCCAGCTTCATTACTTCCTGTGACCTTGAAAAGGTATTGAACTTCTGCAGGCTTCAGTTTGCTCACCTCAATTCAATGAGTTGGAAACACATTTAATATGAAATGTTGATATTCTCAAAGCAACATTTTTACATGAATTTAGGAAAATGAATTTTAAACAATCTTCAAAACACGATAAAGGATGGTGGTATCTTTGAAAAACATACAAACGAAGTTAAGAAGGGACAGGAGATGTATTAGTTGCTTTCCCCAAATTAGATACTTAGTTTATTCCTAAAAGGGAAATAAAAATATCTCCTAGGGCAGTTTTTTCTAAAAGGCCAGCGTATGTCAGTGCCTCACTCAGAGAAGTCCTCCAAACACGAGCTCTCACCCAGTGGAATTTCACCTACAAGCAATGATCTAATTGAATAGCATCCTCATTATATCACACTGTCTTCTCGTTTTATTCTGCCTTCAAGGAATCAAAATTCCTTATATGGGTACTTTGGTTTACAGTTACAGAAGGCTTATGCAGCATCTCATGTAAGCCTCACAACACTCTGAAGCCCATTTCACAGATAAGGGATCCGGGGCTCCAAGCTGGGTTCACAACCTAGTAAGTAGCAAAGCTGAGCCTCCAGGCCCCCGGCTTCGCAGCCAACACCCTGTGTTCAGCTCCTTGTTTTGGGTTCCCGTCCAGACCATGATCTGACTCATTCTTTCCTGACACAGAACCTAACTGTCCTCTCTCCAAAGTCAGAACAAGGACTCACTGTAGGAGTCATGCTCCGAGTTCCTCCTCCATAACACGCAAACATTCTTTCAACAAACACTGAAGATGCGTTTGTGTGGAAAGCTCCTTGCTGGGCTCTGAGGAACAGCAAGGGAAGGGAATCTGGCCTCTGGCCTCATCCTCTAAGTGTCTGATGGCTGCCTGCATGGCAGTGGCAGGCCCTGCCTCTTCCCGTCCCTGCCTCTTCTCGTCCCTGCCACCTGAACCCAAGGGGACGCAGAGGTTGGCTGGCTGTACTGGGCTCTGCTAGGAATCTGCTGTGGGCAGGCTCGCCTCCCAACGGGCGGCCGTAGAGCAGCTATGAAAGGGCTCCTGCGACCCACCCATGAGTCTGAGCTCCCTCCCCCGGGGCAGTCCTTCTCCTCGGTCCTGAGTTGAATGGCACTCCCTCCACCCAAAATCCACACCCACCCTCAAATGAGACCTTATCTGGAAATAGGGTCTTTGCACATGTAATCGGCTAAGGATGTCAGGATGGAATCACCCTGGAGTTGGGGTGGGCACTAAATTAAATGACTGATGTCCCTACAAGAAAAGGAAAAATCCAGAGAGACACACGGGACGAAGGACATGGGAAGACTGGGGCAGAGATTGGCAGGTGCAGCTATAGGTCAAGGAACCAAGGATTTCCGGGAGCCACCAGAAGATGGAAAAGGCAATGAAGGATGTTCCCCTAGAGCCTTCAGAGGGAGCACGGCCCTGCTGAAACCTCGATTTCAGACTTCTGGCCTTCAGATCTTTTAGAGAATAAATGTCTATTGTTTTGAGCCACCAACGTGCGTGCTAATTTGTTACGGCAGCCCTAGGAAACTCCTTCCTCTTTCTCAACGTCTCTGTCCATCGGGGCAGGGAGGCCTGGCCTTTCCTTTCCAGAGCTTGGCCCGCCTTCACGCCGCCACATTGCTGAGGGCACTGGGTCCAGCGCAGCCTGGGCCGTCCTGGGTCTAAAGCTGAAGCTTGGAGTGCGCACATTCGCACACACGCGCGATCACACCCAGCCCCACTTCCAACTTCTAAGAATAACGTGCTGCCAATAAAGGGCTCCAACTCTGTCTCGGAATTGGCCGACTCCCGGGGGAGGTTTCCTCGTGGTTTGGGTTGAGATCTCTATTCTCTGGCACTGTAAAGCTGCAGGGCCAACCGTCCTTCCAAATTCTCTCCTGGCCTGGAGTGAAGGGCTCCTCTCCCTGCTGCCCAGGGGGCGCCCACCCCACCCGAGAGGCCCAGACTGCATGATGTTAAGGGCACTTTCCCACCCGCTCTGGGCCCGCGGCTGCTTCTCACTGGATGGGGAGTCTTGTCTCCCCCTGGCTCCCTTTCAACACTCAAGGGTATTTTTATTAAAGGCCTCTGGAATGTTAATAAAAATGTAAAACTGCTCCCCTACTTCCCCTGCGGGTGGGGCAGTTGCAGGGGGAGCAGTTGGGATGGGGCCAGATGGTGAAGGGACTTTGGAGCCTTTCCTGGAGGCTGCAGGGAGCTGGGCAGGTGCACAGGCGGAGGGGTGCCGTGCTCCAATCTGGCTCTCTTTAGGAAGTGTCATCTGGATGCAAAGGAAGTGCAGGATGTTCTGGGGCATCCAGAACGACCACCTCACGTTTTCAGTAGTTTTTCCCATTATCATCTCCAACAACAAACACTGGAAGCTGGACCCCTCTGCCTGCCTGCCCTGGGGCAGTAATCCGCAGTATGAGGAATATGGGATTCGAGCCTGAGTTCCTGGCTCTGCAACTGTGTGACCCTCCAGCTTCGCAGTCCTGAGCGTGGGCCTTGGGGTCAAGACTCCGAGGCAGAAAGCTCTGCTGCTCACCGGCCGCTTCATCTTGAACCTGTTAGTTAACCTCTCTGAGACTCAGTATCCCCACCTCTAAAATGGGCCCACTGCCAACAGAGACAACAGGCAGTTCACGTGTTAGGGAACGAGTCTCTCAATGTAAAAATATCTACCACAGGGCCTGGCTCAAGACAGATGCTCCGTACATGTGAGCTTCCCCTCCTTCTGTCACAAATTTGGGGTAGGAACTGAGATAAACTGTTGCTGGAGCCCAGGCAGGAGATGGAGAGGAGGCCACTCAGAGGAGCAGCTGGGCCTGGTGGGTGGATGGTGGGTGGCGGGCAGTATGCTGTGAACGTCAGGGATTTTGTCAGTTTGTCTACACAGCCACTAAATTTTCCTGCAGCTAGAAGCCCAGAAGCGGGAAGGTTCATGCTGGCAAACTGGTGTGGGCTTGGGTAACGGCCTGACGTAGGGGATTCAGCCGGGCTGCCAAGCACAGCAGCCTCATCAACACAGCGCTGAAGTTATTCCCAAGACTCTGGGTGTTTCTTAGCAACGGCCCTATTTGGGGGAACACTGAGTGCCACAAGGAAGCTGGCTTGGAAGCTTGTGCAAGACAGGCGACACCCCCAATCAACACGCAGGGTCCCCCCTGCAGCCTGGCTCCCTCATGCCAGCTGCTCTCTCCCGGGGCAATGTGGCCGGGCTGGAATCCCTCCACGAGGCCAGCAGCTACCCCACAGGTCTCCAGGCTGCATCCAGGACCAAAAGCTTGCAGAGAGGCCCTGATTAACCCCTCGGCCCCCAGGCAAAGCCCAGTTGCCATCTGTTGTACTCCAAACCATCCAAGCGGCTGACGGGACGCAAAAGAAAAAAAGACATCCAACCAAACACGCCAGGCCCTCGACACTCAGACCCAGGGCTGAGCACAGAGGGCGCCTCTGAGATACAAAAGACCCCCGAGTGGAGTCCAGGATAGATGGGTCTCCTGTGGCATTTTGCAGCCAACCAAGGTGTTCTAGAAAGTTCCGGGATATAAATGCTCGCTGGACTTTTGTTCTTTCTCCACTCTGAGAGACGATACATCATATTATCTTCACAAAATTTATTTAGGGGAATTAAAGAATTCTGCCAGGGCCAGTTGAGCTCAGATACGTATCATTAACACGAACATTTTCCTGTCGTGACTGCACACCCGATTTAAAAGGAATTATCCAATTAAGTTAAGAAGGTGATGCGTTCCGCTTCCAGGAGTATGTTGCCAATGACTCTGTCCTGACTGTTCTCCCCTAAAACCCTTCCAATTAAGTAAAGACCTCTCGGCACATCGTGAGGATAAGCCGGGAGGTTGCTGTGGTGACAGGAGGATTTTTCATCATATCACCATTTCAATCTCCTGATGAGAAGGGAGCTGGCAAAGCTTTCAGCCTCCCCCCTGGGATGAATGTTCACCGCCAACAACAACAAGGACAAAAGCTCTGTTGGACAGAAAAGGATGAAGGATTGTGTAAGCTTCCAGGTCTCCTTCGGCAGCAACACAGAGAGTCATGGCTTGGGCTCCCTTGAGCAGAAGTCAGTTGGCCGGTGTTCGCAAGAGGCAGACGCCACCATTTCCCTTCTCTCCCCCTCCCTCGCGGGCAGTTCTAGAGCGGGGCGTGCAGGCCTGATGCTTAAGGTGTGACAGCACCAGCTCAGCCTGCAGAGAGCAATCGATTTGTGCTAACCAGCCAGAAAGATCAGGGCTGTGGGGTCGGACTGTGGCACCATCAATGTCACGAAGAGTAAGAGGAGACAAAGATCTGTATTTCTAAAATGCAAACCTGACCACGGCACTCTCTCGCCGCCTGTAGCGGCTTCTCCATTGCCCTTGACATCAAGTTCCAACTCTTTAGCACGATACTCTCCACCCTCATCCCCCGCTCACTCTTCCAACCTCATCCCTCCCTCATTCCCTAAATAAACACTCAAACTCTTTCACACCTCCTGGCCTTTGCACATGCTGTTCCCTTTCTCAGTAAATCTGTTCCCAACTTTTGGCAGCCTGGTAAATGCATTCTTATTCCTCAAGACCCGGGTCAGATGTCTTGACCTCTGGTAACTTTGTCTCTGCCTTTACTTCTCTCCCCGTCTCTCCTGGAAGATAGATGCTGGAATCATGGCCAAGCCAGCGCTTTACAAGATGTCGCTATTATAACTGGCTTGCACGGTTGTCTCCCCAGCCAGCTGCTAAGCCACTCACGGGGAGGTGGTATGTTTTCAACCACAGAAGAATAGGCAGAGGTGAGAGAAAGGGGCCATGTCACCTGGAGACGGATGTACAGGAGTATCTCGGAGATACTGCAGGTTCGGTTCCAGATCACTGCAATAAAGCAACTACTGCAGTAAAGTGAGACACAAAGTTTTTGGTTCCACAGTACATATAAACGTTATGTTCACACTGTACTGTAGTCTACTGAGCGTGCAAGAGCATTACATCTAAAAAAAGAGAACATATGTTAATTAAAAAACCATTTTATTGATAAAAAAATGCTATCCACCATGTGAGCCTTCAGCAAGTCAACCTTTTTGAAATAGTAACATCGAAGATCACTGATCACAGTAGCAAACAAAATACTAATGAAAAACTCTGAAATACTGTGAGAATTACAACTTGCTCCACACACAGTTGCCACAAACTTTCAATCTGTAAAAAATGCAGTATGTGCAAAGCGCCATAAAACAAGGTATGCCTGCATAATTAAAAACCACCCGGAAGTTGTTCAAGAAGAGAATAAGTGCTGTGAACCCCAGCCGTTCCCCCATGCTCGTCACACTTGGGCCAATGGGTGTGGGCAGGCGTCAGCGCCAGTGATGGCTGTGCGCTGGGTACAGAGCCCTTTCTTCCCCACCCCAGGACAAGAGATTTAAAACCCAAGTCTGCCTGAGGTTATTAAGAGTTGTTAAGGTTTTTAATAAATAAAATCTCTGCAAGAGATCCTTATTATTACATCAGGCTGTAAAAGTACCTTCTGGAAGACTCAGTTTAAAACTAAGAAGAGAAGAAAGCTCTACCCCACGTGAGCCGCCAGAACTACCGTGGACCAATGCATCTCTGAAGGCTTACAGCAGGACTGAGGGAAACAAGCTGGCAGAGGGTGACGGTGAAATACCCAGGCACGAACTAAATGTTCCCTTTAGGTCTTTGTCAGCTCTGGTTTCTGCCCTTCATGGGCTCCGACACAGGCGTCCTCCCATTACCTGCATGTTTCCAAGCTGAACAGGGGCCTCCAGTCCATGTCTGAAGAATAAAATATGCTGTGTCCTTGTCTGGGCATCACTCCTTTCTTGGAGTTCAAGTTGGCTCTGCCCAGCCGCCTCTTCAAAGCTCTGAGAGGGGCAGCAGGTCCTTGGGCAGTGCCTGGCTGCAAAACCCGACCTCCCCAGCCTTCCCTCGTGCACGGGAAATGGGCAATCCACAGAAACGCAGGTGGGGTAAGGAGCCTCAGGGACCAACACCAGACCTTAGCCATTGCTAATCCAGGGTTGGAGCCATCGGGGTCGGTCGGCTTTTCTCCCGGTCTGTGTCATGTATTTAAATTAATTTGCTGAGCAGGGAACCGCTGAATTTCTAGACTCTGAAACCCTCTAAGGCAGGACTCATCTGCTTGACTTTTGCGTCCACCCCAGGGGACCCAGCACAGCGCCTGTGGCCCACAGTGGGTACACTGTGACGTGCCTGTCATAGAGTCTAATTTCACACCTGCGGTTGAATCTAGCTGCTGTCCACGTCACGGGGAGCAGTGTTCCTTTAGGATTCGTTGAATCCAAAGTCTCCCTTGGTGTGTAATTTTGAAAATCTAAATGTAAGTCCAGGAGTGTCAGAAATATATATACATTTTATGGGTTGAAGTGTGTTCCCCTAAAAGGTAGGGTGAAACCCTAGTCCCAGTACCTGTGAATGTGACCTCGCAGATGTAAGAGTTAAGATGAGGTCATGAGCGCGGACTGCAATTCAATAGACCTAGCGTCCTTTTAAGAGGGAAATTTGGACACAAAGACACACAGGGACCACCGTGGGATGGCAGAGGCAGAGATCGGAGCTACAAGCCAACGAACACCAAGGACTGACGACGACCACCAAAGCTGGGAAGAGGCAAGGGAGGATTCCACCCAGAGTCTCAGAAGGAATGTGGCCCTGCGGACACCTTGACTTCAACTTCCAGCCTCCAGAACTGTGAGAGAATAAACTTCTGTTGTTTTAAGCCTCCCACTTTGTGGTAATTTGTTACAGCAGCCCTAGATAATTAATACAGTACAATAACCCAGAGGCAGTAAGTTTTTGTTGTTTAACACCTATTTAGCGTCAGTTTTCATGATAGAAGTGATTTGAATTTGGGTGGCGGCCACTTCATTATGTTATCCATTTGCTCATTCATTTGCTTCCAGTATTTACTGAGCCCCTAACGTGTGCCAGACCCTGTGCACAGTACCAGAGTGACGAAAGTGGCTAAGCCAGGAGCCCATGGTGAAGACGGCTTTGTAAGGATGACGGCCATAGACACGACGGTACCGCCAGGCAGATAAGTCTTGCAAACGCGGATATCAGAATCGACCGGCATTTGCTACGTGTCCTTACCAGGTGCTGAGCGCCTCACACACATGGTCACACGTGCTCCTCACACAATCCCACGGAGGCAGGTGCTATTCAGTGCCCACCCCTCTCGGGGATCTGAGACTCAGGGCAGGAGGCACAGCAGGACTTTACCCTGGACAGCACTGACCGCAAAGGGAGGTGTTTGATTCAGAGGGGCAGGAAGTGTCATTTAAACATGAAAGCATCTTTGAAAGTTGAATTTTCAAAACAGCCAAAATAGATATCATTAAAAAGCACCACAAAGCACTCCCGAGCGCTCACAAGTGAGAAGAGCCATAACACCCAAGATCTAATGCCCCCTCCCTGTGTGTAGGATGCTGGCACAAAGGTCCTAACTTTCTTCTTGGTACCTGCCTGAATTTTTCAAATTAGCGATAAGGAAACCATCCTCTGTTATAACTCCGGCTAACACTTGCAGCACTTAACGTGTTTGGGCACTGTTCTCAGCCCTGACCACGTGTTAACTCAGCTAATCCCCATCGTAACCCTCTGACGTAGACTCTACTCTTATACCCGTTTTATAGAGAAGGAAGCTGAGACTAGGAGAGATTAGGCAAAGCACTCACAGTCATGGAGCTGGATTCAAATCCAGACTGCAGCCCAGAGTTCCTGCTATTATCATAGTACTCACTGTGATAATCTGCCCCTCCGAGGAGAGGGAGGGATGTTTTAAGGAACAGTGATTAAAGCACCTCAGCCCCAACCTGATACCATTAGCCCATACATTGTTCTCTGACGCCTTCTGCAAAGTTTTGCACATTTTCCACTTTTTTTTTCTCTGCCCATTTCTAAATATTCTGGAATGAGCTAAAAATATGACATATAACATACAAAAATAATGATATCCTCATGCCTACCTACTCTGGCAGGAAACGTCCCTATTAGGACAGACCAAGGGATGTGCAATTTCAGCCAACAGTGAAGAGGTGATAGCAAGCCGAAAAGAGGAAACACAACAGGGACAAAGACGCAGCTGTCAAGGTAGGGAGTCCCTGAATTTATGCCACGCACGCGCAGAGCAGGCTCTGGCTAAGTGTCAAAGGGAGGGGGAGGGGCGGAAGGGAGAAAGAGGGGTGGGGGACGGGAGAGAAGGGGACTGAAGATGACACTGAAAGGCAGACAGGGTCACAGGAGGGCTGGGTGACCGTGAGAAGCACGTGCAGTGCAGGATGGGGCACAGCAAGGGGTGCCCATGTGGCCAGGGGCTCCACATTCACAAAGACCTTCCTCGAATCTGTCTCTCCAGTGAGAGACCAAACCATTTAAGACTGGCGTTTTTGTGAGTCAAAAACGATCAGATAGGGCTTCCCTGGTGGCGCAGTGGTTGAGAATCTGCCTGCCAATGCCGGGGACACAGGCTCGAGCCCTGGTCCGGGAAGATCCCACATGCCGCGGAGCAACTAGGCCCGTGAGCCACAGCTACTGAGCCTGCGCGTCTGGAGCCTGTGCTCCGCAACCAGAGAGGCCGCGATAGTGAGAGGCCCGCGCACCGCGATGAAGAGTGGCCCCCGCTTGCCGCAACTAGAGAAAGCCCTCTCACAGAAACGAAGACCCAACACAGCCATAAATAAATAATTTTAAAACAAAAAAACGATCAGATACTGGCAATTTCACACTATTCAACTTACATATACAGTCCCTGAGCAACACTGGCAAAACTGAAAAAAGTAAGTGTCCATCACAGAATGTAACATACAATTTTTTAACCTTCCTTCACCATTTCTCCTCCTCTCTTTCTCCCCGCTTTCTGTCCGTCCTCTCCCCTCGCTCTCGCCTGACTCCTCTCTTCTCCTTCATCCTCCTCCCTCCTCTTCTTTTCATGTACAACTATATTCGGTGTCTAAGGACCACTCCTACCATCACTTGACAAGGTTTCATGAGAAAGGTTCAAATGGCCGTGTGTACGTGCATGCGTACGGTGTACACGTTTCCAAGGAAGGACAAAGGGCATCTTCTCCTGGTGGCCAAGCCTGCACGACACCCTGGACAAGAGCCACTCCTGCCCTCACTATCAGGGCCAGCTGGCTGCACGAGGTCACGTGGCCGGACCTTAGCTCAGCCCCAGCAGAAGAGGAAAGGGACACCTGGGGCGAGTGGGCCACACTGGCCACTTGGACCTGGGGCTTCACAGTAAATACAAGTTTCTAAGGTTGCGATACCCTTTGTGCTGCCTGACTTCCTACCTGGAACTCAGGTATTCAGAGGCAAAGGAAATGAACAGCACAGAAGGCAGTGCGCAGGCCTCTGGCCAGGAATGTGGGCATCCTGGCTCTACCACTTCCTGGCTGCAGGAGCTTGGGCAAGGTTTCCATCAAACGCCCCTACGTTCTTATCTGTAAAAGGACGAGATGCCAGCAGGACTGTCTGAGGGGGCTGTGATAGTTTAAAGGAGACCAGGGGTAGGGAGTGCTCGGCACACAGTCCCTTAGACACAGAAAGTACCAAAACATGGTGGGTGATTGAAGGCTCTGAAACTGCTTTCCCTTGAGATTTTCAACACCTGCCCAAGGGAGATCAGATGTAGTCTGAACAGCACAGCTCTGCCTGTCTTTTGGGGAGTCACCGTCAGCCCATGATCCCTCTTTGTGCTGAAGATATACAATCCTCAGCCCCAACGCCTGGGCCACGTGAGAAGGTGACACCGAGTCACAGACACCAAATTCCTTTTCTGTGACACCCTGATTTAAAACAATAAAATTCCTTTTTTTTTTTTTTTTTTTCGGTCAGTCTCAAAGCCATGCTCTTAGGCACCTTGCCAGCCAGCAAGATGACTGTTTTCCTTCAGAGGGCCCCGATTCCCATTGTGTAAACTTAGAACCTGGGGGAAAAAAAATGCAAAGCAATAAACCATCTGCGAGGCTTTCAGACAGTACAATTTGTGAGAAGTGCTTTTACCTCTTGGTAAGACGCTGCATTAAGCCAGCATTAATTAATTGCTACATTAAAGAGAAGCACCTTTAACATGTCAATGTCAATCATGCGTAGTTACAATCGTACAAAGGAACACTTTATAATTAATGATGCTCCCACTTCCTGCAATGTGCAATCCTCTGTCTTGAATTCCAAAGAGGCTGGCAGGAGGAAGGCACCAAACATAGATCAGGAACTAATATTTAAATCCGTTTTTAATTCACCTTTCAACAAGAAGAGTAAAACCAGAACAAATGCTTATACTTATTAGGACTCCAAATCTTTATGTCTAGGAGGCTAACTATTCAGCAACAACAGATCAACACAGAAATGGACAACAATTACAGGCCTGAAGTGATTACCCCTAAAGAGCAATAATTTTGCCCTACCAGGCACATCAACTGCTTTTCCAGAAATGCACAACTACTCACCCCAACAGTCCTGGCTTTGGAAACTATGCTGTGTTATCATTAACAAAGCACTCTGACTTATCTCTGTGACTTAAAAATGAGAATGGTTTTTCTTTTAATTAGGGAAGTTTCCCACGAAGTCGCGATCCCCAGGTACCAAGCATTGTTCTAAGTGCTTAATGTGCGTTGGCTTGTTTAGTTCTTCTCGGCAATCCTGAACCCACGCTATTATGAGCCCCATTTTATACGTGAGGATAGCGGGTGCCCAAATGTTAAATAAACTGTCCCAGGTGCCATCCCCCCGACTCCTGCAAAGTCTGTTTGAGTGAATCACAAACTGGACAGACTTTCTAGATTGTCACATTCATTCTGTCACTCAACCAACTACCCACGAGGGAGGCCCCAGAACCTTCCCGCATCTAATTTCTGTTGTTATTAGCAAAATCCTGCAGCAACGCAGAAGAAAGTGCAGAGGGAACAAAATTTGACCCATGATAACACCTTAAGGGCTTCCAGAAAAAAAAAAAATCCCTATGGCACAGTTTTTCTTATGAAACAACAGCAACAAAACCCACATAAATTGCCTCTATTTGCCAATAGCGTTACGGTACCCTACTTTCCACTTCCATGGATGGATTGTGAAGGTGGCTCCCGCCCCGTGACAGCCTCCCGTAAGGGCAAGGGCTTACCTTGTCATAATAGTATCGCAGGGCTCTGCTCAGCTTGTCGTAGTTCATGTTTGTTTTGTTTTTCCGGAGTCCCCACAGCTTGGCCACTTCTTCTGCTTTGAGGAGCTTGAATTCACCATCGTTGGAGGTCCAGCAGATCAGGTGCTCATGTTTCTGGTCCAGCAGCAACTGCAACAGGAACTGCCACAGCGTGATTGCACTCTCCATACCTGAGGAGGGAGGGGCCGCGTCAGTGCAGGTGCCAGGTCTGGGGGGGTCGGGGGCTCAGGGTGGGCACCTCAGCACCTCCCTCTGCCCCCAGTGAACCTAATCAAAAGTTGCTTTCATTTCCATCCCAACAGGCCACTCTGAATCAGGTGCCTTCTGGCTGCATTTTTGTAAAGAGCCACAATTCAGAAATACAGGGAAGCCCTGTGACCTTCGTATTCGCCACACACATCCCGGCAGGTAATGGGGTTGCGTTGAGAATAATGTGAAAAAATGATTAATGAACTGCCCATTCCTAGAATCAGTCCTCATACAAACCATCCCCCACGTTAATCATTGTTAATGCCCACGATGATTAACATGTTCCCGCCCGTCCTATCAACTCCTCTGCTGCTCAGCCTCTAGGCCATTATTTGTGTGAAACGCTGGACCCCGTGATAAGTGCATTTACGTGGGGCCTGGGGTACTTCCATCAGTGTGACCACACGGGGAGCTTCGTGAGGAAGGGACTTTGTTGGATTACTCTTTGTATTCCCAGCACTCTGATAACCCAGCCCAATGCCCGAGTGCAGCGTGCGCCTAATACATGTTTATAGACCTGAGGAATGGGTCACTGCCACTTGAAGAGTCATTCTCTTTCCCAGGCACTTGTCATGTGGCAGATAAAAGCCCCATCTGTCATGTGGCAGATAAAAGCCCCATAAAAGCACAGTCATGGGAAAAGCATTTTTTTCTCCACTGTGAGAGGAAAGCCTATAAAATCTTATCTTTTTCCCTTGACTCTGGTGTGGACTTTGTAGGTGCTGTTCCTTCCGCCTAAAATGCTGTTCCCTAGCTTTGGAGCCTGGTGAACTCCTACTACTCATCCATCACGACCCAGTTTATACGGGACCTTCTTGAGGAAATTTTTCCCCACTCTCCCAGGCAGTTACCAACTTCAGACATCTGAGGACTTTCATGGCAATGGGTACTGATTCTAAAAATAATAACAACAACAACGGTAATAACAACCGTTTGTCTTATCAACATTCGTACATAAGGAAAGAAGAGGCAGTTGGGCTGGCCTCAAAAGCTTCACCGCACAGCGACTGTCATGACTGGACACGTGAACTGCCCTGGGTTTTGATCTGGGAAAAATGGGGGTAAGATCGTAGCGCTGGGCTGAGGGAGCCAGGGATGACCAGAGGGTGGAAAATTGCCTCTGGCACAGATGGAAGATTCAAAGGCCAGTTGTGAGGTGGGGACAAAGCCAGAGAGAACTTGGGATCATCCCCTATTACGCAAGGAGGAAACTCTGAAGCCCCAGGAGGTAGCCAGGGGGACAGGAACAAGGGAGCAGTGAGAAAGATGCACGACTCTGGGAGACCCGGAAGCCAGAATAACAGCCTTAGGGAGTCTTATTTGTACCAATATTTTTGTCAACTCCACACCTCTCCTGCATTTCTCTTAAAGAGGCAGCTTTCAGACTGACAAGTCATTTTTCTTCCTTTCCACATGGGGATGGATGTGAAAATACCTAGCCCTCCAATAAGTATTCATTTCCTTACTTCCTTTCACATGTTTCGCCAAAAGAACACATTTTATTGTTTCCCTGAGCGATGTGGGTTTCTCAGTTAAAGGGAAGCCGATTAGGAATGTTCTTCAAACACCCACAGGGTACTTTATTTATGGCTCTTTAAAGGAGATATGCTCTACAGAAATCAATCTTCACCACAATGGCCACTCAGTCTGTAAGACAGTAAGTCATTTCATTGTTAGATCAAAACCGCCTTTGCATCTCATGAGTCTTGTAAGCGGGACGGCGGTGGTGCATCCGCAGCAGCCTGCCAGCTCCAACTCCTAATATGAGCTTCCTATTACTTGAGGACGAGCCACAACTTTCTTCTCATCATTGGCACTAAGAATTGTTAACAGTTGTCTCAACTCTTTGGTGTGTTCTCGGCCAAACACTTCCGACAGTAAGCTTTCAAATATCTTTAAAATTTTAAAGGGCAGAAGGCTGCCAGTGGGTTTAGAGATCTGGACAGAAAGGATTTCTGGGTCTGTGGCTCAGACGCCAGGTAGGCTAGTGGTCAGCCACCTGCACCTCCCCCACCTTTAATTGACACGAGCCATCCTGTTCCAGATGGAACAGGAGGACAACGTAAACACCTCCATCTGTTTTACACTTAGTGCTTCTACCAACCAGGACTCCTCAGAGCTTCTTGTGCTTCCTGGAATCCCTTTCCTTGGCGTTCCAAGCCCATGTATCAGAGCCATGTGCCTCGGGCATAAATGATGAGGACTGTACGGTAGACTGGATAAATGTTCTCCATTCTTCACCCCTTCTCCCTTTCAAGTGACCTGAAGCAGTGCCCCAGAGCGGGTGGAGTACTTTCTTCCCATCCCACTGAAATTTGGGCTTGGCCACGTGATTTGATTTAGCCAATAGAATGACGAGTAGAAATGACCATGTGCCAATTCTCAGCTGAGGTCTAAGAGGCTTCCCATGTTCGCACTTTTCCTCTCGTGCTCCTGTTACTGCCGTGAAGCTGCTGCCCAAAAATGAAAGGCGCGCGGAGCCAACCTGAGCTCCACCCAAAGCCTGGAGCCAGGTCCCACAACACACAGTCTGAAGCAGCATCCCTGAGGTTAACCAATATGGAAAATAAATACTGCTGTTTGCCAGTGACTCCCGGGGCTGTCTGTTACGCGGCACCATTGTAGCAAGAGTTGACAATGACAGTGCCCGACATCTTGGTCTAAAATAATTCTCTTTGCTGGAGTGCAATATCTTTACACTGTAAACTTACATTCACAATCATGAGGTGTGTCTAGACACGAGAAAGCATGCTATGTAGGGGGATTGCCTGATCACATCTTTACTCAGAGGGTTATGAGTGGGCCACAAAAATGACCATGGATGCTATGGCCACGGCCTACGGCAAAGGCAGAAGGAGGAAAGAGGGAAAGGAAAGGGAGACATAAAAGACCCCCTCATTAGGGCCCTCCCAGATTTCTGGAATAAATGAACTGGGCTGAGGGGAGGCACGAGCTGAGAATTAGCAATGACAGAGCTGCCCCGACAAACTCAGAGCTTTGGTGAGGCTGGGTGGGCCGAGGAACAACCCCTCCGCCCCCTTACTCTCCCACACCAAGGTGGCGTGAGAGAGCCGGGCTACGGCTGCTGCGGATGGGAGGATCCGTCAGAGGGTGGATGTGAGTAACAGGGCTGACTAAGGCATCAAGCCACCTCTGCCTGAAGCACGTCAAGCCCGGTGCTGAGAGCCTCATTCTCCTTTTCCAGCTCTTCGGCCACTCCTCCACCCCGGTAGGTCCACGAGTTTCAATGGGTGTGCAATCACACCAATCTTTACAGTTAGAAATCCGGCCACACATTACTCAGAGATGAGTCTCAAAAATATTTCCCTGTGAGCGTACTGCATCTACAAACATCTGTCATCCCCTTCTACACTCGGCAGAAGTCATTCTGGGAGACAGTGGGCCCCCAGGGTGGCTCCGGATGCCCCCATCCTCTCTGGCCGGAGCCAGTGGTGTGATGGAAATGGGCAAGTGTACGTGGGGGAGTGGGGACATGGGGAGGGAGGGAAACAGGAGGGCGGAGGGGGGATGGGTCACCAGCTGACGTCACCGCTGTGGTTCCTGCCATCACTGTTTCTTTGATTTTAGTTCCCACCTTAACTTATTTTAACTATGATTAAGTTTCATCATTTACACAGTTGTCTTCACATACAATCATGCTTCACGTTCTGTGACACATCTCTGCCAGCTACAAACTTTGCCCCCTCCCGGACGTTGGCAAAGAAAAAGAGTCTAACATCGTGACTGGGGAATACAGTCTCCCCCGTAACCACCAACACATATTAGCAAATTCATCCAAATGAAGATTTCTCTCACCAGAAAGAGAAATTAAGTGTTTTTTTAAAAATAATTAATTCCTTGATGCCTAGAATCCTTAATAAAGTCCTATATCTTAACATGTGGGTACAATCAAGTCCAAGTTATCTGGCTGCCATTATAAGGAATGTGTATAATTCAGACAACATCCTCTGGCTCTTATTAAATAAAAAGTTCAAGAAAGTGTTGATACTTGAGATTTATGTTTGATACGTTATTATACAAACTGGGGTCTGTTTTAAGTTAAAATATTTCATCAGCCTAGCCTCACTGAGCCGATTTCCCACAAATCTCCACTTAAAATACATAGAATACATAAAAGAAATGCTATTAATCCAAAAAAATTTCCCAAATCAAATTTCTGGCTACCTAGAAAATGCTTTTTTTTCCCCCAGACCTTACTTTGAATGGATGAAATTTTATCAGGTATTGTAATGCCATTCTTTTTTTTTTTTAGAGTTGATAAAATTTAATTTTCAATATGAACACATGATCCTTTGAAATCTTAAAATCTCATGAAATGATATGATAGCTGCAAAACCATCAACTGATGATTTTTAAATTATTTTTAATTTCATAGAAAGCACATGATTCTATTCTATTTTTTTCATTTTAAATTTTTTTTATTGATTGATTCTTTAAATTCTATAGTGCTTGTAATGCCATTCTTAGTGCAAAATCAAACTCTGCACTTTTACATTTAGGAGGATCCACTTCTAAAGCATCACTGCTCTTACAGGAAGAGGTATCCTTCCGCATTAGATACTTTCTGTACCCTGCTGACTGCACCCTCAATCCCGCCGCCTGCTGTGGATGGTCTCTCTCTCACCACTTCTGTTGGAACTAACCCAAGACCACAGTCACAGCAGCTGGCAAGACCTCATCCAGGCCTCTCCAGAGAACAAAGCTACCTGCTATTTGCCCCAACTGTTCCTTTTCTTTTGTAATTTATAGCCTAGATCTTGCCGCTGTGGAGCACAGTTAGATCATTTTAAACAGTTTGTCAAATCTGAATAATACACACACCTCCTTTTTTTTTTTTTTTTTTTTTTTGCGGTACGCGGGCCTCTCGCTGTTGCGGCCTCTCCCGTTGCGGAGCGCAGGCTCCGTACGCACAGGCTCAGCTGCCATGGCTCACGGGCCCAGCCGCTCTGCGGCATGTGGGATCCTCCCGGACCGGGGCACAAACCCGTGTCCCCTGCATCAGCAGGCGGACTCTCAACCACTGCGCCACCAGGGAAGCCCCACACACCTCCTTTTAAAGGAGCAAGAGGTCTGTGTGTTATGTTCCCATGTTGACAAATCCTTTTCACTAATTTTTTTTATTATAGTCTCCCTTCAATATAAAGAAGAAAAATGGATATAAACACCTCAAGGTTTATAATTCTTATACAGCCAGATAAAATTCACAAATAAAATAAGACTGCTCCCACCCTATTCAAATTAACAATTAATTTTGTATATGACACGATGTTTTGTTGAAAGGCAACCAACAAAAAGGTTATGGCAATGTAAGTTATTTTGAGTAAGATGTGTTTATATGATTATACCCTACAAAGAGGAGAGAGACCCAATTCTCTCTCCACTTTTTTCAATTTTTTTTTGAGTGTCCATTTCATGCCAAGACACCCTCTGGGTATTTGGGACACATCCGAGAACAAAGGAGATGAAGACCTCTGTCCTCATGGAGCTTACATTCCAAAGGGAGAAGACAGGCCATAAACAACAAACATATGACTATTAAAATACATAGTATGTTGGAAGAATAGTGTTATGGGGAAATGCAACCAGAGCAGGATCGGGGGGTGGGGAGCCTGGGGTGTATGAGCAGAAGGTCATGAAAGGCCTCACTGAGAAACTAAGAGTTGAGAAATAACTGTTAAAAAATAATTTTCAAAATGGGTGAAATCATGGCTCTCCTAGAGATATAACATGAAGACGTGTTAAAGATTTTATGTCACTCATTAGTCAAGCAGGAACTTGGCAGATATTCTAACGAGTTCAAAAAAGAATCTGAATAATAAAGGCATTTATAAATTAGGAATATTGAAATGAATGCACAAATGGGGTGAGAGAGGAATCAACTGAACACTGTAAGATAGAATTTGCATATCTATAGACAATAATTATTTTGCCATCAGTTATCTATAATTAACAGGATTGTAAAACAGCTTCCATAAAACCGGAATCACATCATCCAAAGGGGTTTTTCTCTAGAGACTAGATAATGCAGTTTTTCGTGGAAGCACAATTATTTTCTACAGCTTGCAGCAGGCGAGAGGGTGAACCACTTCTGTCTACTTGGAAGGTTACATAATGGGTAAAGCAGCTTCAGAGCCAGACTCTCTGGGTTCAAATGCAAGTACCAGTCCTGTCTGCCTGGGGGACTTCGGGTAAGTTACTTAACCCTTCTGTGCCTCAATATCCCCCTAAAGAAAATAGGGATGATGATAATAAAAGTATTTCCTTTACAGGGTGGTTACAAGGATTACATGAGTTACTAAGAATGCACTTGAACTACACCTGGTACATAATAAGTGTTATTCAAATATTTACTATTACTTTTTAAGCAACAGGGAAACCTCTGCATAGAACACGTTGTGAGGACATTTGGCCTTCACCTAGCTCAAAGGCATCATTTAGCTACTGTATCCACCTTGGTTCCTTGTTCATTAGACAGCGACTCCAATACAGGCACTTGAAACCCAAGGGAGAATGTTCAGCTATTTGGTGACTATTCTTTATAAGGTGACCTGGAATACGTTTAGGTGAGTTTTTTTTTAAAGACTGTCATCAAAAAATGAAAGAACATTACCAGATATACACTACTATATATAAAATAGATAAATAACAAAGACCTACTGTATAGCACAGGGAACTGTATTCAATACCTTGTAATATGTAAATTGATACAGCCACTGTGGAGAACAGTATGGAGGTTCCTTAAAAAACTAAAAACAGAACTACCATACGACCCAGCAATCCCACTACTGGGCATATACCCTGAGAAAACCATAATTCAAAAAGAGTCATGTACCACAATGTTCATTGCAGCTCTATTTACAATAGCCAGGACATGGAAGCAACCTAAGTGTCCATCGACAGATGAATGGATAAAGAAGATGTGGCACATATATACAATGGAATATTCCTCGGCCATAAAAAGAAATGAAACTGAGCTATTTGTAGTGAGGTGGATGGACCTAGAGTCTGTCATACACAGTGAAGTAAGTCAGAAAGAGAAAAACAAATACCGTATGCTAACACATATGTATGGAATCTAAAAAAAAAGGTTCTGAAGAACCTAGGGGCAGGACAGGAATAAAGACGCAGACGTAGAGAAAGGACTTGAGGACACGGGGAGGGGGAAGGGTAAGCTGGGACGAAGTGAGAGAGTGACATTGACATATATACACTGCCAAATGTAAAACAGATAGCTAGTGGGAAGCAGCCACATAGCACAGGGAGATCGGCTCGGTGCTTTGTGACCACCTAGAGGGGTGGGATAGGGAGGGTGGGAGGGAGATGCAAGAGGGAGGAGATATGGGGATATATGTATACGTATAGCTGATTCACTTTGTTGTACAGCAGAAACACACCACTGTAAGCAATTATACTCCAATAAAGATGTTAAAAAATATATCTTGTAATAACCTACAATGGGAAAGAATCTGAAAAAAATATATATATATAACTGAATCACTTTGCTGTACACCTGAAACTAACACAACATTGTTAATCAACTATACTTCAATTTTTTAAAAAATGAAAGAACAGATTGAAAAAAAATTCTGGCAGAAAACTCAGATTCCCGATTACATATTTGCTGCCTTCAGCTTAAGAAACACTGGTTTAAAATACTTAGCCTGAGACCTCCAAGTTGTTGTGACTCCAGCAAAGATGGCCCTTGAGCGCTCACACTTCCCTTGGAGCTAGTTCTGTCCCCATCTATCTTGTGCCCCTGGAGTGGGGAAGGGAGTCAAGTAGATGAGAACTGTTGGGTCAGAAAGAAGAAAGAGAAGTGTTCTAAAACGACAACCTAAGGGATAGCCATGACAACATTGCTTATGAAGATGGAGCCCACCTGGGTCCGTTCCCTGGGCTGGTCATGGTGGAGGTGGTCCAAGTGTAGAGCTTGTCCACTGGCACAGAGCTGGAGGGACACTTAGGCAGACTCTGAGCGGTTACTTTCCACCCTCGTTCTGTGTTTTCAACTCCTTGTTTTTAAAGAATGCAAATAGTATCATTGATTCATCCTTTAATTTCTGGATGGAGGTTCAAAGAAAAGGATGCTATAGACTATATATACTGATGACTCTCATCATCGCTGGTGCACCTCTTGGCCCATATGAGAGCCGTCAGGCCACGTGGCCCTATCACAGCCTTGGCATCTCCCTCGGGTCAAGGGTACCAGCCACCAATGCTCTGGGCACTCTAACTAGCTAAAGCCAGGCAGACTTCCACTGAGCGTGGTGGTGGGGAGCTGAACACCCTCCACTCCTCAGGAGCAGAAACAGGGCCAACGCTCGTGAAACAGGGTGGGAACAGTAAAATGCAGTCACCATCCTCGTGCTAAGTCAGGTGCCTCAAACAGTAAGTACAAAGTGCAGGACAGACAAGGTCAAAAGGTCCTCCCAAATGGACATAATTGACACTCACACACTCATGTGAACACACTCATCCCAGGGGTCCTTACAGCACTTTATCATAGTCTGTCCTCCAGTGTTATCATTCATGCATTAATCTGTCTTTTCCGATTATAAGAGCCTTCTCTTGGTTTTCTCTGTACATGTTGGGTATTATCTATTAAGCCTTTACCATATACCAAGCACTTTGCATTATCTCACTGAATTCCCACAACAGTCCTCTGAGTTAAATAGAATTACTGTTCCCTCCTTGCAGATGAGGAAATTGAGGCCCAACTGTGGAAGAGCACAGTCTACTCTCTGTGTGGCCAACATCAGTGCAAACTGTTGGTCACCAGTCCATGATGAGTTAAGTATAGGAATTGAGAGTAAATATTTAGAGACTTCACTGCCATTTGTCATTGTCACCACATCCAAGTATGTGATCAGTAGGCTTGTCTGGTCAGCACAAACTATGGAATAGTCAGAAACATGAAGAAGGACCATGCGTGATGTTCAAGGTTAGTTTTTCAACTGTAACCCCAAAGTGTATACAAATCTAGAATTCACGGGTTTCATTAAAAGATGATTTAACTGTAACTGTATTACGTTACAGGATAAACTGTTGGAACTGGCAACTAATGAAGGAATGAAGATTAAAATTCAGCAAACTTGCTGCATTTTAGATGAAAGTTAAAAAAAAAATATCCTGAGTTTGCCGAAATGCGTTTAAAAATCTCTTCTTTCTGTCTGGTCAACATACCTCTGTGAGACGGGCTTCGCTCAGGCGTAATTAAAACAAAACACAGAAACAGTTTATATACCTCGTCTCCTGAAAGTAGCACTGTTGTATCCAGCCTAGATTAATTAGTCAAGCTAAACACTTTCCTACGTGAAAAGCGAAGTATTCGTAAATATGGTGTTTGTTTAAAGTGTGCTTATAGGCATTTAATACAAGGAATCTCTATTTCACTTCTGAATTTTCCTTTGGCTAAAATTACAGAACGACAAAAGTTATCAGTATGAATAGCGATCTTCTATATAACTGCCTTTATATGCATTTTCATTGAATATGTAGCTTTTATTTATTTATTTTTTTTGCGGTACGCGGGCCTCTCACCGTTGTGGCCTCTCCCGTTGCAGAGCACAGGCTCCAGGCGCGCAGGCTCAGCGGCCATGGCTCATGGGCCCAGCCGCTCCGCGGCATGTGGGATCTTCCCGGACCAGGGCACGAACCCATGTCCCCCCAATCGGCAGGCTGCGCCACCAGGGAAGCCCCGAATATGTAGCTTTTTGTAATTATTTCCCCAATTATGTTTATTCTTATTTATTGAAATATAATCTTATGTCTGCCTAATCTATAATAAAAACTAGGGGCTTGTATTTTGGAATCTTTGTTTTTAATTTTATTTTCCTAGTAATTTATTTTTATGGTATCCAAAATTATCAGTCCACAATGTACTGGAAATTTAAAACACCGGTCCTTCTCCACAGATGGTTTGAAAAGCACTGCTCTTGAATGTTGACTCCACGAGTCCCAAACTTTGTTTTGCTTGCTGACGCAGCCCTAACTCTTAGATCACTGCCGGGTCATAGTAGGTGCTCAAGAAACATCTGTCAAATAAATGAATGAATAAAACTGAGGTTAGTATAGGCCACAGCCCATGCCCTTAGCCACTCTGTTATACCGCCTCCTACCAAGGGTATAGAGGTCACATCAGGATCAGGATTAGGGTCAGACTAGCTGGAGAAGGCTTTCTAGAAGAGTCAGCTTGAGCACAGCCTTAAACAAAAGGTGAGGAAAATTTGAAAAGGGTGAGAGGATTTGATCAAACCCTCTCTTTCAAAAGCTGAAAGCTAGAGTTACGGAACTGCTGCTGTCCAGAGAGCAAGCCCAGAATTTCTCCCCTTTCCTTGCTAACATTTAGCTTCTGTTGGGTCCTAAAAACCAGGTTCTGGTACAGATTTACAAGTCACTGAGTTGTGTCCTCAGGAGTGAGTCTTGGGTAGGAGAGCATTTGAGGTTCTGCAGGCCAGAAGGCAAGAGAAGAATATTCTCCCACCTTAAAAAAGAAAAGGGTGAGAGGACAGAGGCAGATGTTCCCCGCAGTGGGCAGGGCAGGGGTGGGGGGCAGCAATGGCAAAGGCGAAAGCAAGGCTCAGTGTAGGGGCCTGGATGAAACGGCTCTGCGATCTACCCAGAGACAACCTCCAGCTTGTGCCTGAAAAACAAGGGCCACCCTAGATGCACAGAGAACAAACTAGTAGCTACCAGAAGGGAGGGGGAAGCGGGGAAGGACAAGATACGGGTACAAACTACCGTACATAAAATAAATAAGTGTGGGGCAGACACAAGATGGCAAAGTAGAAGGACGTGAGCACACCCCCTCTCACGAAAACGCCAAAATCACAACCAACTGCTGAACAACCATCGACAGAATAAATAAGCTACAAGGAACAGCACAGGGAATATAACCAATGTTTTATAATAACTATAAATGGAGTTTATAATATAATAGCCAATGTTTTATAATAACTATAAATGGGGTTTAATCTATAAAATCTGTTGTACACTGGAAACTAATATTGTAAATCAACTCTGCCTCAATTAAAACAACAACGACGACTAAGTCCAGAGGTTACTGTGCTCCTTCAAAATCCACCAAGCCTCCAGCAGCGGCCAGGCTGCCAGGAGAGTTAGCCCTGCCCCATGACCGCCAGCATCACCACCTTGTCACCCTGCAGCCAGGAGGGCTCCCAGTGAAGCTGATGGTAGATCCTAATGCTCCAGGGACCACCACCTTGCGCAAGTCTAGGGTCTCCAGGGATTTTGTATTTATAACTTGGTGGGGGCCTGTACAAAGAGGATTTCCCCAACTTGTTTAAGCTTCAGCCCCACCCCGCGACACCTAGACCTGTCCCGGCCCCTTCTCGGGCCGCCTCCTCCCTCATAGAAGTTGCTTTCCTCTCCTTGGAGGCAGGCATTCTATCTGCCACAAGGTGGCGCCAGACATCATAACGTGAGACGGGACTGCACAGAGCATGTACGCAAAGCGTGAGGTTTTTGCTTCCATTCTTAGAAGCTGAAAAGCCCACTTATTTGCTTTTCTTTATATCCGTGGCAACCTAACACTTCTCTTTGCATGTTTCTGGTTTCACTTTTTAAGTTACACTGAGGTGGGGCCTGAGGGGGGGTCAGATTATCTTTATAAATCCTACATATTGTGGGAACTAGAGAAACTAGCCAACTTAAAAACACCAATTAGTCAGAAACGAGAGAGCCCAAGGAAAGGAGAAAAACTCCTGTGTAAGAAATAAACAAAGTAGGTGCTCCAAGTTCATGTCTTTTTACTTGTTAAAAACTGCACGGTTACAGAAGTGAATATGGATTTGAACACTTAGTACTGAAAATTCTCTGAAGTCCAATTCCTCTGTCCAGAGCAACATCTATTGAGAGTTTCTGTATTGTTATGTTATCAGCGTCCAAGAGAAACGTCAGGAACCATCGCACTCCCGATGCAGGGGGCCCAGGTTCGATCCCTGGTCAGGGAACTGGATGCCCCATGCCTCAACGAAGATGCCGCGTGCCGCAACTAAGACCTGAAGCAGCCAAATAAATAAAGATTTTTTAAAAACAAACAAAAACAAACACCTGTACTTAAGGCAAGGAATTGGAAAACAACAATTTGTACTATTTGTGGTCTGCGATAACTCAGCACAGAATAATTTTAGGGTACCAAGTCAATAAGGATTAACATTTGGTAACTAAGCAGCACAAACTGAAGTCTTTTTTGTTATTTTTGAGAAGGTGAAACTAAGATTATTAACACTTTCAGAAGACATCTTAATTACTGTCAAACACTGCATGTAAAAAAGAATGCTAATCGGTGAGGCCAAGTTCATGTCCCTCAAAGCTCTCTTATCTATTAAAAAATGTTTATATTCTCATTCATTCTGTGAATATCTACAGATTGTCCATGCTTTGAAGAGCAGAGTGAACAGGAAAAGAGGGAAAGCAGCCATCGCTCAGCCTACTTTTTTACCCTTTAGAGTTCACAATGTTTTTCAAATCCGGTTTTTCAAATAACTCCTCTGAGGACAGAGAAAGAATTTTCCGGAGAAATCACTGATAGCCACTGTAATAACATCTGCCCTTTACTGTGTGATCCACCCCTCCTGCCTTCTGAAACTCTGTTGTCCGTGGGTAAATGAGAAGCAGTTCAACTGGTTTGCTGGAGACTTTTACATGGGTGAATTTCCTTTGGAAAAGTAACTGGATGGCTACATTAACGCCAGCTGGGAAAGTGCGTTCCAGCCATTCTACTTCCTCCCACATCTGTATATGCAGGCCATTGCCCCCCCACCCCATGATTGCACATCCAGCCCTATCTTATCCCACATTTTCAGGCTAGGCCCACATGCAGATGGGAAAGGGCCTCTTCTCACTCTTGGCTGCCTCACATGGATACCCCTTGGGTCCCTAATTTGGCAATATCCCAAAACTTCCTAATGTTCCTGGTACTGAGTTTGCTCTTCCTGGGCCAGAAGAGGTGGTGATTGGTCCACGGGGTTAAAAAAAATAATAAATGCTTTTCCCAGAAGCACCCACCTATTTCTCTGCACCTGAAAGAAACAAGTCGATTTGAAAGAGATAGTGTATGGGAGCAGCTGGGCACAGTGACCTGTACATTGTGAGCCTTCAACAAGGCTTAGATGCTGCCTGCATCTGCGCCTTCTATGAAGCTTTCAACAAGGCTCCCACAGATGGAGCTATTTCTTGTTAGCCATCATTCCATCAGTGTCACCCAGCAATTCCAACACAGCACCTGGCAAACCACAGGCATTCAATAAAAAAGTGTGCCATGAATCTCAAGTTCTTGGGATCTCGATTTCTTTACCTTTAACACAGGGACTGTAACATCTGACTTCAGAGACTCTTCTATCACGTGCTAAAGAGCCCAGACACAGTAGAATTTTATTCTTCTCTTTTTTTCCTTGGGAGAAAGATGGACTTGTCCACTTCTCCATCATCTCCCCACATGGCTCACAATCAGGTAGCCACACAAACAGTGTACGATCTGTAGTCCTCCACATATGTACACATCTCCATTTAATCTCTTCCTTGAAAGCATCAGACATAATTTTATTAAGCAGTTAAAGGAACACAAGCCTGCTAGATCAAAGTGGCCAACTGGTCACCCAGCTTTCCCAAAGTGGGTCTGTAGTTCATTACAGCCAGTCAGTTACTCGCATCCACCTCCCCTGTATGTCAACATGCCGGGGAAACAGACTCAGAAGCCCTGGGCACTGCAGGGAAAATCTTTCCAGGTAACCAATGGTATTAAAAAAGCAGACGTCTTGAAAGATGATTAGGACTGTAAAAAATCAGAGGTTCCTACAACCTGAGACAGACCCCAGGTGCCCCCATGGAGTCTCACAGAGAAATACAAGCTCTGCTGACAATGCTTTTTCTTTAAACAGATGGGCTGCTCCTTCCCAGACATTTTTGGACTAAACCCGAACCTTCACTTTCTTTGCAATTGTTTTTGTTGTCTGTGTTGTTTGTGAGGATCTTAATTCTGGCTTGAAGCACGTCCCCTTTCAGCTCTCATACTTGGTAACATTTGGCTTCCTCTTCTTCTGCAGGTTGTAGGCAGGAAACTGGAAAATGGGCCACAGGAAACCTGGCCTCCTACATCTGTCCCACTTTGTAATTGCAGCTCTGGTTTCATTTTGCCTTGTGTGTCAGCTCTGTTTTAACCCTCAACACGACGGCCAAACTCCGCTTTCTGTAAGAACACTGCTACTCTTATTGCCCAAGGAAACTCACTGAGACTTTTTTTTCTTCCCCAGAGTAATTAACCATATGAATTCAACGTGGAAAAAAGTACTGAACGAATTCTCCTAACAGTAGTCATTTGGATCAAAAGAGTATGGAGGGCTTCCCTGGTGGCGCAGTGCTTGAGAGTCCGCCTGCCGATGCAGGGGACACGGGTTCATGCCCCGGTCTGGGAAGATCCCACATGCCGCGGAGTGGCTGCGCCCGTGAGCCATGGCCGCTGAGCCTGCGCGTCCGGAGCCTGTGCTCCGCAACGGGAGAGACCACAGCAGTGAGAGGCCCGCGTACCGCAAAAAAAAAAAAGAGTATGGAGCTAGAAAACTGATACATTCAAAGAGATAAAACTACTAATAAGTCCCCAGTGAAAATTCAAGACTACTTCATAATACTGCACACAGCAGAAGTTATATCAGTATGATTATTAGTGGTCCAAGGCGGCCTGACAAATTTTGACTTTTGCGGCTTTGATAAATAACATATGAAAATAAAATAGAATCATTCTTCATTATAATCTCTCTCATTATGATGCTATTTCAAATTATGTTTCTTAACCATATCACCAACTATTAGGTTCAACCATATGAAATTTTTTTTATGGGTCAAAAACAGTCAAATACCAGCAGTCTCATACAGTCAACCTAAAGCATATAATTACACCCAGAGAACAAACACACACACACACACACACACACACACACACACACACTCATCCCCAGGGCAGTATCTTCTTCCTGTGTTTGGTCCATGGGCCCTTTCTGAGACTAACATTCTCTAGTAGAGAAAAAAAGATATATTTAAATCCTAAAGGTAATTTATAAATCTCAAAGAGTCCCATTCTAAAGGAAATGTTAGCTGTATCGTCCCCCACCAGCCAATACTGAGTGTCCATGGAATTCTCAAGAATAGGGCTCCTACAAAAAAAAATCCATTACTTATTTAAATAGGAGCTTTTCTTTTTTAACGCTAACATTTGATGAGCATTTACTATGTACCATTGTGTTGAGCACTTGATACACGTTATCTGAATTTGATACTGCATGACTTAACAAGGTAGACTAAGACACTCCGGCCACGGGAGTATTTTGGGAAAACAGAGACTTGTATACAGGGCACATGGCTCCAAAGTCCAGCTTCTTAATCACCACACGTAGTTTCCCCAGCAGAGGCTTCATTTCTTATATGCACATCTCACTGCTACTAAGAGAAAAGTCCCATTTTAACAGAGGGCGATACAACATTCCTATGAGAAATCGAATCAGGGAGTTTTCTTGTTCATTTCTGGCTTGCCTCATCTGTGACTCCAGTTGTTCCAACTGGTTCTGTTTTTAAGAAAATTTGAACCCATCCCACCATTACTTTTTTTAAAAACCCGGTTCCCCTTTAAAAAGATCTGCTATTGGTTTAAATACATAGCTGTGTCATCCAATGCTAAATAATCGAGGTTGCCTCTTGATGAAGACAGGAGGTGAGAAGCTGTGCCTTCTGTAACCTAGCTCCTTCTCAACAGGAAAGACATCCTCTTGTTCGGTGTGTGCACACTGTATGGTGGAACAAGAGGAAGAAAGTGGAAAATGAAAGGTAGGTGATGTCGCCGGCCCCGGAGTGGGGCCCCAAACCTGCGTGCATTTCACGTAACAATGACACGTACCATGAGAAACACTGCACTGCGAACGGGGACAGGATGGGGATCCCACTGAAACGAAAAGACTGATGGGACTTGGTGAGCACCCAGCAGGGGCTAAAAATTTTTCCTTTAAAAACAAACACCTCTGGGGAAGCCCTCTTTCAGGTTCTAAGAAAGCCATATTTGGGATTTCATGGCATCCCATGACACGCACATAAAATTTAAAAAGGTGTTTTGCATTCAGTAAAACTTACTTAAGATCTTGCTAACTGTTCTTGAATTTGAGCTTCAATTTAATGAGCTCCCTAATTTCCAGTGGGTATTTCCCCAAACACACAAACCTCTGATTCTTATATTTCATAGGCCTTTGAATGGAAAATCTTTTACCTAAATTTTTGTCCTGTTAATGTTAATAAAATTCGATCCTGTGTGCAAGGGGAACATTGGAAGTCAGAACATATAAATTCTCATCGTAGCCATGACCTTAAAGAGTTGCATGGGGCTTCCCTGGTGGCGCAGTGGTTGAGAGTCCGCCTGCCCATGCAGGGGACATGGGTTCGTGCCCCGGTCCGGGAAGATCCCACATGCCGCGGAGCGGCTGGGCCCGTGAGCCATGGCCGCTGAGCCTGCGCATCCGGAGCCTGTGCTCCGCAACGGGAGAGGCCACAACAGTGAGAGGCCCGTGTACCGCGGAAAAAAAAAAAAAAAAAAAAGAGTTGCATGACCTCAGGCAGGGATGTTAACTTCTGTTTCAACTTCTTAAGCAAGGCCAACCCTATCCCCCTCCATACATGAAGGTCAGCAAACTAAAAGACTTTTTACAATTAAGAGTATTTCAAAAGTAAAAATCTAAGATATCCTTTTGATCAATACATCGTGTAAGTGATCTTCAAAATAAAAATGGAATAATGCCTCCAGCTTCAAATAAAGCCTTCACAGAGAGATGTTTTAAATCTGTGGTTGCCTTCACATCAGAAAATGTTTATTTGCTCACTTTGTTTAGTTTTACAAAAATCGAAAAGAAAGGAAATCTTCCATGCCACTTCTACTAGAATGAAACCATAACCTTTCAGATAAACGTGAAACCTTTTCTGTGCTAAATAATAAGCTGGAGAAGGCCACAAGTATATACCCAGTGCGGTAAGAACACTTCTGCATGACACAAAATGATGGTAGTTTTTCCACATCCAGAAACTGAAGCATTTCCTGCCAGAGCATCCTCCAAACTCTTCTATTGTGTTGAAACTGTAAAATCTTTCTAAATCAGGACTTCCTCCTATTATGCTTTGGAGGCGTCTTTCTGGGAAGGGTAGATCCAAGGCAAAAGGTAGGAATTCCTGCAGCACCACCCAGTGGAAACATTAGAAAAAAAAAAGCAAGATAAAACACGTTTAATAAAAGAAAATTCATGTCCTAAGCTCTGCTAATTAAAAATCTGGACAGTGCGCTTTTTCCTACAATGGCAACCAGCAATAGGTTTTGCTTAACAATAGTGCCCTTTTTCCTCGGTGCCGTTCCTTAAATGCCAACCACACAAATGATCGTCAACATCACATCTGCCTTGTCTCGCTCACATGTGTGCACACACACTGGGCCAGGGAGGAAGGAGTTCCGGGTGGGGTCAGGTGTGGCCCGAGACACCATCCCTTCCTCTCAGAAGGATGCCCCAGGGACCGTGGGGACCGGGAAATCTGCACAGCTGTGCTCAGCGTCCCAGTCCAGCTGCAGCGTCGGGCATTTCCTGGCAGAAAGGTAAGAACTGCGCATCTTTCCCTTTCCCTGGTCTGAATACACCTGGTCTGAGCCACCTCCAGCATCTGCAGGCACTTCTACCTACCTCCCTCAGTCCCCCCAGAGGGAAAGTCTCAGAGCCTTTCCTCCCCCTGTGGCCCTTATCTCTGGTCCCCCCGCAGCTCTCTCCATGGTGACCATCGCTTCTGCTCCGACCAAAGCCTCCCACAGGTCGTTTCAGTCTCTGTCTACTTCACTTATGCCCTCATCAGAACACATCTCTTCACCAGCGGCTGCCTCTCACACACGCATGACACATCAGGCTACTGATCTTGGGAACGGGATCGGAGCAATAGGAAACCCCGACCATCTCCCTCCAGCTTTCCTTCCCAGAGAGCCCTGGCAGCAGCCAGGAGAGGGAGAGAGCTGTCGTCGTCTTCCCGGAGAAACTGAGAACTCTCTCGTCTTCTCTACAGAATTTTAAATAATAAAGTATCATTTCTTCAATCACGTCTGGATGCTTAAGTCACTAAAGAAAATGGTCCCTAACATCAGCACTCCTGGGAAAGTTATCTTCCCCTCTTCCTGGAATAAGTCCACCGAAACCATTTTACATGTCTTTTAAAAAGAGAAAATGATACTAGTTAGTGGATCTTGATATTGTTTAGAAATATATGACCTGTGTTAAAACGTTACAATATAGCATATTTGAACTGGTAGTTTGCAAATGGCTAATAGTATTATAAACCCTTTTTTCCCCCTTTTCTGAAGTGTAACAGTTCACAAAATGTGCTGGTTTCTGGAAATGTCAAGATTTGGAAAATATTGACATTAGCTAGTCTTCGGGCCCCACTATATATAGTACTGTTGCAAAAATGTTACGAGTTACTGGTATTTGTGTGACACCTTCTTTAGGGATTTTGGAGAAGCACTAAGGCTGCCTTCCAGGGGTGGTTACCTAAGCAAAGAACTGCACTCTTCCAGATCCTGTGGTCACTTTAGCATCACCGCTTTTCTTCAGCGCTCTTCTCGGCAAAACTCTTGCATGGTTTAGAAAATGCAAATTCTAGGCCTCAACATTTATACATAAATCTGGTATGATAATATATTCACGTTGGAAGGGATCTATAAAAAACAGTGACTCTGCAGCCTTCAAAATATCATCACCTGCTCATGTGGTGGACATCTGTGGGGGATTTTAGCTGCATCTAAAGTCATGAAGGTAGACTCTCCCTTTTGTAGCTTTACTGTCTCCATATACATATTTCTCTCCCACATTTTTGTACAGGCATCAAGTTTAGCTACATATAACAAGTACAGTGCCAAAATGCAGTTTCTTCTAAATTTAAATAACTGCTAATAAAGTTCTTTTTAACATGAAGCAAAACTACAATGGGGTTAAGTTAAAACAGCAAGCAAAAGGCATCTTGTTTTTCACAGAATGTCCATTTAAAATCTAGCCTGACTTGTAGACAAACTACAGTAAGTGGAACACATTTAAAATATCTTGCTGTTTCTGTTGAGTACAATTATTTGTAAAAAAAAAAAAAACTGTTGCAAAAATAGACAGTGAGTGATTTCAAAACTAAATAATCTCCTCCAATACATTACACTTAAAACTTGTTGATTAACCCCCAGACTGCAATGAATACGTGAACAAAATAACATTGAAACTGTCATCAAGTGGAAGACCGAGAGTTCATCCTTTCGTGTCAGGTTGATGTTGTGCACACACATTTCCTTCAAGAAGTCAACAAAAGCATCCCACAGAAAAGAATGGCTGTTGGTGGCATCAGCATCCAGCATCAGATATGTACCTAAAGCCCCCTCACAGCCCTTAATTGCCATTCGGGAATCTGCCCTCCACTAAGTTGGCTTTAGCCCTTTTTTTAAATGTCACATACAACTTGTTCCTCTGCTTACTCTTCCAGTAATTGTCCCACGTGAAAATATTAACTGTACAAATGCCAGCTTCCGCTTTAGATGATCTTTCCCCTTTGCTCCAGAAAATCACCCTTTCTGTATTTTAGTCATCCGGTACATGTACGATCTTCTACATCAAGGTCTTAAAGTTTCTACTTTCCTAAAGACAAATTGGTAGGTCTTAATATTTAGGTTCAAAAAAACAAAACAAAACAAAACAAAAACAAAGGATGTGGCAAAGCCTAGAGGAAGATGCCGTTCTTGTGGTTCAGCTCTGATTTAAATCAAAGCAGGGCAATGCTCTCGAGAGTGAGACACGGAGATTTTGAGAGCCCAAGTACTCTTGGGTCATTTTGTTTGATTCAAGACATCTTTTAACATCATATACTTTGGTGATCAAAGTAATTCACTTTAAGAAGTTGTTGGGGACTTCCCTGGTGGTCCAGTGGTTAAGACTCCACGCTCCCAGTGTAGCAGGGCACGGGTTCAATCCCTGGTCGGGGAACTAAGATCCCACATGCTGCACGGTGTGGTCAAAAAATAAATAAATAAAATAAACAGTAAAACAGGAGAAGAGATTTTTTTTAAAAGTACACTGAAAAATTGTTAACTCTCTTCAGAAGTACTCAATGTCATAAACGCAGAATTGAGAATTAGGGCTAAAGAGCCTAAAGAAGTGAACGAAGCAAAGCTAGGAATGCTGAGCGGCTGGCTGAGCGATGCTTCTGGTTTTGCTTCGACTATCAGAGGTGAAGTGGGCCCACCAACAGGCATTCTTCCCTCCTCTATAGGCTCAGCACGGATGTGACAGCATCTCTCTCTCCGCCTGGGGTTTAATCAGTTCCAACCCTGTCTCAGAATGTCACTTGGAGAATGTGGAGATGTTTGCTCTAAAATGTTTTTAAAAAGAAAAAAACAAAACAATAAAAAACCCCAGCCATGCTCTACTACCCAACACCCTCTGGTCTAAATGGTCAGTAACCGGAGCTTGAAAAACAGGCAGGAACATTAGCGAAAATAACTTCCCCACAACACTCATGAATTCTAGATTCCAGAGGATTTCAAAACGCAGGACCATACAAGAAGATGAAGGAGCCGCCTCCACATACAGTCTTCAAATAATACTAAACGTTTTGGTCCCTTCCTACATGTTCTGTATGGGGCTTGCTGAAATGATGAGACATCTAAGCTTTCTCCTCTCCTGAAAACTGTAACAAAAATCCAAGTTCTGTCTTGAGTTCTCACAATGAAATAATGATTCTTTGGGATGGAGAGCTTTAGCAAACATTCCTTTATGCGCTAATCCTCTGTACAGAAGCGGGGCTTGAATCCTACATGAGAGGGCTGACTCTACAGAGAAGGAACAAAAACTGAGATCACATACTGTCCCATTCTCTCAGACTCATGCATTCCTCTTGTAGCTACATCTATGGAGGCACACCCAGATACACAGACACACACACTCCTCATCTGCCAATGCTTATCTCCAACAACCAATGGCTTATATTTTAGCCTCTAAATGCAAACCTTCCAAACTCCAGTAAGGGGATGGGGGGAAGTTACATTTCCAGTTCACTGAGTATTAACCAGAGATGTATTCTTCTTAACTACTAGTGCTAGGAAATTGTTCTCACATCTACAGCCCCTTCCCCTTGCCTAATAGAGCTAACGGAGCATTCTGGGCCCCAGGATCACCATTCTGAAAATGATGAGAACTTACAGGTGGAGACAACGCAGGAATCCCTGCAGTTAATTCCTACGGACAGACCCTACAGTTACCCAGGAGCACATCCTGGAATAAATTCTGGGGCTTAATCTGTTGTGGTGGTGGTGGTTGTCTTAATCTCTCTTCTGACAATTAAGTGCAGGGAGAAAAAAAATCTGCTGAATTACACATTATGGTTAATCAAGGTTTGACTATCAACAAACCACTCCTTGGCAAAACCCAGCTGAAATTAACAGCAGATCTAGCCCTCGACCAAGAACAATTTAGGTATTTAATCATTCATCCTTTCATCATCACACAGGCAGTGTCATTATTTTAAAACTCGATCAGAAATGTCATTTATTAATTATAAAAGGTTATGGACAAAAGCTACACACACAGGTTTTAGTATAAGTGAGGAAGCAGTTTTAACAGTGAATATTATTATGGAACTCAGTCCAAGGGATCTATGAAAATGTGGTCAACTGAAGTCTTGATAAAGGACTATGATCCTTGCTGTAGAACGATTAATTTTAACACGGAAAGAACTGTACATTGAGGTTCTTTCAGGCTGTACTGTCCTATAAATTACCTAACTGCTAACCAACCACGCTGAGTATAACACTGATATCAACAATAGGGCTAAAGTTTGTCCTCTCAGATGTTAACACACCTGATCTCTGTACATTCACTTTTCCTACAAATCTGGACAAAAATTCTGGAAAATGATATATCCTCTATACAGGATCTTCTTGGCTGTCTCTTTGGTTTAACCAAGAAATATGCTGCTTATTAATTCAAATAATTGACTGTCTAGGAAAGAGTTGGATTTAGGCATAGCAATAAAGTGCTTTACCAATTCCACTGGCAAAATGCAAGGAGAGGAGCTATGGTGACAAAGTTTTCCCCCTTCAGATTGCTTTTAACTCAACGAATGCCAGGTATTGTACAAAGGGCTGGGATAAACACAAGGATGAGAATAGCAGATGAAGCCCAGAGGGAGCTTACAGACTGATGGGCAAGACAGATGGGAAACACATCTTGATACATACACGCACAGATATCCCTCAGTTTCCGAATCTAATGAATTCCAGGGTTTGGACGGTGACTCCAGATAGCAAAGGGTAGCCTGCTATCCAATCTACTTGGTTCCTGAGTTCTGGATAAGGAATATTAATGAATAATGAGAAACACCAGCCCTATCTCCAGATATATATATCTGAAACTGGTACCTGTGCTTGGATAGTAAGAATCTGCAGAGGGAGAATTCAGGTAACATGGAAACCTGTAAATAAAGCCTGTGGCAAGGACTCCGAAGGCCAGGGATGGATGACTGGGGAGATCTAACCTGGAGGACCAGCAAAGGCTTCCCCAGGGAAGAGATGGTTGAGCTGAGACCTGACAGATGACTACACACTGGCTCGAAAGTGGAGTGAGAGAAATCGACGGGAGTGGAGGAGCTGGAGGCAATTCCCAGAAGAGAGAACAGCACTTAGAAGGGCCCAGTGGCCAGGGGGCACATCACACATCTGAGGAATTGAGGAAAGGCCAGTGTAGTTGGCCTAAATCACAGCATGCTGCTTACATTAGAGACTTTTGGTCTCTATCCCAGCTGAAGCCACTGGGAGATTGTAAGCAGAGGAGCGAAAAGGTCGGATCTGTGTTGGAAGGACTGCTCTAGCTTGTGGGTGGAGAAGGGACCAGAGGGAGGGGGCGAGGGGAAATGTGGACCCCTCAGATCCAGCGGTGGAAGATGGACAGCATTTTCAAAGACTATCAGGAGGAAAGAGTAGGGACCTGACCTGGTGATCGAAATCTTGGGGCCTGCTCAGCACCCAACCTGGAGACAGTCACTGTCTCTGCCCAGTCACTGCCCTAGAACGAGGCAGTCGTCTTTAGAAATGAGTGGTGCCTGTCACAAACCTCAAAAAGAGGAGGAAAGGAAGTACTGCAGCTAATACTGACCTTCCCTCAGGTGTTCCTTATTCAATAAGGGGCCGACATGGGATTGAAGGGGAAACTTAAGGGGAATCCCTTTTTCCACCCCAAAACAGTTTTTAAAAATTGCTGTATATGTCTCAAAGTCAGCTTTTGGGGGATGACAGCAAACATTCACTCTACACTTTCACAACTCCTAGAAGAATCCAAGTTCTTCATTCTAAAACAGAGCATAGACGAATAGGACTTTGGGATGCAAGGGATCGTCCCTACCTCTCTACTCCAGCCACTTTGCCCTCCAGCCAGGGAAACTGAGGTCCAGGGACATTAAGTGATATCCTCTAAACACAATTGGTTTTAAGGGAATCTACGTTTTCCCCGCAGCACACATATTACTTTCGGTTAGTGTAAGTGATATTAAATAGTGTAGAAAGGATTTTTCCTCTTATTGGATGATGAGGAAATCCACAATTTCTGATGATTTATTTTTAACCAAGTAGATTAAATAAAAATACTGCAGTATCTTATCCAGGTGCTCTGGGGTATAATAACATGGTAGAGTCATGAAATTGCCACAATACAATTAAAAATAGCCAGGGAATGTTTTGGGGTGATGGAAGTATTCTCTACTTAGAGGTAGGGCGTGGGGATTACATAGGTGTATACAGTAACATTTAAGATCTGTGCAGTTTCATGTACGTAAGTTATACAACAGTGAAAGAAAGTAAAAGACACCAAGAGTCTCAGATTCATTCTATTGTTTGCAGTAAATGACCCCTAACCTCACCAAACAGTGTAAGAGAAGGTATCAGATACATGTGTTTTATACCTACTCCATCACTCCCATATTTATACCTGGAACATTAGGAATTGTTCTTAGATATGGTAGCTTTAAAAACACTTAGGATACTGTGTGCTTTAAAACTTCTTTTTGAAGCATGTATGTGAGTAAATTCATTTTAGTCCAATTCAGATCAGAATATATTAGTATAACCATCATCTTAATTTCTTTAAAAATATGCAAATAACTCTCACAGCCAATTATAAAATAACCCCATTTAATTCCTAATTTAATAATTACTTTCCAGCAACTGTGAATTAAAACACATAAAGTGGTCAATGAGTAATTCCTAGTGGTAAATCAACCAAGTTACAACTTACTGAAACGATCAATTCAAAGTTTATTTTTAAACTGCTGACATATATGTAAGTTTCCAGTAATGGATGAAAGGCCATTTTCACTTCGGTTGTGGGTAGGGATAATGGGGAGTCAAATTTCTACTTAAAAGACTGAAGGCCCTTAGGATTTGTTAACAGTGCACCCCAGACATAGAAAACAAACTTATGGTTACCAAAGGGGAAAGGGGGGTGGGAAGGGATAAATTAGAAGGTTGGGATTAACACATTACATGCTACTATATATAAATAGATAACCAACAAGGACCTACTGTATAGCACAGGGAACTATAGTCAACATTTTGTAATAACCTATAAGGGAAAAGAATCTGAAAAAGAATTTATATAGGTATATATACGTGTAACTGAATCACTGAGCTGTATACCTAAAATTAGCATGACATTGTAAATCAACTATACCTTAATAAAAAATAAAACAAAAACAGTGTGCGCGCACACACACGCACACTCTGATAATTCAATTTACTGGGGCTGTACTATAAGTGGCAAAACTGGAGTTTTCATGTTCTCACTGCCGCGGTTTCAACCAAAAAGCTACATGATCTCAGTTCAAACTGGCCATGGGCAATAGTACTCTTGAATTGAAAATCTACTTAAAATACCAATTTCAAAGTTTGGAAACTTTACTGATATAAAGTGAAACAGTAATAAGTAAGAGTCACCAAGTGTGCAAGAGGCACCTTCCTCCCTCCTTTATAGTTAGAGAAGTTCAAGGTGTATTTTTGGTCTAACCTAGTTTCTCTGTTTTCATCACTGAACATTCTATTTTGGTGTGTCGCACCCTGGACTTCCTTTTACTACATCTTGATATTCTACTGCAAATCATGACTCATCCTTAAATCATAGAGAAACTCATCAAAATCCCAAACTGCAGAGCACATATGAATTCAGTCTTTCAAGAGGGCAGCATTCTTAGAACATTACTTGGAGCCACAGAGACAAAAACACTGAACAAGTTCATGTAGAAATTATGTCAATCCACTGTTGAGTCAACACATTTATTAGATCAATAAATACGAGCTCTATGTGTGGTAATTTTGGTCTCAGTACCAGTTATTAAACTGTGTTACATGATACGTTAACTGAAAATAAGCTACAAAACAGAAAGTATAGTGTGACTCCAATTAAAAATTTTACGTGTGCATGTGCAGCTGTGTGTATATGTATTTTAAAAGACCAGAAAAATATACAACAAAATGTTAACAGAGGGATTATGGGAGATGTTTTTTTTTATTTGTGGTTTTCTGCATCTTCCTAAGATAATTCACATTAATATTTTTTATAACAGAAAAAAACAACTAACCTTTAGAAAATATTGCTATACTAATGTAATCTCAAATATGTCATCAATCTACAAAGGCAAAGGGGAATTACGGATAAATAATAAAACATAAAATACTCTTGCCTTAAACATACAGAAAAATTTGCCATGAGTGGAGTCCTTCATATAAGTGACCAGGACCGCTCATCTATATGTGCAGGTACTGGCCCTTAGGGGCAGAAGCCAGCTGCCTACAGCCACGTCACAGCCAGAATAAAAGAAATGGGTTCTCTGTCCAAAGTTTAATGAGGAACCCCAGGTCTAGGAAACATGAAATGGCTGAATCATTCCCTGGGACTGGAAGGGAGTAAAGCCGTTAATTAGTAAGCAGTAATTCACCATCAGCGAAAAAAGACTTTACTCCAGGAAGTTACATCCTTAGATAATATTTTTAAAGTGTTTTGGGTTTGTTTTGTCTTAGGTAATGTTTTGCAACCATATTGGTTTTTTGAATCCTATAGATACATAATTGGGTAGCACAGGGCGCACAAAATCCGATACGTGACAGCTAAGAAAGGAATATTTTAATTTATACGCACTGCCTGGAAGCCCTTTAAAACCGATTTCAGGAAAAGTTCTAAGAAGTTATTACAAATATAAATTTCAATATATGATCTCAGGGTTACTGTTATTGTACATTACCAGGTTTGAATTAGTAAATTTTTTTTACATAAGAAAAAGAGGAGGGCTTTAATAAATGTTTAGCAAAATTCAAATGGGGCTGCTCTCCCCCATGTGGGCTATTGCCATTCTGGTCTAAAAAGCATTAGTACCAAGTGAGTGAGCTTCAGAGATGGTCTCATTCAGCTCACAAAGGTACACCATCACACTGTCATTATTTACATGTCATTCCACACATATTACTGACCGAAAAGGGAGAAAATTCATGCATACTGTGTTATTCACATGGCAGAAAAGTGCCAGTGATGACTTTTAAATGTTCTGTTCCTTGAATGAATGCATATCTAAGTTGTCATCACCATTAATGTAAACAAGAGTTCCTCAATCTGGGTACTCCTGACATTTTGGGCTAGAAAATTCTTTGTGGGCATTGCTGGATGTTTAGCAGCATCCCTGACCTCTACTCACTAGATGCCAGTAGAACCCCCTCTGATTATAACAACCAAAATGTCCCCAGATACTGCCAAAAGTCCCTTGGGGAGCAAAATTACTCCCAGTTGAGAGCTTGATATAAGTGAACATTATTCATTCCAAATAATAACTTATCGGAATGAAGAACTCTAATTATCCCCTTTTTATTTTGAACGAAATGTAGTCTTGAAAGGAGAATACTTAACAACCTTCATCCTTAAGGAATAGTCATGCAAAGTGATGTTGGCTTAGGAAAGCTTTTTTCCTTATCTATTTAATGTAAGTTCTGTTATCCTACTCACAGCTTTCAATGCAACAATTTATTGAGCATCTACTCTGCACCAGATGCGGTGTTAGGGACATCCTGTACTCACACGTCCACTGACTCACACCCTGCTCGGGCTGCTTGGGTTGTTTTTAGGACATGCTTTGCCACCAGAAAAGAAACACGGACACCTTAAAAAACCCTCAAGAGAGCAGAGTGTCCTTGTCAATAAAGGAGCCCCACGGTTCCAATCAGTTTCCTTAAAATTCTTTACCCTTTTTAGTAATTCTACACATTTCCAACATTTAAAGGTTTAAAACAAAAGGCCAGAAGGCCTTTGCTATATTTGGCATAGAATGACCATCAGAGGTCTTTGCAGGCAGGATCATTACTGGAAACTCCAAAAACAATTAGGGACAGTCTTCTTAACTGTCTGACCCACGTGCCCTCCTAACACAATTTGTAATTTTATAATCCCCATAAATTGAAACTCATAACTGACCTTTCCCAAATAAGTGTGTGTCACAGAGAGACACACAGAAGAAAAGGGAGAGAGATCGGAGGGTATTTTTTTGGCAGTAGGGCTCAGAAATCAATTTGAGCTCATTAATAGATGCCCGGAACATGCTTGGTTTCTCGTCATCTCCGCCCTCCCCCGCCAGGAGTGAAGCACAGATGCGAGAGGATGGGTGTGTTTGAGGTGCGTGAGCAACAGAAACACACACACCTGGGAGAGAAAAACCTGTAAGTTCGAAATCCAAAATGGCCAAAATGACTTCAAAGTTTTCAAGATGCTGCCCTGAAAAGGTTCGTTGGGCGGCTGCCCCTCTAAGTAAATAAAGCCGTAACTTGTCTCCCTCTCCAGCGCAGGGTTCCCCCGGCTGACAGTGGCAGCACAAAACCCCTCCTGTGCCGAGCAGCGGAAACTCCTAATGAGATTAGTTGGTGTGTGTGCAGACATTACTTAGCAATGACTACAGGGGCTCTCTCTTCCTGCAGCAGCCAGTGGAAAATTCAGGGAACTTTTTCCCCCGCAGCAGCAGAATCCCTTTAACCCTCTTCCCCAGCCAACTCCAAAAACAACTTAGCCTCCCCCAGCGTCCCCCCTCCTGGCCGGGGTGCTGAGGGGAGTTAAAGACCCGCCAGGGACTTCCAAAAGCGGTAGGGTGGGAGGGCGCCGGCGGGGAAGGGGCGGGTGACCCCTCGAACACTACAAAGGAAACTGTAAAAGGCACAAATACATAAACCTGAGAAGGAGCAAACCACAGTTTCTTTGTGAGCTCCTCTAGTGAGTCATTTTCAAGATGCTGTCTGCTGCCAGTTTCAAAGCGGAAGCGCATGGCAATTAGTCTTGCCGTTTCCAGACAAGCCAGAAACTCTCCCGACACTCGTTTTTTTTTTTTTTTTCCTTCTAAAAAGCCCCTTTTGCAGTTTCTGAAATAACATTTCTTTCTCCCACCTCCATCCGCCGCCTAACTGCAGCTTGTCCTCAGGACGATTCGGTTCAGAAAACGTAACAAAACCGAGACCTCTAATTTTTTTTTTTTCAGCCCTCCAAAATTGTAATTCCTCCCCCCAAAAGTTACGGAAGCATTACAGGCCAACATTCAGATGCAAGCTGAAGAGCCCCATCCCAAAGTGCTGGGGGCTCCAAGACCAACTCCTGCCCGGTCCTCCTCCAAAACCATGTCCAGTAATGACTCCACCGGCTTTTAAAGGTCCGGCTGGGCGTGCGCCTGGGGCGGGGACCCGGGCGGGGGTCACCTGCCGAGCGAGAGGGGACGCGGCCCCCAGCCCCGCGGCTCGGCTCCCCACGCCCTCCGCTTCCCTCTCCACCCCTGTCCTCTCCCTGAATTCGACCGTCGGTGCCCACTGCCACCCCGAGGAGAGCCACAGCCCCGGCTAGGTCAGCGGTGGTCCAGCCTCCAGGCACGCAGCCCGCTCCAGTCACCGTTCCTCCCAGAGGGACCCCAAGTCTCACCGCCGCCCGCTCCCCCGCGCGCCCCCTCCTCCCGGCTCACAGCGCAGCCCAGGGCGGGGTGTGCCATCGCCGGGTGGCCGCAGCCCCCGGGCCGGCGCGCGGACCCGGCGCCGGAGCATCCCAGCTGCGCCCACTCCCCGCGGCCGCCCCCAGCCCCGGGCCTGCAGCCTCCGACGCGGTGCCCACCCGCCCCACCCCCACCAAGCCAGAGAGAAGAAAGAAAGAAAAAAAACCAAGCCCCACGAAACTTTGCAACTGTCCGAGCAACAGGCACGGACCCTACTACATACCCAGATGCGGGGGAGTTTTCAAGATCCTTCTTCGGGGGAATTTCTAGGAGGAACCGGGCGAAAGTCCCCGACTTTCCATGCTGACAGGCGTCTGCAGACGGTCTGTTGCTCTTGTAATGAGATCCTGATTTTTCCCCCCTTTTTTTTTCTTTCTCTCGCTCCTCTTTTTTTTTTTTTTTTTTTTTTTTTTCCTCTGGTGTGTGTGAGAGCAGGAAGTTGGAGCAGTCAGGCCGAGCCGGCTCACTTCCTTTACTGCATTATTCCCCAGGCGGTGTGCAGTCTGTGTAAACAGGCTTTTCCGCCCCGCGCCGCGCGCCCCGGCCGCGGCTGTGCGCCGGGGCTGGCCGCCGAGGCCCGCGCATACTCCGCCGCCTGGGGCCCCGCACCGTGCCCCCACCCGCCGCGCTCCACGCTTCCTGCTCGGCCACCCCCGGGGAGGAGCCTCCGGACCCCGGGCGACTCCGCGTGGCCGCAGCCCCTCCCCACGGGGGGGCGGGCAGCTCGGCCAGAAACGCAGAGACGCCGCCCCCGGCGCGCCGAGGGGCTGAGCTTGGGTTGTGGCGAGACGGGGGATCCCTCTTCTTCCCCCGGGGGTCCCTGTGCTGGGGACCGCGCTGGGCCCAGCAGTAGGGTCTTGCCCTGCTCGGTCGGTCGGTCTGGGCGGGGAGGCCCGAAGTGGGGAGGCCGCTGGACTCGCTGTTTTCTGTCAGCTGGGATGGAAGAGTTGTAGGGCCAGGGGGCATCGGGAGTAGGGCCCGGGTGCTCTGGGCCAAGGGCTGCTTTGCTTGTGGGTGGGGGTGTGATTGCTTAGGATGAGAAGATGTTGCATGTGCAGAAAAGGAGGCACGGGTTTTGTCAGGGGATGGACACAGTTCCTGTCTGGGATTTAAAAAAAAAAAAAAAAGCCAGCGCTCAGAGTAGGGGGCCCACTTTGGGGAAAAGGATGAGAAGCCGTAAACTGGAAGCCAGGATTCTCCAGGAAGAGCCCTTTCTGGCCGTTCGCTATGGCCCCGCCACAGGCCCAACCTTTCCTGCCTGCTAAGGGACTCCGGAGCGAAATGAGCAGCGGCCACAGAGCCGAGTGACTGAGGCTTCCGAGGGAGGCTCCGTGGTCTCAAAACTGGACTCCACAACACACTATCCCTCAAGGACCGCCCACCCCGAAGGGCTCAGGCCAGGCTCTGACGGGAGAGCTTGTCCACTGCCCTGAGGCTTAGAGGAGGGAGGAGGGTGCCGGTGGAAGAGTCCCTCAGCCCAGCCCTGTACGCCAGCCCCAACTGCTCCCCTTTTGGACCCCTCCATTCCCATACCTCCGCCCCTTAGCAGCGCAGACCAGCGGCTCCCAAACTTGAGCGTGCACCAGCATCACGTGGGGGGCTTGTTAAAACACAGGTTTTAACCTCACCAACAGCGTTCCTAATTCAATACGTCGGGGGTGGTTCTTAGCCCTGGCTAAAGTTAGAATCACCTGGGGAGTGTTTTGAAAACTATTGATCTCTATACACAACCCAAACCAATTAAGTCAGCTTCCCTGGGAGCCGGGGGCGTGAGTGCTTTCCAAAGGATGGCATTCTAAGAGCTCCTCCACTTTTGTTTCTTATTTCTGCAACCTTTCTGATTATTTGTTTACGAATCTCTCACTAATTACTAACTGTGGGCCTCTAAGGGCAGGGTTGTATTTTACTCTAGTTAGTACCAGGTCAGGGCACCTGACTCATAGGACAGTCCAGTTGGCAGCATTTGCTTTGGGGCTGGCATGGATAATTCAGTGAGAAGTGGGACAAGGCCCACCAGACCTCTGAGAAGGGTGGGAAAACATGAGGTGTGGGGGGCTGGGGGAAAGGTAGGGGAGTAGAGAAGAAGGAGAAGATACGGGGGAGAGGGCTGTTTATCAACCCCTGATTTTCCACAGCTAATTTCACACTTAAGGGATTATTGTTTTAATCCCTAGTGGGCTTTTCCTGTCACTCAGCAGAGCTCACTCTGTGTCCCTGTCTGATCCAGCTGTGGACTGGGAGAATGTGTCCCTGTCTGATCCAGCTGTGGACTGGGAGAATAAATTTATTTTATTTTCCTTCTCAGGGAGAAAATATCTCACACATACAATTCAGAACACTGTGTTGCTTTATCTAAAAAGTGTATACCAAAGCCAAGCATATCTTAAACCAGTGACTTTCATGATTTTTATTGTACATCTTCACAACAAATCTTTGTTGAATCCTAATATGTGAGAGAAAAGGTGTACATGTTTTCATCAGGCTTTAATTGTTCTGAAGAAATGCCTTTGTCTAAGGCACCCCTGAAACACTCATGGGCAGCCTTGGCATTTCCCAGACCAAATGAAGACCTCCTTAAGTTTTCCTGGTGTTTTAGGTTGTCCATACCACTATGCCAAGCTCTTTGTTAGAATGAATAACTCAGAGCTGACACTGCTCTTCCCCAAGGCACGGGGAACAAATTTTACTTGTAGGTGTCTGCAGCTTCTGTACCTTGCATAAGACAGCTTCTGCTGTCTTTGCTCAGGCTGCTATAATAAATGCCTTAGACTGCGTGGCTTAAACAACAGACATTTATTTCTCACAGTCTGGAGGCTGGGAAGTCTAAGATAAAGGTGCCAGCAGATTTGGTTCTTGGTGAGGGCCCTCTTCCTGGCTTGTAAAGGGCCACCTCTTGCTGTGTCCCCACATGGTCTTTCCTCCATACACACATGTGGAAGGAGAAAGAGAGAGGAAGAAAACTTTTTGGTGTCTCTTTCCATAAAGGGCACTAATCCCATCATGGGAGCTCCACCCTCAGGACCTCAACTAAACCTAATTATCTTCCAAAGGCCCAGCTTCTTAATACCATCATATTGGGGGTTAGGTTTTTAACATGAATTTAGTGGAGACGTTAACATTCAGTTCATAATGTCTGCTATTTGTTTTTTGTGCTTTCCTTCTCACTATCAAAAAGTAGCCAAGAGATGTGGCATTTAGTATTGTGTGATCCACACTATTTTTATGCTTCTGTTATAAAACAGATAGGAGTTAGGATTATATGGGTTATGAGTAAAATTTCTTCAGGAATCCTTTATAGCAGGTGACAGGATCATTCATTTCTGCTAGCCAAGAGAGAATGAGGCTCTCTCAGCTTTGATAAGAACAGCAGACATCTTACCAGAGATTGGAGTTAGTCAGTGTGATGTGTTGGAGGGTGCTTGGGGCAGGATGGAGGAGGATCAGCTCAAATAACCCCTACAGATGAAGAGTGGAGGTGGGGGCTGAGTCTCCTGAAGAAAATCAAAACCCTGGTTCCAAAAGAAGGGGTGTATTGGTCAGCTTTTGCTAGCATAATACTGTGTAACAAACAACCCCAACACTCACTGGCTTGCTTAAACAACAAATGGGTCTTGGTTGGCTGGGTTCATGTTTGCTTCATGTTTTTCTCATTCTGGGACCCAAGCTGAAGGAACGGGCTCAATATGGGACACGTGGATTTCTGGAAGGGCAGGAGCTCCAGAGAAGTGAGTGGAGACACATGGAGCCTCTCAAAACCTCTGCTTGGGACTAGCACACCCTCATGTCAACTCACAACCCAGTGAGGAAAGCAAGTCATATGGCCAAGACTAAAGTCAATGGGACAGGGAGAAGGAAAAGGAGGGGAAAAGGGAGAATTCTGAACAAATAATATAATCTACCACAAGAGAAAATGGATGTTGGGTGTACAAAAACAACAAATCTCTTTGTTCCCTCATAATTTAACATTCCATAATGTATAACAGAATGGGATGCTGTGGATGGTTTAAAAAAATACAGATAGATGAGGAAGTATAATTAGGACAGGAAAAAAATGAGTTTTAGAATATATCAAACTAAAATTTTTTAGAACACAGCAGAACAAATAATATATGAAACGTATAAATTGATGGTATTAAACTTATGAATTGATGAATTTTGGTAGAAACTCAAAAGCGGTTTGCCTCAGTACTTTGGAGACTGCCTCAATGTTGAGGGGGATGCGGGTAGGAGTTGGGAATAGACAGCCAAAGCCTGATGGGAAGGCAGCCCACTCAGGTGGCAAGGATACATTTGGAATCAGGAATTTTGGGATCCATTCCCATACTGACTTCTTCTAGCTCTGTGACCTTGACTAAGTCACTCACCCTCTCTGAGCCTGCATGAACATCAGTTTTTACTGATTTTTTACAGTGAATGCCAATTTTACATTAAAACAACATGTGTTATGGACTAGGATTCAAAAAATTTCATGAACCTCATTTGAAAGAGTATTTAAAATAATTTTATAGACTTGCAGGAAGACCCCACTGGGAGTCTGCATTCTCCCTTTTGCATTGTTAGAGATCTTTCAGTGGGGACATTTGAGAAGCATTGATTTGGACCATCTTTTTCGCCCTCAGACTGGTCATCGATAGGCCAGACGTTGGCAAACTGCAGGCCCACCACCCGTTTCTATGACTTTCAAGGTAAGAATTAACTATCTTCTTTTTAAAAAAATGTTTAACTGTGGCAAAAATCATAACATAGAATCTACCATCTTAATTGTTTTTAAGTGTTTAGTACAGTAGGGTGTTAAGTATATTCACATTGTGGTGCTACTGATCTGTAGAATCAAAAGTTTCAAAACTGAAACTCTCCACCCATTAAACACAATGCTCCCTCCTCTCTTACCCCAGCCCCTGGCAACCACCATTCTACTTTCTGTTTTTATGAATTTGACTACTTTACGTACCTCATATAAGTGGGATTATATACAGTATTTATCTTTTTTGTGACTGGTTTATTTCACTTAGCATAATGTCAAAAGTTCATCCATGGTGCATCATGTGACAGGAGTTCCTTCCTTTTCAAGGCTGAATAATATTCCATTGTGTTTATATACCACATTTTTTTTTTTAACCATTCATCGGTTGATGGACATTTGGGTTGTTTCTACCTCCTGGCTCTAGTGAACAATAAGAATTTACATGTTTAAGCAGTTGAAAACAAATCAAAGGAAGAATAATATTTCATAATATGTAAAAATTATATGAAATTCAAATTTCAGTGTCCATAAATAAAGCTTTGCTGGAACAGAGCCACGCTCACTCACTTACGCATTACCCAACACTGCTTTTGCGCTACAGTGGCAGAGCTGAATAGTTGTGACAAAGACTGTTATGGTCTATAAAGCTGAAAATATTTACTTTCTGATTCTTTACAGAAAAAGTTTGTCATCCCCTAGCATAGGCCATTTGAGACAAATGAGATTCTGCCCCGTTTTTTGGTTTGGTTTTAACTGCATTTTCTTTCCGATGCCATATGGGGTAAAAATCTTGGTGTCTTTAACAAACTTCACATCCAGGAACTTCATCTTCAGAGGAAACCAAGTTGTCGTGCTTCATTTAATTCCTCTTATTCGATCTTCTTCTGAGGTGGAGAATAGCTGGCTTGGACTCTCCTAGCCCCGGAGACAGCCTTTCAGACTTTTCTCTGGTCTCTGAGTAAACCTGAGTTCCCAGCCCTGGTTACACGTCAGAACCATACGTACCAGGGCCTCACCCCTGAGATTCTGAGGTTGGGTCCGAGAATCTCTATATCTCCAGTGCTCCACCCAGATGACCGCTCTCCTTATGAAACCCTTGTAAATGTCTTACTCACCCTTTAGACTAAGCTCAAACCCCACCTCATCCAAGAAGTCTTCCAAGATCCACCAGATGAAGTCCATGGCCCATTTCCCCTGAATCCCCACCACACAGGGTTTGAACTTTACCACTTAGCATTATCCCACATGCCTGCAAAAAAAGTGCTAATTTTTTTTTAATCAATCAATTCATCAGTAATATTGGGTTGGCCAAAAAGTTCGTTTGGTTTTTTCTGTAAGATGGCTCTAGTAGCACTTCGTTGCCTTTAACTTAACTGGAAAATTTTATTAGATTGTATTGTGACAGCTGTCATATCAGTGTGCATTTTTAAAAAAACATCAAAATTGGTGAATTTTTGTGTAGCCGTTTTAAGATGGAAGAAAATAAAGCAACATTTTTGGCATATTATGCTTTATTATTTCAAGAAAGGTAAAAGCGCAACTGAAACGCAAAGAAAGATACGTGCAGTGTATGCAGAAGGTGTTATGACTGATCAAACGTGTCAAAAGTGGTCTGTGAAGTTTCGTGCTGGAGATTTCTCGCTGGACGATGCTCCACAGTCAAGTAGACCAGTTGAAGTTGATAGCGATTAAATCAAGACATTAACTGAGAACAGTCAACGTTATACCATGCGGGAGATAGCCAACATACTCAAAATATTCAAATCAAGCGCTGAAAATCATTTGCACCAGCTTGGTTACATGAATCGCTTTGAAGTTTGGGTTCCACATAAGTTAAGCAAAAACAAACTTCTTGAACATATTTCCCCATGCAATTCTCTGCTTAAAAGTAATGAAAATGTTCCATTTTTAAAACAAATTGTGACAGGCAATGAAAAGTGGATACTGTACAATAATGTGGAATGGAAGAGATCACGGGGCAAGCGAAATGAACTGCCACCAACCACACCAAACGCCGGTCTTCATCCAAAGAAGGTGACGTTGTGTATATGGTGGGATTGGAAGGAAATTCTCTATTATGAGCTCCTTCCGGAAAACCAAACGATTAATTCCAACAAGTACTGCTCCTGATTAGACCAACTGAAAGAAGCACTCGACGAAAAGCGTCCAGAATTAGTCAACAGAAAACGCATAATCTTCCATCAGGATAACGCAAGACCACATGTTTCTTTGATGACCAGGCAAAAGCTGTTACAGCTTGGCCGGGAAGTTCTGATTCATCGGCCGTGTTCACCAGACATTGCACCTTCGGATTTCCATTTATTTTGGTCTTTACAAAATTCTCTTAATGGAAAAAAATTTCAATTCCCTGGAAGACTATAAAAGGCACCTGGAACATTTCTGTGCTCAAAAAGATCAAAAGTTTTGGGAAGATGGAATTATGAAGTTCCTCACAAATGGCAGAAGGTAGTGGAACAAAAGGGTGACTACGTTGTTCAATAACGTTCTTGGTGAAAATGAAACATGTGTCTTTTATTTTTACTTAAAAACCGAAGGAACTTTTTGGCCAACCTAAAAGGAGTGATAATGCCGTGAAGTTTTGTAAATGATATTGTACGGTACTGAGACATGCAAACAATCACTAGGAGGGAGAATAACTGATGACATTTGGAAGGAATTAACACTGATTCCAAGCTTTAGATTTTTAAAATTCACAATTGATTGAAATGGATTAATACTTTGTATTCTCATACTTTGTATCCCCAAATCCACATTGTAGCATTACAAAGGAAAGGAGATTAAAACACAGTGATCGGGTGTCACAACTCAAAAAACTGTGAGTCGCTGCTGTCATTTCCAGGATGCATACAACTGAGAAACTGTTGACCAGCTACTGGTCAAAATCATTTCCTACGTAATAGAAATCTGACTTGTCCAGAAAGGTACAAATGGTCTTGGGCCTTTTTTCTTTCAGTGATGCCCAGAGTGCCTATGTAAACAGCTGCTTTGGATTTTAAATGTGTAGATCAAGAAAACAGGGCACTTCATCTCTTGTTTTGATCCTAGAAGGTGTTGGGCAAGACTTTGAAGGAAACTGCAGTCTTTCTTTTCCCACAGCATCACAGTCACAGAAACCCAGGCAATGCCCCATGGGCAGGAGGTTGTGCTGTGCTTTAATGGCACAGATGGGCAAGGGGTGGTTTGGGGAGTTTCAAGACCAACTCCTTGATGGTGGAAAAATCTAATGAATTGGAGGCTGATTTTCACCTTTGAAAAATCCTGAAACTCAAATGCGAATAGTGCTTTGAGAGCAGCAAAGGAAGGCTTGGGGCCATGACCAGGCTTGCCAGAGATGATGGTAGCACAGGGGTCTTCAGAGGGAGTAGAAGCTCCCAGGCACAAGCATAATAATTTAATTCCTTCCCAAGGGTCTATTTGCATGGGGGGGACAGACCTTGTTTGGGGAGGCTGGAGCCAAGGCGGGGATTTTGATGCAAAATCAAAACAGATGAAGTTGTTTGCTGCGAAATTTAGGGGTATTCTGAACCCAGGCACTCCTGCCTGGGGTCCAGCACCAAGATGAGAGGGCATGCAACCTGACATTCCCTGTAGCCATGAGGAAGCCCCTGAACAAGGAAGCCAGAGAACAAAGAACAGGAGGGGATAAGCCTTCATGTTTCTGTCTGGAAGGATCTCCAGTAGGAAAGGGAGAGGGAAGTTCTCTGACGGGCAAGTTTAGGAATAGAAACTGCAACACTTGGCTCAGCTCCCGCCTGCCCTCTCTTTTGGAACCCGCTTGTCCCAAGAACACACGGTCTCTGTTCTCCGTGCTGCGGGTGCCTGCAGTTTTCCAGCTCGGCCCAGGTAGGTAAGTTTAATCCGGGGCCGAAATGCCAGCCAGCCCACTGTGCCTGCAGATGGGAGGATCATCCTCCAATCTAGCTGTTATCGGTAGTAAGACGATTATTTTCATCTCCACCAGCCTGGCACCTGCTTTCTCTCTCTCAGCTGTTTCTGAAACTGGACAGGAAAGAGAGGAGTAATTTGGTGGGCTGGGGGTTTACCTAGCCAGCTCGTGTAAGACATCGCAATTGGAATTCTGAGAAATAACCAGAGAAGACTGGGTTTAGGGGCAGTGGAGGTGCAGTACTGAGTACCCCCATGAGCATGTAGAAGTTCAACAATGTCATTAGTGGGGTGTCCATGGTCATAGGGCCTCACGTGTACCCACAGGCTGCTGAGACTACAGATGTAACCCAGGATGGAGGAGAAGAGAAATGCCATCTACAGGCTGCTGTCAGGAACCAGGCACCGTGGTTTGGAGGTAAAGGAAGCTGGGGCAATGGCGTGTTATTGAACTAGCTTTAAATTAACTAGGATTTCTGTAGACTCCTGTGAGGGCTCTGAGGACAGAAGCAGATGCTGGGGTGAAATGAATGGGAGAAGCGTCTTCTCCCCAGAAAGTGTCAGTGGATACTCTTAAGAGGGGGTGAGACTTGGTAATATTACAGTCATTCCCTCCTTCATCTCCACAGCAATACACATTTCTTGAATAAATATCATAGATACTCAAGGAGAAAAAATAATTATTAGAAAATACGTATAATGCCTCACAGTGTAAAAAGTGTCACTAAATAGATGAATTCAATTGCTCTCTAATAGGATGAATCCTGTTTTACATTTGGTACTACTGAGGAGTAGGAATGTTAATTTGTGCGTTCAAGATCACACAGTAAATGATGGGGTTGGGACTAAAGCCCAGGTTTTCTGACCAAAACCCAAATCCTTTCTGGTATTCTTTGCTGAGTTATAATAGAGGACCACACAAAGTAAAGAGAAGAAACCCAGGATGGAGAGGCAGGGAAACTGGGGGGAGTGCAAGTGCTACCATTGATTTGTCCTATGGCTTTTCTTAGACTCAGCGTCTTCCCTCGTCAAACTGTAAACTGAGGGCGTTGGACCAGAGCATGTCTGAGAGCCTGACATGCTATGAAGGTCCTGGCTGGTTCTCAGCATTAACTCACCTTCCACGGTACTTATTCACAGCAGTTCTGCCTAAGAAGCCCCCGGTCACAGAATCTGCTCAGCGGAAGGCCGGGGTGCTTTAATCTGCCCCCTAGAGCAGTGGATTGAAAACTTTAAGTCCTACCCACAGGAGGAAATGCAGTTTACATCTAAGCCCTATACACACATGTAAAGAATTGAAACAGCCTTCACAAAACAATAGTTGTTTTTAATGTTTACTATGTGTGATGTATTTTGATATCTTCTATCCTGTTTTATTTGCTTAGAAAATGTCGGCTGTAGCCCACCAATCTGACTTCATGATCCATGAATGGTTTGAGAGGCACAGATCGCTGAAAACTGATGGGTAGCGGTGGGGCAGACCATATGACAGCGGGATCACAGAAGCCAGATGAGGTCGAGTAGGAGAAGTGGCTTCATATGAAAGGGAGAGCATTTGCCTGTGTATGTATGAGTCAGTGCCCTTCTAAACATCCCCCTACACTTTCGCATTGTCTGTCGTCCCACCAAGCACATTCCCACCTCTGTCACGAAGCTATCTTCCCCAAATGCAATATTTAAAAGATACTTCTGAATGTCTTAGCTTTGTTTATCACTGTCTTGACTTATCAACCCGCCAGCCAACGTACTTCTTGAGGAACCTGCCCTGTGTCTGTAGCCAGCTGCTGTACAGTTGGCCCTCAGTGTCTGTGGGTTCTGCATCTGCAGATTCAACCAAACACAGATTGAAAATATTTGGGGGAAAAAATTCCAGAAAGTTCCAAAAAGCAAAACTTGAATTTGCTGTGCACCCAGCAACTATTTACATAGAATTTACAACCACTTACATAGCATTTACATTGTAGTAGTATTATAAGTAATCTAGAGATGATTTAAAATATATGGGAGATACAATGGAATATCATCAGTCAGCCATAAAAAAGAATGAAATAATGCCATTTGCAGTGACATGGATGGATCTAGAGATTATCATACTAAGTGAAGTAAGTCAGACAGAAAAGACAAATAGCATATGATATCGCTTATATGTGGAATCTAAAAAATGATACAAATGAACTTACAAAACAGAAACAGACTCACAGACATAGAAAACAAACTTATGGTTACCAAAGGGGAAAGGGAGTGAGGGATAAATTAGGAGTTTAGGATTAATAGATAGACACTACTATATATAAAACAGAAAAACAACAAGGCCCTACTGTATAGCACAGGGAACTATATTCAATAGCTGGTAATAATCTATAATGGAAAAGAATCTGTAAAAGAATATATATATATATATCTCTGAATCATTTTACTGTACACCTGAAACTAATACCACATTGTAAATCAACTATACTTCAATTAATAAATAAGTAAATCAATCGATCAATAAGTAAATTTCAGAAACTGATTTAAAAAAACATATGGGAGGATGTGCATAGGTTATATGTAAGTACTACACAAATACCAATGGACAACTGTACTTACCCTGGTGGGACGTGTGATATGTTAAGGGGGTGGGGGCACAGGACAAGATCCAGATGTCACCACGGGAAGGCTGGTTTGGCTGGTGGTCCATGGATAGCATCACCTTGGTGATGGTCTTAGCCTGAGCTGACAGGTTCAGAGAGTGGACCTACACCTCTGAGCACGGCCTCACCACACAAGGCCTCATATTTAGCTCTGACATTGTCGCCAAATGATCTTATTCTTACAGGTACAGAGACAGCCTGATAAAGTTGAAAGTAGAAGGCGTTCATCACATATCCTTAACCATACATCCCATCCTCCAACCACTGCTTAAAGTGCACTAAGGATTAATATTTTTGTAGGTCCTTAATTATATTGTCACTAGCACAATAGTATCGCATTGTTTTGTATGTTAACAATTAAAATGTAAAATGTAAAATATACCACAAGTTTTATACCCTTCTTTTAGCATCTGTTCAGTTTTTTATTTTATTTTATTTTATTTTTTTGCGGTACGCGGGCCTCTCACTGCTGTGGCCTCTCCCGTTGCGGAGCACAGGCTCCGGATGCGCAGGCTCAGCGGCCATGGCTCACGGGCCCAGCCGCTCCGCGGCATGTGGGATCTTCCCAGACCGGGGCACGAACCCGTGTCCCCTGCATCGGCAGGCGGACTCTCAACCAATGCGCCACCAGGGAAGCCCTTGTTCAGTTTTTAATATACCCAGAACCTCAACAGACAGCAGTGGTCTACGCCTTTCCCAACTTTGAGAGGCCCCACCCCCAGCGAAGACCAGATTCTTGGTAACACAGTTTTCTTGATACATCTACAAGTGAATTTGCTTATAACAGAGAACATTCCTTTCTCAAAGTGACTGAAATGCTTGCCTCTACTGCCCAGAGGACCGCCCCCTCACCCCCACCCCACCGTACGTAACCAGGAAGCCAAATCAACATTTGAGAATTTGTTGCCCGGTGGTCAACAATGAAAGCACAGGAGGTGAATTTCTTATCATGGAGGGTCATCTCCGGAAATAACAAAGCGCCCACTCCTCACATACATTTCCCCACGCTACATTCTGCTGGACAGGCAAGCCAAAGGTGGCCTTTCTCCTTGTGCTCCATTCCCATTTACACCCTATTCTGTCCACACATCCTTTCTTTGGACATTAAAGTCCAGCAAAGTAACTGTTCCAGGGGACCTGAAGACGTCTGGTGTTTTTCCCATCACATGTGGATTTAACCATTTTGGTTTAATTTTCTGAGAGAAAACTCACTTCCAAGCCCCGGAGTGAACCTCTCTGCAGGCTCCACACACTCCCAATGTGCGTGGTACAAAGTAGGCACTGTGCCTGACCTTGAGGATTTACCAGATTAACTGGTAGGTTAAGCCAAGAAAACTGTCCAAGACAGATAAATTGGAAGCAGCATGGTTTGGTGGAGAGAACCATGATTTAACAGCATAGACTCTCGTTCCAACCCTGTCGGGTGATTTTGGGAAAGACACTTACATTCCTGTATTGAAAATGGTAGGCCTGAGGTGGGAGGTGGTTCAGAAAACCTCTCATGACCGAAACCCACTCATTCATTGATTCATTCATTCATTCATCATATAGGTATTAGCACCTCCTGTGTATCAGAGAATGAGTCACAACCAAATGGCAAGATAAGTAACACGTGATTCCTGCCTTCAAGGAACTTTCAATCTATAACTTACAGCTCTAAAATCTCGCTCTTCAAAATACAATGATAATCAGAAAACGTATAAGCACAGGGTGGTCAACCATCTTAATAAGGCCACACGCTACACAGGAAGGTCTCCCACAGTGCAGTCAGATGGTCCTAGGTTCAAATTCAATTCCATGACCTTGGGCAAGTTCCCTTATCCCTTCCGGTCTCCATTTCCTTGTCCCTAGAATGGGCATAGTAAGATCTGCTTTGAAGTGTTGGGAGGATTAGAGATAAAATATACAAAGTATCCCACACATAGTTAGCATTTAATAAACCACCCTCCCACTTCCACTCTTAACCCTCAACATCCATTCTCCAAGAAGCTAGATTGTTCTCTTAAAAATGTAAATCACGTCATATCATTTAGTAGCCTTCCATGTGCCCCCTCAAATTAATAGATTCCTGACTCTGTATTGTGGCCTACGGGCCATGATCTGGCCTCTGCCTTCTCCCTGCTCTGTCTCCTTCCTATCCCCTCACTGCCCCCTCCAAGAGACCACCTACCTCCTCTCTGTTTTCTCAAATAAGATAAGTTTGTCCCCACCTTGGGGCCTTTGCTCTCTGCATTTTCTGAAGAGTTATTAGTTTCTCACCAATCAGGTATCAGCTCAAATGCCACATTGTCAAAGAGGCGCTTCCTGGCCATACATCTCCCAGTTCAGTCCCTCTGTCACATTTTCTAGTTTACTTTTATACCACCAGCCTCTGATTTTCTTGTTTATTTCCTTGTGTATTGTCTGCCCTACCTCCCTCAAGAATGTAAATTCCCCAGAGGTAGATTCTTTGTGTCTCTTATTCACTATATCCCCAAAATGGAGGCAGTGCCTGGCATATAACAGGTGCTTGAAAAACATGCTTTGAATTTATGTTGTAAAAATTACCATTATCATCTCGTGGTTGGAATTTATCTTCCACAGATAATGTCTGAATCTTGAGCCAAAAGAGGGAACTAGTTTCATGTCTGAAACACAAAGCTGAGAAGAATGTGTGGAAAACTCAGGAATCAGGAGGAAGGAAGGTATGAGCTCTGAGAGGCCTTTCAATGCAATATATATAAAGAGTTCTGGATTTGGAGTAAGAAGTCTGAATTCTAGGCCTAATTTTACCAGGAGCTACCTCTATTCCTTAACTTCTCATTTCTTCATATGTGTAAGAAAGAAAAGGTTGAACTAACTAGGCCTTTCCATGCCTTTAGGACAGGGCCACTTTGGGAAGCCCAGAAGCATACGCGTGAGATGCTAAAGGAAAGCAGCTGAGAAGGGAGTGATGGGTGAGCCCCTCTCCGTGCAGAACCACTCAGATCCTGTGACTGATCCACTCCATGGCCAGACTGTCCCTCACCACACTGCTTCCCAGGCAGGGCCTGGTGGACAGCTGCTGCTCACAGGTATTGGCTGAATGAAGGAATGTCCTCTGGAACCACAGGGAGGAGGAAGTGACAACTCAGTGACTCAGAAGAAAGGACCACTGAGTCACCAAGCCACTTCCTGTCTTGCTCAGTGTCCTTCCATGGTGGGACGGTGGCGAAGAGCTTTAGCTCTAGTGGGTCCAGATGCAATGACATTGCAAAGCGAAGGCCTTCAGGGTCAGGGGTTGGGGGAGGAGGGGAGGAGGGCAGGAAATGAAACAGTCACTTAACCTTTGAGTTCTCTGCAGCCAACCCTAACATACAACTAAATGATCACACAGCCGATTCCTGATACAGGGGCTGGTCATACAGCTGATACAGGGGCTGTATCAGCTCTCTGGTCCTGTGTAACACACCACCACTTGGTTGGTTAAAGCAACAACCATTATATTTGCTCACAGCTCTGTTGGTCGGCAGTTTTGGCTGGGCTCAGTGCAGTGGTTCCTCTGCTGGTCTTGTCTGGGGTGGGTCATGTGACTGTTCCTCTCGCAGCTCAGCTGGGGTTGGATGGTCCAAGATGGCCTCTTTTACATTGTCTGCTGGTTGGTGCCGGCTGCTGGCTGATCCTCTCTGTTCACGTGAGCTTTCCTCCTCAAAGAGGCTGGCCTAGGCTTGCTCACATGGCCACAGCATCATTCCAAGAGAGTGACAGTGGAAGCTGCAAGACCTCTTAATGCTTAGACTCAAACAGAATGTCACTTGTACTGCTTTCTATTAATGCAAGTCAAAGGGCTGGCCCACTTTCAAGGGGAGAGGAAATAGATTCTACCTCTTTTTTTTAAAATAAATTTATTTATTTTTTCGTCTGTGTTGGGTCTTCGTTGCTGTGCGTGGGCTTTCTCTAGTTGCGGCGAGTGGACGCTACTCTTCGTCGCGGTGCGCAGGCTTCTCATTGCGGTGGCCTCTCTTGTTGCGGAGCACAGGCTCCAGGCACGCGGGCTTCAGCAGATGTGGCGCACGGGCTTCAGTGGGTGTGGCACACGGGCTTGTGGGATCTTCCCGGACCAGGGCTCGAACCCATGTCCCCTGCATTGGCAGGCAGGTTCTTAACCACTGCACCACCAGGGAAACCCTAGATTCTACCTCTTGATAGGAGGAAAAGCAAAGTCATGTTGTGAAGGACGTGAACAGGCAGGGATGGGAGAAATTGTGGCCGTCCTTGAAAACAATCTACTGCAAAGACCCAGGGGCTCATATAGGCCTCTCATTACACAAATGAGAAGACTCCAACACACACAGGCTAAGTGACTTGGTCAAGTTCAGAGAGTCAGTGGCACATCCAGAATGGGAACCCAGGTCTCCTGCAACTCAGTTCAATGTTTTCATACTTCAAAGACCTCTTCTACCTAAAGTGTCTATCTTCTTTATCCAAACCTAGTGACAGAGCCAGTCTTTGGAGCTACCCCACTTCTCAGGCTTCCTCCTCTGGATTAGCTGACCGGTACAATCACAGATTTAGGAACAGAGCACCAAAGGCTGGCTGCAGCTGCCTTTGTCCTGTGAGTCTCCTTAATAGGAAAGGAGACTCCACTCCATCTTCTGGCCTCTTGAGAGCTTGCCAGGCTCCCAGGCCATATAGCTAGATTTGACAGCAAAATCTCACTTCACTGGGTTCTGTTACAGCCATTTAATAAGACAGTGCTTTGTAGCTGCGGTAGTTTTTAAAGCAATATGTCTCTAGTATGTCTTGCAAGGGTAGTAAACCAATCTGTTAGACACAATACAATTATCGAGAATTAGTTCATCAGAATAGCTTCTGAAAGTGAAGACTAGAGGGAATAACAATAATCATCTAATATTTATTGAGCTTGAACTACATCCAGGCACTGGGCTCAGCACCTGCGTGTACTAGCTCATTTAATTCTCATAACTACCACATGACATAGGTCTTACCGCTATCCCCATTCCTGAAAGTGGTCTCTCAAATGTCACCTTAGTGTCCAGTTGCCAAATCCAAGGTCTTATTTGCAACCTTTAACCTTTCAACTCTGCATAATTTGAAAATACTCATTTATTCATTCTTCCCTACATTCATTCTATTAGGTGATAAGACCTGGTCCAGGTGTAGGCGATAGAGCAATAAACAAGTCAGAAACACTTCTTGACCCGACAGACCTTCCTGTATAGTGGGATGGACAGGCATTGAGTAAGTAGCAGCCCGCAGGACGGGTGTTATGAAGAGAGATCTGGGGAAGGACTCTGAAAGGTGAGTCTCTCTCCCCTTGGTTTCTGGGAGTTGCATCTCTCCAGATTCTAGTTCCTATTCCTCTGACCACCCCGTTGCTGATTCCCAGGGTTTGGAGCTTGTCTCCTCCCCCTCTGGCTTCCTACGCTTTCCCTGGGAGCTCTCCTAAAAGCTCGTGGCTTCAACACCTGCTGAGGATTCCCAGACTAGCTCTCCAGTCACATCAGCATTCCAGCTCCCTATGGATGTCGTAACTGACATATCCAGAATCGTGCCCCGGCCATTCATAACCCCTTGCTGTTATTTTTAGTTATGCCTTCACCCACCCCAGCCTTTTCAGCCAGCTATAATCCCATTCACCTTCAGGGCACAGCTCACAGCCATTCTCCAGACAGTCTACCCCACCCTCTCCAGGTGGAGCCAGTCACTTTTTTCTCTGAACTCCCGTATTTCCCCCTGGCTACTCCCACACTTATCACCTTATAGAATAATTAGCTTTGTCTGTGCCTGTCTCCTTTGCTAGACTGTGTGTTCCCTGAAGGCAGGGTCCAGGACTCGTTCATCTACATGCCCCTATGTTTTGCAGAGCAGTAAAAGCCCAAACACTTTATTGAACTGTTGAACTCAATTTGGATCTAGGAAGCTCTTCCAATTTCCCAGTCGAAGGCAGTGCTTTTTAATGTGACCACAACACTTCTGTTAGCGATTCTGTTAGGGTTAGCTGAGTGTGCCTGGCTCAATCACGAGATTGCTGGCAATCTCTTTGCACATTTTATTTGTCTTTTGTCCACCAACAGCCTCCAGTACCAGTCATATAATGAAAATGTTTGTGGTCCAGAATTATTCCACTGCCTTGGTCCATCCTTGGTCAAAGTTCATTCATTAGTTCACCCATGTGTTCATGTACTTATTTAACAAGCACTAACTGAGGGCCTTATTTGAGCCAGGCATTACTCAAGGCAAACCCTGCCCTCAATAAATTTAAATTTTAGTGGAGGACATGGACAATAAACAAGCAAATACGTAAGTAAACAAGGAAATATCAGATTGATAAGTGCTAGGAAAGGAATAAAAAGGGAGATAAGGTAGCAGAAGGGGTGGCATTTTGGGTAGAAGGCACAAAGAAGTCCAGAAGAGACTTGAGGAGGGGAACAGGGAGGGCAACAGTCCTGACACAGGGAGAAAAAAAGGGACATATTGAGAAGTTGAAAGGAGCACAGGTGTCTTGGGTGGAATGCACACACGGGGCATGATACAGGTAAGCAGGAGCCAGGGCACCAGGAGTCCTGCAGGCACGGAAGGACTTTCGATTTTATTAAAAGCAAAATGGGGAACCATTAAGGGATTTTATGCAGAGGAGAGACACAATATGATTTATTTTGTAAAAACAGTTCTCTAAAAAAATGTAGGCAGGGGCTTCCCTGGTGGCACAGTGGTTGAGAGTCCGCCTGCCGATGCAGGGGACACGGGTTCGTGCCCCGGTCCGGGAAGATCCCACATGCCACGGAGCGGCTGGGCCCTTGAGCCATGGCCGCTGAACCTGCGCGTCCGGAGCCTGTGCTCCACAACGGGAGGGGCCACAGCAGTGAGAGGCCCGCGTAACGCCAAAAAAAAAAAAAAAAAAAAAAAAAAAAAATGTAGGCAGGACAGAGTGAGAGCAGAAAGACCAGTTACAAGATTGTTACAAGGGTGCAGATTAAGTTTACTGCTGGTCGGAGCAGACGCGGGCCTCACAGAGGGAGAGAAGATGACCCCTATAGACACCAGGCTTCAGTCTGTCTGCTCTTGCTACTTCTGGGAACCATCTACCCAGCCAGGAGAGCTCTTAGCGATGCCACTGCATGCCGGGGGCCCAGGAAAAATCCACATGGGGTGGGCGAGAGGTACCCAGAGCTGGCCGGGAGCCCACGTCCTCTGGTCTCTGTCTCCTTGGCCCCGTTTTTTTCTGGCTCAGCCCCATAAGAAGGAGAGCCCTGCTTCTGTGCCAGCCCTTCAGAGGTCTGGAGAGATTGGAAGGGCACAGGGATGCCTGAAAGCCGACACTGCTGCGGGATTTGGCAGGTGTGGGCAGCAGTGGTGGTCGTCTGGGCGCCTACCAGCCGCCTTAGCTGTAGATCCCTACTCCATTTTCCTAGGCTGCTGTCCTATCTTGACTTACTCTCAGACCCTCTCTAAGGGCTTCACTGTTGCCCTGACTGCTAAAACACAGTTCGTTAATGTTGTTTTTTCCCCACAAAACCAAGGAGTGTTTTTAAATCAATTAAACAGAGTTGAAGTGCACCTGCCAACTGTTAAGAGCTGCTAAAAGGTGCCCAGTGCCACTGGCCTCACCCCTTCACCTACTCCCACTCGCCTCACCCTCCCTGCTCCTCCAGGGACCAGCCTCCTTCCTCCTGGGGACCTGGTGCTCTCCCCTGCTTACCTAACTCCTCTTTTAAATCTCAGCTCTTATATCACTTCCTTCTCAAGCCCTCCCTGAGGGCTGCCTGCCAGTCTCTGTGCCCTGATTAAATGCACTCTAAGCTCTAGGGACTTTTCATAGGACTCATGGTTATTATAATTACATACTTACCCAGCAGGGTGGAAATATACACACTGCAGTTCAGGTTTTCTTTTCCTTCTTTTTTTTCCTTAAAGGTCGCTTAAATTTTTAATTTTTAGAACTAATCTCCCATTCCTGCTGATGGTGGGGAGGAAAAAAACCCTTCAACTTGCCAATAGAAGGTAATAGCCTCTTCTAGTTTAAAACCATCTGTTTCCCTCCAATAATCAGTTACTTCAAGGTTGACGCTATCAGGGATTCTCCCTTCCCTCCCACATGCTTTGCCCGCTGGTCCTGCTTCCCAAGATGGGGCCTGGCTGCAGGGAGGGGTGGGTCAGGGGGCCCCAGGACGCTGGGCAGGGCCCAGGTGGGCTGCCCTAGGCTGAGGAGGTCCCTCCCCACCTGGCTGTCAGCCCCCGACAGCCACACCCCAGGACACACCCAGCCTTGCACACACCCAGCTCCGGGAGACCTCAGGGATCCCCTCCTGCCCACCACACACCCGGCTCAGCTCTCGTTGGCCCCCCGGTCCCCCCAGGACACCTTAGACACCATGTACACCCCCAGTGCCTCCACGCCTGTGATTTGGGGGGTCAGCTCCACCCTCCAGCCCTCGACTGCCAGGCCACATCTTAGTTTGCTTGAGAGCTCACATTCTTGGCCCGCTCTTGGGGAACTTCTATTTCCCCTGCATGCCACACACACAGGCCAAGAGGAAGTGGGGGCAATCTAGGGCCCCTTTCCGCAGAAACCCCACCACCACCATTTTGACTCTGCTGTGATGAGGAACCCGGAGAGGGCTTCCTCTAAGTTCCGAGCAGAAAGCAGAGCCTAGTCTCCTCTGATCTGACTCCCTCTCTGTGCCACCTGGACTTTTCTCATCCCTGCCCGGATGTTTGTTCAGGATGAAGGAACCCAAGTCTTTTTCTCCCTCCATCCTCCTCCTCCAGGTGGAATAGAGCTTTTCCCTTCTCTTCCAGTCTTGCTGGATCCTGCGACCCTGTGATATGGTCTCCGTAGACTCACAGTGTGAGTCCCTGAAGCCCACGATCCAGGTTTGCCTCTCCATGTGTAAAGGCAAGCTTTGGAAATTAACCTGCACCTTCTACCCCCTCACATACACACACCTGCCCCCCAACTTACACTTTTTCTTTCTCCCACAAAGCCTGCCTTTCAGGATTATTGTCTTGTGGATCTAAAACTCGAGCATGACCCTCAAGGCTGGGCAGTGATTTCTTTCTCCTAGCTGGCATCCACCCTCTCTGAATTCATCCATTCATGGACAGGGGCTACATAGTTTTCAGGAAACAAAAAGCACCTCAGCTTCATGTTTTGAAAAATAACTTCCTATTATAGTAGTTTGTGTGATTCTTTGCTGCAGGTCTATCTCTACATCTCTTTGCTCAGCCCCGTTTTCGTTGTGACTAGTGCATGTCCATGTGACTAACGTATTTTGTCACGTGGTTTAAGTGAATGGTTTAACTTTATAATAATCATAAAATGTCAAAATTGCCAGGTACCATACAGATCATTTAGTCCAATGCCTTTATTTTAGGAGAAGGAACTTAAGGCCAGGGTGATTCAATTTACTGTTCAAAGTCACACAAATAATGCCAGGTGTGGACCTGGAATCTCTAATTCTTCTATCTTCAATTCATTCCTTCTCCCATTTGCCCAACCGTCTTTGCATCAGATTTCACTTGCCTCTGTCTCCTAAGCCAAATTTATATAATTTCATAGAGAACTAGTTGTCTCCACCGACAAGTTTATGGAGATAAACCCTCTTCCCCCTTCTCGTTTTCTTCATCGGGCAGATAGATACATAGATATGTCATTTTCAGAATGGAAATAGTTTAAAGTTTCATGATTACAAAAATCAAACATTCTTATTATAATACAAAACTGTAAGGAAATCTTTACACTGTGTTCCTAGCATTTAATGTAGTGCCAGTAAACACTGAATTCTTGTTGAATGAATATTAACGAAGAAAATAAAAACCACGTGTAATTGTGCTACCCAGAAATAATGATTTATTCAGTGTATATGCTTCAGTGCACATGCTTTCTATTTGCACACATATACACATCATAAAAAATAGAATTAGATATTTATTTTTCCTTATCAGATTCTTTAAACACACCAAAACATATTTCAAAAAGTAATGGCCCATTCAAGGAGGTCACCTTGGGAGGCTATGCTCTTATTTTAAAGATGTTATTGTTGCTAATACGCTTATGGAATTGCCTTCCAAGATTGTTGCTAATTATTTTATTCCCAGTATGAACAAATATTCATCCTTTAATGGATTTTACTTTGGAACAGAGATATTATTTGAATAACAGTGAAAAAAGTGGGCGTTACTGTTTTGGGTCAAAAACAAAATGTGAATATAAAATAGTGAGATTGACTTTTACTGTGTGACTCATAAATTGCTTTGAAGATTAGCCCCCATAGGGAATCCCAAAATATTTCTAGCAGGGGCATCATGGGAAAAGGGGCCTATCTTCCAAGGGGATCACTCAGCAGGTTTGCACCTGAATGTAAAAATTCCAGTAGGTGAGTTTTAAAAGACAACCATATTGGTTTAGAGTAGTATTTTGTATAATATTGGGCTTTTATAGAAAATTATTTGTGGTTGCAGGGAATTTAGCTTAATAATCGGGTTGTTTTGTTTTTAAGTAGAAATTTGAGGTCTTATATGATTTGGACTTGAGGGGATCAAAGATTTTCTTCCCAATTGTTAAAAGCTTTCTCCAGTAGTTGTTTTAAATTTGCCCATGATTGTTTCATTTCTCTCTTCACTGTTATCTTTTAATTTTTTGGTACTTAGTAACAATTCGCAAGAGACGTAAGCTCCGCATATATATCTGCATCCTAATATATGTGTTATCAGAGCAAAAGTACATCCTATTTTTAGGAAGAGTCTAGTTGACGGGCCAGGCAAGTCACATAAATGAGTGAAAAGGGCTGAAGAGGGCTGTCTGTAAGAAAACAACAGTGTCAGCCTGATGACAAATGGCAAACGAGGGTCAGCCTCAGTGTTGGAAGGCAATAGGGAGTGGTGGGGACTGGGGAAAGTCAAAGAACACATCCCTATGGAAAGGGGGCTGATTTTTGCCGAGGGGGAATATAAGCTCAGGGTTATTAGAACTTCTGATTTTTAATTCTGACAAGCTGGGAATCTGGGTTTTTATCTTATCTCTCTTGATTTTTAAATGTCAGCAAATAATTCAAGCATACCAGAGAGGCCGAGGAGCATACCGATCAAGAACTCTTACTCTGGAGCCAGACAGCTTGGGTTCAAATTCCGCCTCTGCCATTTATTAATTAACTGTGCCACTTTAGGCAAGTTACTCCACCTCTCTGTGCCTTGGTTTTCTCATCTGTAAAATGGGGCTGGTCATAATAGTTTTGATGTGACGATTAAGTGAGTTAGTACATGTAAATTGTATACTCGCCTGGTGTGTAGTTAGCGCTACAGAAATGTTAGCTTTTGCTATTTAAAATGAGAAATCACTGTATGGGCTTAATAAAACACATCTGCAGGCACCCATAGACTTCCAGTTTGGGTGCTCAGGTCTAGAATCAGGAAAGAAAGCTTCTGTAACCAGTTTGCATAAAATTATACTCACCGTCTCAGCATACTCCAAAGCACACTGAGTCTCTGAAATGGACTGTGAAGGTCAATCGACCCTTAGTAACTCTCCAATTTGCTGGTGAGCACAGCTGTCCCAGTAGTCACTCAGCTGACCCACAGGAGTGGGAGACCTTTCCATTTTACCTGGGCAGGCTCTATAGGTACGGCTGTTTAAGTTGTTAACATATTAAAACACTTTCATACTGGTCCATAAATGCTGTCCTAGCCAACTGCATCTATGACTTGGCGACCCTGGTGACCTCAGCCTCTCCCCCAGTGGCCCCTGTCCCTCAGACCCTGCTTCCGCCCCATGGACTGGCATCTGTTCTGATTGGTTAGTGTCCACACCATACCACTTGTGAAACATTTTGTTTACCACCTCTGTGCTTAGATGCAGCAAAGCCAAATAAGGTGCAGATTCAACTTTCATTCATTCAATTTTCATTTAATGAAAAGTTTTGTTCTGCTAAAACTTGTTATTTAACCTCTCTGAGCCTTAGTTTCCTTGTCTGTAAAATGGGGATAATATTAGTAACTACTTCTTGAGTTGTGATAAATGAGAGAATCCATGTACAATGCTTAGCACGGGGCCTGAAACGTGGCAACCCACCCACACCATAAATGCTACTAGGCTATTAATTTAGGTACTCTAACAGAAGGCCATGCCTTGAGTGCCTTTTACCTTTGGGAAGACTTCATCTGGCTTACTATTCAAGGCCTATGGATTTATAACTCTATATGTTAAATCACTAACCATTAGAGAAATGAAAATCAAAACTACAGTGAGGTATCACCTCACACTGGTCAGAATGGCCATCATCAAAAAGTCTAAAAACAAAAAATGCTGGAGAGGGTGTGGAGAAAAGGGAACCCTCTTGCACTGTTGGTGGGAATGTAAATTGATACAGCCACTATGGAGAACAGTAGGGAGGTTCCTTAAAAAACTACAAATAGAACTACCATATGATCCAGCAATCCCACTACTGGGCATATACCCTGAGAAAACCATAATTCAAAAAGAGTCATGTACCAAAATGTTCATTGCAGCTCTATTTACAATAGCCAGGACATGGAAGCAACCTAAGTGTCCACTGACAGATGAATGGATAAAGAAGATGTGGCACATATATACAATGGAATACTACTCAGCCATAAAAAGAAACGAAACTGAGTTATTTGTAGTGAGGTGGATGGACGTAGAGTCTGTCATACAGAGTGAAGTAAGTCAGAAAGAGAAAGACAAATACCGTATGCTAACACATATATATGGAATCTAAAAAAAAAAAAAAAAAGGTTCTGAAGAACCTAGGGGAAGGACAGGAATAAAGACGCAGACGTAGAGAATGGACTTGAGGACGCGGGGAGGGGGAAGGGTAAGCTGAGACCAAGTGAGAGAGTGGCACGGACATGTATACACTACCAAACGTAAACTAGATAGCTAGTGGGAAGCAGCCACATAGCACAGGGAGCTCAGCTCTGTGCTTTGTGACCACTTAACGGGGTGGGATAGGGAAGGTAGGATAGGGAGGGTGGGAGGGAGACACAAGAGGGAGGTGATATGGGGATATATGTATACGTAAAGCTGACTCACTTTGTTGTACAGCAGAAACTAACACAACATTGTAAAGCAATTATACTCCAATAAAGATGTTAAAAAAATAAAAACTATGTTAAAAAAATCTTAACACAATTAAATATAAATAATATTAGTAAAATTCTATTTTATTTATTATTATAGATTACAGAAGCATATAAACACATTATAATTCATTTGGCCAATAAAGAGGATGGGAAAAAATCTAATATCTCACCAATCTAGAATATCAGCTTCTAAACAGCGTATTTAAACATGATTAAGAAGAACTTTTCAAGTGATTCAAGTACAATTTCACACCTTTCTGACATTTGGCCAGACTGTTAGCCCCCTGAAGGCAGGGTCATGTCCATCTTGGTCACTGCTGTGTCCTCAGCACCTGTAGAGTGCCTGGCCATGATCAGCACTCAATAAATATTTACTGAATGATGCTTGAACGCTGAGTGAATGAATGAATGAAGACTGGGGGAAAAGCAGAACAAGAGAGCCCAGGGGAGACCCTGGCTGGGTACCTGCTCGTCTTGGAGTACGGTAGACCTGAGTCCACAGGTAGCTGCGCCCCTGCTGGGCCAGGTGGGGAACAGAGCACAGGGCTGTCTCTCTGCTGGCTCATTGTCCTTAACATAACCTTGCTGCTTCCAGCCCCATTTCACATCCTGTCTCTGATTAGAAGGGCCCTTCCTCCCTCCCACTGCTTCCCTTCAGTGGGAATGAATACCCTCCTGGGACCTATGTGGGACTTTAGGCTCAGGTCAGTTGAGACTCAAAGACCCTTACACCACGTCTCTCTCTGAGTAGCTGCTAATTTAGAGCAGCAGGCCCTAGACTGTTGGTTTCTAGAGATGGGAGACTGTGCTTCGTACATCATCACATTCAGGGCTGTTATTTGGCTTTCATGCAACGGCACAGCTGTAGTGGTTACTGAAATATTGAAATGCACTACAAAGCAACTAAAGGGTTAACACTTGGCCCAGGGGTGGGGGACCTCCAGGAGAATGTCCAGCAAGCTCTCCAAGAGCCAATGTCTTGCTGTGAAATATACTGAAAACCACCCCTGATCGTCCTTAAAATGTAACCCAGTGCCTGGCACCTTATTCTAGAAATGAACAAATACATGAATGAATGAGTGAATGAATGCATGGAGGGTTGTAGGTAACGGTTGTCCCAGAAGTTTGTGCTGCGTGAAGGAGTTCTCCATCAACTGTTTTCTGAAAATGCAGGTACTGCTTCCACGCCGCAGAGGATCCTGAGCACGTCTTAACCAGCATTTTAAACTGCTTTCAGAAGTCAAGGTCACCCTCATACTTGTACCTGGGCTTTTACATAACACACGTCAATCACCTGTCTGGGGCAACTGTCAGAAAAGCTTTCTGTTGTAACACATCCCGAGCGCAAGCCATATTTTGCTTTACATACTTAAGTGAAGAATTGGTCCCTGGCTGAACGTAATGGGAATCATTTGTTCTGGAAAAAGCAGTTCAGAAAAAGATATCACCTAAAAAGCTAGAACAACCCACTCAGAACTCTCTCCTCTGATCGGCTGTGAAAGATACTTGTGCTTAAGAGCTGTTGGGGGGTGGGGGAGATCAGGGGTGCTTCAATTTCCCATAATGGCATCTTCTAGGAAGTCTGTCTCTTCACTGTAACCATTTGCTTCCGCAATGTGTGATTGGCCCCATCTGAGAAGCAACAAATGTTCCTTTTAGCGTCTGGCAGCCCCCATTAGAGACAGTTTGTAAGTGGCTTCTACAATTCCTAGCCAAGTTGAAGACATTTCCATCAGTGGGAAAAGTAGAGAGAAACTCCTTACACATCAGACGTTGCCCTTGAGAACACCCTTTCCCTCAAGCCCCCAAGCAGGGAAGGGGTAACAGTTTTCCATCATTCTTTGTCACCCATCTCTGTAGCTTGAGGCGAAGGGGAGTCATTTTGGTTTCACACACAGGTACTAGGAATAGGGGGAGTGGACCCCCCCCAAAGCTGCTCTCTCTTTTTGTCTTGGCCCTTTTCTTTCACACTTAACCGTGGTATCACTGCTCCCTGTTTGAGCTGTGCTTTTCATAACTCAAGCCTAAAGCCAGGAGCCATGTGGCCTCAGGATGGGTTCAGAGATTCTTGTGGTAGCTTCTTCTGAGCCCTGGTAGGTTGAAGACAGCAGGGGGGTGGGGAGGGAAAATTCCAGCCCTTACTACCATGGCGATAGAGCTCTTCTCACATCAGTCAGGAGTGTGTTTCTTGTGGCACGTCTCTGGCCAAAACTGGGGACGCAAACCTAAGCCCTTGCCTTGTTGTGGGAAGCAGCGATTTGGTCACTTTCAACTTTCGTCCAAGGCTTCCTAAAAGGGAGCCACCCTATCCCACACGGGACTTCAGGGAAGCTGTGCCCTCCCCAGAAATGACAAATGGAAAAGACAGAACAGACTCCAGCCAGGCCAGGATGCAGTCTCTGGAAAGAGGTTGTTTTTGTCTCCAGTGCCACAGAAAACACATCCTCTTAACTTATTAAGTAGGGAAACAGCACAATCACACACGCTGGAGGTTACCAAGGTGAACAGAATCCAAGATTAAAATCTGCCAGCCCAGTGGCGCATGGAAGCATGGAAGGCCCAGAGAGGAAATCTAGTTCACGATTGGTAAATTTTTTTGGATGCTGTTTATGTTTGAATTTTTCTCTGTTTTCCTGTAGAAACTTCCGTACCCTCTTCCTGTGTCCCTGCAAAAGGCCTGGACAATGCAGTCCCAGCACTGCTGTAGGACATGGGCGGGGTCCCACCTTCCTCCTTCCTGCAGGGATATCCTTTCCTATAGAAGAGGTAAGAATGTAAGGTTCATGTGAAAATGTGATTATATTCCTTATCTCAGTCATTTCGTGATTTGCTGTTTGGTGACAATAAGTCAGCCTGGCCACGTTCACAATAGAAGTGGCCCCAGTTCCTAGTTTTGGCTCCCGCTGTTTTCTCAGCTGAAGAGGGCAAACGGCTGTTAAAAACGCAGCTTGTTTTCCAGGATCTTATCAAGAGTTCATGTCTAAGGCCAGAAAGAGAAGGGAGGGCTCCATTTTTTTTTTTTCCCTCTCCTCATTGTTTCCAACTGAATTGGCAGGAAATGGGAGTCCTCTACCTGTCCCTCTTGGGAGCAAAACTGATTCGATTCCATTTTTCAGATGTATCCGCTACCACCAGAAGTTGGGGACATTTCCGCTTATCCCCAAACGAATGTGTCCTGCATTTACACAAATGACATCTTTCAAAATTGGAAATGAATCAAACCTCAATGGAGAGCTTTGGGCTTGGTGATTGCCATAAATTGCCTCCCAACATCTCAGATTTGTTTTATTTTCTCATTTACCCCTTGATAAAGTGCCTTTTGGGGCTGTAGAACTTGACTGACTCTAACAAGTGTGCAAGTGTGTGTGTGTGTGTGTGTGTGTGTGTGTGTGCGTGTGTACCGTTGATGGCATAGACACTCAGAGAATTGAAATCCTTCATACCGGGTTTTGCATCGGTTAAAACGGTTCACGTTAATAGCTGCCTGAGAGCGTACACGACAGACGGGGCAACGTAGAATCCGGACAGAAGAGAAGTGAGTTTCTCAAGAATCATGGTGTGTTTGTAATTGACCCAGTATTTTCCACTTAACCCAGTTCAGCCAATTCAGTCAATTTGGATAAGATTCAAGGTTCATCTAGATGCTTCATTTCATATAAAATCAATCTCAGATGATTATATTTTAAGGGAATTGGTTTTTTTACTGCCTATAGATAAACTTTAAACATAGGAATTATATAAACCACAGTATTCCATAAACAGAAGAATCTTTCAATGTCAACCTTTCACCTTGGAGCGTAGACACAGAACCTGGACAGTTCCTAGATGGAATCATGAAACAATCCATTTTTAACTACCCTCAAGAGCATAAGAACCGGAAAAAGCAACTTGAACCCACTCTAGTGAGGTCTTGGTTTTCCCAGGCCTCATCTTCCTCAGTCCAGGGCCCTGCTTCTGATCAAAGAGACTCTGCCCCCACCCAGTCTTGTTCTGGAACTTCCAGCTCCTTCTGCTATGTGAGGATATCGGCAGGTAGGGAGAAACTTTCCTGACTCTCTTCCTGTGGGTCCCAGGTGGCCCATAGGGCAGTGCTCATCCCGGGGTACCCAATTGATGTTTCAGATACAGAAGTCCAGTTGATCTGCCAAGAGCTACCCCAGAGAGTTTTTCCATCCAAGTGAGGCAAGCAACTTTAGATCAACCTCCAAAGGATTGGATTTGTGGGAGAAAAATACTTAACATCCTTGTATTGTATTAACTGATGCTTCCCCCCAATTCCCACATTTCCTTTCTCTCCTTGGTGCTTCCCTCATGTCCCTGCTCCCTTTGAAGCAGTTGGGCTCTTCTGTGCTGACCGCCTCAGAGAAAGGATGTTACAGTGGAAAACAGAGCCGGGAAAAGATTCTTCCTGACTTTTGGAATTTCAAAAGCTTAGGTAGGCCATTAGGGAAATGAAAAAGACCCACAGAGAGGACAAAACATTTGGCAGAAATATCATGAGTGAGAACAAAATTCCTCACCAGCCCTACAAAATGAGCTCCAAGAATTGGGGAGAACCAGAGGGGAGAGAAAAACTGCTGAGGTCTGGAAACAAGAGCGCCCGATCTGAAGGGACTCCAGGGGCATGAGCAGAAACAGCCCCCACACACCACCCATTATCCACTCACACGACCCTGTGCATCACCCATGCCCAGGCGCTACACTAGTTACTTTGTCCTTTGGCGTTCAGTGAAGGCTTCTCGCCGACTCTTGAGCAGGAATAATAACTGTGTCCCCAAGCTTGGCTGTGTTGTTGTAGTTGGACTTAGGCCATGTGATCAACCCAACATACAATATCTCAGGGCACTTTTAAGCCCCCAAGGAGGAGGGGGTCCTGGGACACCTGGCAAGGTAGTGCTATGGAAGGAAAATCCCTTGTGTCTACAACTGAAGGCTGAATGAAACCAGCTCAAGATTTTCCCTGAACAAAAATGGTGGTTAAGCTCCCCAAGTCCTCTCGGTTATATGACATTCTAGTTCTTTGAAAGGGAACCACACTGCTCTTCTATGCTGAAGAACTTTGGACTGTTTCCCACAGAGCTGGTCCAGTGATCTATTTGGGTGATTCTACCCTGTCTCGCATTCCAAGCCTCTGAGCTAACCTTGAACTTGATCTTGATCTTGGATAACTGCCTGGTTCTCATGCCCCTCACCCTAGAACCCTGCCCTCCCCAGTTCCCAGGCCAGCGTTTGCGCAGCTTTCATCTCTTCCACTTCCTGGGGTGTCAGTCCCAATGCCCCAGCCACCCTCCTTCTCACGGGCACATTAATCGCACACCTAGAGGTTCCCTAACTTCTGTGACCCTCAGCTCCACCACACCTCATCTTCCCTGAGACGGAGCGAGTTACAGACAAAACGGAGTCCTCAGGGCCACACCATAAGTACCAGAAAGTGGAGGTTGTACCTGGAATGAGCCAAGATATTATACTAACAGAACCAGGTTGGGCCAGTGGCTGGCCTGGATCCCTTCTTATCAACATGGAGTTTCTCTCATGTGACTGGTGTGGTCAGACCACCCTAAGACCAAGCATACTCTCCTCTTCACTAGTGGGGAGGGTAGTAGGGTGGCTTCAGACCCTAAGGAAAGGCTTCTCCTGTAATCTAGAGGTAAGGTCCAGAGGGCCACGGGATGGGCCTGCGGGAAAGTGTCAATAGCTGAGGTTTTAAACTAGAGAAGAAAGGGTGTAGCCAAACCAGAAAATTCTTCAATGTGAGAGTTCTCTGATCATGTCTACACTAAGAAGATGAACATGGAAAACATAAAGTAGAAGGAACGCTTCCGGCTTATGCCACATACTTAGCACATCGTTCATCTTTGTACGTTCCCCTGCACATCCCTGCTTCACAGAGACGAAGGCTTAGCTAACGTTGATAAAGTGTTCTACAGGTCTCAGATGAACATTCTTATAAAACTGCAAGAATGAGCACCACTACTGACCCCAATTAGCCTGAGGTCAAGTGAGTATTAACTAGTTTTAAAGGTATAGGAATGTTGGTGCGTGTTTCAAAGGCTACCACTACCTGAGGGGAAGACATTAACCATGAAAGGAGATTTTTCATGGTGAAATTATAAAAGTATTCGGAGTAAAAAAAAAAAAAAAAAAAAGGGAGCAAACATCAAGGGATTATGAGCGACCATGAAAGCAGACGAGTTAGCAAAAACAAAGCAGGTCCTCCACCAAGGTGACAGTATGACTGATTTTTATGTGAGATTTTTCAGATCAAGTCTATTAAAAGATCTGTCGGTTCTGTGAACCTTCACTGTGGTGCCCTTTCTCTGCATTGATCGCTGGCTGAAATTAATGGGGGTGTGGGCTGTGGGTGAAAAGCTTTTATTAAAATGCAGAAATTTTTGTGGTAAATTATGGTAGCTAGGAGTTTGTGGTTGGGGGAGGGGAATGTTCTAGAACATTTCTTCTAGCAATTGCCCTAGCAATCATATCCATCTTTGGAGGCTCACTGCTTGTCTTCTCATCTTTAGTGACCTTGGGGCAAGTTATTTAACCTTTTTGTGCCTCAGTTTCCTCATCTGTAGGAAGGGAATAGTGAAAATGCCTACCTTATAATGTTGGTATGAGGAAAAATGAGTTAATACATGGAAAGCACTGGTACATGGAAAATAGTACTAAAGGGTTTACTATCATTATTATGATTAACCTTGTTATAATTGTACTCTGTCCTTGGACAGGGAATCTTTCGGAGACTGAATAGGCTCTAAATAGGGCCCAAAGAAGGTCTAGGACTCAGGGAAGAGACAATGGAGAAGGAAAGATGCCAGGTGGAAGGAGAGTGGATCTGCTGTGAAGATTTTCTTGGACAGGTTTTCACCTATTCCAAAAGATTTTTCATGCTATTCCACCTCATTTGAAGCCATTATCAAAATAGTATCTGGCCTATAGAACCAAACTGTTTGCCACCATATTCAAGCCCTGTTTGTAGCCCAATATTTTGAAGCAACGTGGGACACAACAGCATTATTTGGCCCTTCTCTCTCGGTTGTCATGGGATTTTCTGAAAAGGGTATTTTAGATGATGGAACGGAGATGGATAGTAATGACATTTGTCAATTATTTCTAGCCCTCCTCCTGCTGGGCACATGGTGGGGTTATACTTCTGGTCCCCTTTGGGGCATTGGACGGGGTCAAGTGGCTAGTTCTGACCCACGAGTTGTGAAAAGCAGTGAGGCGTGTCTCTTCCAGGCTGAAGCATTCAATAGCCAATGCAAGACCTACCAGTCCCCTCCTTCCCTCTTGCTTGGAAGCCAGCAGCTTTGGGAGGTGGACTGTTCATCAGCCTGCATTCCTCAGTGACCGGTCATGCTGAGCAGAACAACCTCACACCCACCCGCTTCCAACCGATCCCCAATGAACGTGAGAGAGAAATAGACTGTTACTGTTTAAAGCAGCTATTTAGGGGATATTTGTTATTGCAGCATAACCCCATCTCCCGTGACTGACACAGATGTCTTTAGAGTCAAAAGCTACTTGTACACTGAAACAGTGAATTACAATAGTGAAAAGCCATCCCGACTACTGCCCCCAGGTAAATCTTTGTGAAATACGTCTTGTGTCATGAGATTCATCTTACAGCCTGGTATGAGATTCCAGCTCCTTGGCTTTGCCCCTCAGTCTCAAATTTGACTTTCTGTCTCACAACTTTAGTAAAGAAACATTCTCAGTTTAGACTGCACTCTTTTTTTTTTTTTTTTTGCGGTACGTGGGCCTCTCACTGTTGTGGCCTCTCCCGTTGTGGAGCACAAGTTCCGGACGCGCAGGCTCAGCGGCCATGGCTCACGGGCCCAGACGCTCCGCGGCATGTGGGATCTTCCCAGACCGGGGCACGAACCCGTGTCCCCTGCATCGGCAGGCGGACTCTCAACCACTGCGCCACCAAGAAAGCCCGTGCACTCATTTTTTTAAAAAATTAATTAATTCATTCATTTATTTTTGGCTGTGTTGGGTCTTTGTTGCTGCGTGTGGGCCTTCTCTAGTTGTAGCGAGCGGGGGCTACTCTTCATTGCAGTGCACGGGCTTCTCTTTGCAGTGGCTTCTGTTGTTGCGGAGCACGGGCTCTAGGCACACGGGCACACGGGCTCCAGTAGTTGTGGCTCACGGGCCCAGTTGCTCCGCGGCACGTGGGATCTTCCCAGACCAGGGCTCGAACCCGTGTCCCCTGCATTGGCAGGCAGATTCTCAACCACTGTGCCACCAGGGAAGCCCCGAAGAAAGTATTTTGATTCTCCTTATTCAATGGATGAGAAAACTGAAGGACAGAGAAGTGAAGCAATTCACCCAGAGTTAGCGAACGTCAGAGTCAGGATTTGAACCCAGGTAGTTTAGCTCCATGTTGTGTGCTCTTAATCACTGAACTACAATACAAACAAATAATTTTTAAAAGCCTGTTCTCCCTTCAAGACACAGTTCAACTCTCACTTCAGTGATGCAACGTCTGACCACATCAGGCCATTCATTCATTCAACAAACATTTACTATATACTTATTATGGTCAAAGGGTCTGTTTGGAATATTGAAAAGTATATAAGTCAAATAAACCACAATTCCTGCTGTTTAAGAGCAGGGGAAGATAAAGTGACCTCAGAAACTAGAACAGGAAATGCTAAGAGACAGAGACAAGATTCTGTAAGAGCTCAGACAAAAAGAGAAGACACTTCCAACTCTGGAAGCAGAGGCAAGCCTTGAAGGCAAGAAGGACATCAAGAAAAGCAAATCAGGGCTTCCCTGGTGGCGCAGTGGTTGAGAATCCACCTGCCGATGCAGGGGACGCGGGTTCGTGCCCCGGTCCGGGAGGATCCCACATGCCGTGGAGCGGCTGGGCCCGTGAGCCATGGCCGCTGAGCCTGCGCGTCCAGAGCCTGTGCTCCGCAACGGGAGAGGCCACAACAGTGAGAGGCCCAAAAAAAGAAAAGCAAATCATCCTCTTTGGAGTGAGGGGGAGTAATAGACAAAGCTGCAGAGATGGGGAGGGGAAGGACTCGACAGCCTGCTAAGGGTCATGGCCTTGGTTTGGGAGGAAATAAGACCCCACGAGAAAATTTGGAATAGTGCAGTGATAGAATCAGAACAACTGAATGATAATAGCAAATATTTTAAAAGTGTCAGACAGGATGTTAAATACTTTCACAGAGAGTAACTCATTAAACCCTCAGAACAACCCTAAGAGGAAATTACTAATACTTTCCAATTTTTACAGGGAGGGAGCTGAAATGACTGGCTAGTTGGGTAGCACAGCTGGGATTTGAAACCCAGGAGTCCGGGTCCAATGTTTGCCCCTTTAACCACTTTATTTTACTACCTTTTGCTGGAGAAATCTCTCTGGTACCACTACTTGGGGTAGCTTCGGGGAGGAGAGAGCCTTAAGGCACAGGAAAGCTGGTTAGGAGGCTATTACAACCCTCCAGGCCACCACCCCAAACTCGCATAACATTTTGTCCAAAGTATTTATTTAGTCCTTTATTCTACTGTCAGCTTTTCTTATGTGTATTAGTTTTCTCAGGTGGATAAGAAACAATCCATTGCAGCACTATTTACAGTAGCCAGGACATGGAAGCAACCTACATGTCCGTCGACAGATGAATGGGTAAAGAAGATAGGTACATATATACAGTGGAATATTACTCAGCCATAAAAAGGAACGAAATTGGGTCATTTGTAGAGAAGTGGATGGACCTAGAGAGTGTCATACAGAGTGAAGTAAGTCAGAAAGAGAAAAACAAATATCGTATATTAACACATATATGTGGAATCTAGAAAAATGGTGCAGATGAACCTATTTGAAGGGCAGGAATAGAGACACACGTAGGGAATGGATGTGTGGACGTGGGGGTGGAAAGGGGGGTGGAATGAATTTGGAGGTTAGGATTGACATATATACACTACCACGTGTAAAACAGATCGCTAGTGGGAACCTGCTGTAGAGTGCAGGGAGTTCAGCTCAGTGCTCTGAGGTGACCTAGATGGGTGGGATCGGGGTGGGGGGGTTGGGAGGGAGGTCCAAGAGGGAGGGGATACATGTATACGTAAAGCTGATTCACTTCGTTGTACAGCAGAAACTAACACAACATTGTAAAGCAATTATACCCCAATTTAAAAAAAAAAGGAACGATCAAAAGCATATTGTTTCTATAACCCCTGAAACATTTAAACATACATGCACACATATGTCGCGTAAAAGGGCTTGAATTTATAATTTCTAATATTCTGTCATTCTCTGATTCCATAGGGAGTAGATCTTGATAACAGTTAGAGTAGCAAACTCCAATGCATGGCACTTTGCAGTTTTACACCTTCCTCCAGGGCACCATTCTAATTCTGATCTTTAGAATGAACTTCTGAGGCGGAAGAGCAAGCATTTCTTTTTACAGAAGAGAAAATCGATGAGGTGAGGTTAAGTGAACTGCCCAAAGTTGTAGAGCGTCCAAGCAATAGAATCTGGACTCAAACCCAGGTATTTGATTCCAAGTCCAGTGCTCTTTTGAAAGCTGAAGAAAATACCATGATTCCCTATGACAGAGCTCTCCTAAAAACACAACCTAATCATATTAAAGCTTGCTCCTGAGAAGCCCAGTGTTTCAGAAATTGCATTCATCTTTTCAGCATCTAAAGGGGTGGGCAGGTAGAACTAAACCTGCTTTTAAAGTGGACAAACCTCAGCACAACTTATGGGCGCATCAGAGCTGGAGTGACCAGGAGCTGGACTGTAGACCCCAGTGGGCTGCTGTCACCACCCACCACATTACTTAGGTTGCAGCTTCCCACACCTTCGATTTTAAGGTCACGTTAATTTTGCTGCCCTGGCATTCATCCATATACACTTTGATGTGGATAGACTTGGATATGAAGTCACCCTCTTTGACTCACTTCTACTTCAAAGAAACGAATTATAAATGAACCCACCCCAGGTATGTCAAAACACTGGAAATCACGGGCCATTCCCTGCTAATTTTTGCAAGACACCCACCTGGACATGATTACATGAAATACGGTTTGTGGAAGTGTCTAGCACAGCGCCAGGCATGTACTAGTCTTTGGATAGCCAATCATTTCTGAGCACCGCTTGGGCCAGGCTCTGTTCTAGGTGCTGGGAATAGATGAGCAAACAAAACAGGTGAGGCTCCTGTCCTCAAGGAGCCCAGCTGGGGAAGACAGAGAATGAATGAGGAGATAAACAAGAAGGTGTATCAGGTTCCAGAAAGAGCTATGAAGAAAATGAAACAGGTGACATGGTGGGAAGTGACTGTGAAATGACTTTAGATATAGTAGCCAGGGGAGGTCTTGTGACAAGAAGTCTTTCATTTAAGGGCCAGTCATCCAAATGGCTGCAGGAATGTCATGGGCTGAGCCTGTGAGGGATGAAAGAAGGTGACGTGGCTGGAATGCAAACAAGGGAAAGAGGCTAAGACAGCATTCTAGAAAGGAGGGGGCAGCCAGATCATGGAAGGTCTTCACAGGCTGGAGAGAGGCGTGTGAGTTTGGAAGTGAATGGGGAGGTTAAGTCAGAACGGCTTGACCTGACTTATGTTGGGAAAAGCTGACTCTAGCTGTTGGGTGGAAAGTAGAGTGCAGGGAAACATGTCTTAGAAAACCTAGGCTGCTACAACAAAATGCCATAGATTGGGTGGCTTAAACAACAGATATTTGTTTCCCAGTGTTCCGGGAAGTCCAAGATCAAGGAGACAGCAGATTCGGTTCTTTGTGAGGACCGACTTCCTGGCTTAGAGATGGCCATCTTATTGCTGTGTCCTCACATGACAAAGAAAATAAGCTCTGGTCTCTCTTCCTCTTCTTCTAAGGGCATTAGTCCCATCATGGGGACTCCACTCTCATGACCTCACCTAAATCTAATTACCTCCCCAAGGCCCCACCTAATACTATCACATTGGGGGTTAGAGCTTCAACATGTGGCTTTTGGGGAGACACAAACATTCAGTTCATAACAGGGCAGGTGGAAACAGTGAGAAGAGGCAGCTGCAGAGGTCCAGGTGAGAGATGGTGAGGCCTGGACCGGGGTGGACGTAACTGGATGGAGAGATGCAGACAGATTCCGGTTGTCCTTTGGCGTTGAAGCCCACAGGACAGACCCTGAATGCGTGTTTCCACATGTGTTTACCCTTCTTCCTTTCCTCCCTTGCTATCTCCTTCATTTCATTTGTTGAGCTTTGGCAAAGGGTATTTCCACAGTAATTTACATCTTTTTCTTTAAATGCACAGATGATAATTACATCCAAAGCCAACTGAAATGGATTCAACAAAACTTTGCTGAGAAGAGAATATGTAGTGTGGGAAACACACAACCTTCTCACATCAGATGCTCTTTCTACTCATTTCGGTTCATTTCAGCAATGGGTTGTGATTGGCAGTTATGAGCCAGGCACTAGGATTGGTTCTGGCAGTTCAGATGAAAAAGACACAGACCTAGCGTTCAACGATCTCACAGCCCAAGAATGGAGACAGACGGGCAAGGAAACAAGGTACTATAGAGGGAGACAAGCAAAACACAGATATATGTAAGATATAGGACAGAAACAATGCAGGGGGAGAAAGGAACACTCAGAGAGAGAGGAAGAGGAGAAAGCTTCCCAGAGGAGGTGCCTGCTGGCCCAAGTGTCAGGGAAGGACAGTTTCCTGGTAGACAAGGAGTGGGTGCAGGGCAGGGGGAACAGTACAGGCAAATATACGGAGGAACAAAACAGCAGGGTTTACGTGAAGAAGCCTAGGCTGCTCGGAATTGGTAGAGCCAGTATAACAACAGAGGGAGACGAGGCTATCAACGTAAGCAGGACCCGGATCATACAGGGCCTCATTTACTATAATTAACGAGCTTGTACTCTATTCTGTAAGTGCCGGGGAGTCAGAGGAGTGTTTCACACGGGATGACACCTTCAGATTTCATTCAATTCTACACATTCGCCAAGTGCATACCTTTAAAATGCACACAGACTCATGCACATTATTTGAGAATATTTGCAAAGCTGTGTGAATGAGAGACTTTAAAAACATGTGACCCCAAGGAAAGTATATAATTTGGAAAGGGCAGGGAAGGAAGAGAGGAAAAACTACAGCAGCTCAAGGAGAGATTCTCGGCCCCGTTCCAGCCCCCAGGAAAGGTCCGACGCAGGAAAAGCAGCCCGTCTGTTTTGTCTGCAAGCGTCTGAGGCGAGCCCAGCTCCTCCACAGAACAGAGCGATTCATGCAGAATGTCGAGACGAGAGGTGCCCATTTTCCAGGGGCTGCACTGCCAATTCCAGTTGCAGTAAGAAGGTGACAGGAGCCTGGAGGCCCGGCTGTGTCAAGGTACACATTTCCAGTGGGCACACCGTTAAGGCCATTAAGTAAAAACTCCTAATTGTGCTCAGAGGATTTTCATAGAGCTTGGCATCTTGGACCAGCTGTGGAATGTGCAGCTCCCAGGCCTGGCTGAGTGGAGCTTCCTAGCATCTTGGAGGGTCTCGAGAGGTGGCCTGAAAGTCGGCCCCGATGCATGAAAATGAAATTCATTTGAATTCCACTTGGATTTTATTTTTTCAGATGCCACATAAAACTTGGGAAAGGGGATGTCGTAAACCAGAGTCACAAGAGGATGGCATCACTCTGTGATGTTCCTGCTGTGAAGAGTGAATGGGGAAGGTCAAGGTTTCAACATGGAAACATCCCCCCGAGGCCTCCAAATGTTGTTGTTGGCATTCTGGGTTGCTTGTAGAAACTGTAGGGGGGCAGCCCTCATCTTTGTAGTGGGCAGAGAGGCAAAACCGGGCTCAGGGCATGGCCAGGAAAGGAAATGGAAATTGTTCTATTATTTGGACTGAAAATGCTCAAACATTCTCTATTGTCAGCTGCTACAAAAATCTTATGAATCTGCAATGTCCAGCAGGGTAGCAGCCAGCTGCATTGTTAATTGAACTTAAACTTGCGTTAGCCACATTTCAAGTGCTCTGTAGCCACAGCGGCCAATGGCCACTCCATCGGACAGTGCAGATGGAGACCATTTCCATCGTGGCAGAAAGTTCTACTGGACAGTGCTGTTTTAGACACTGGCTTCTCGGTGCTTTTTCCTCAGACCACAGACTCTGAGTGCTACTTCATATAATGTTGTGATAAGAGTAATAGTTATGTTAATAATAATGATGATGATGGGCGGGCTCTGCCAGGCACTGTGCTAAAGTCCTTCTGTATCTGGCAGGTTAATTCATTGAGAAGTTAATTCTTTTCATCATTGCCTTTTCTCTCTCCCCACCCCAAAATCCAAGAGAGAAGGGACCATCAGCTCCTGTGTAAGGAGAGGTTGGTGCTGCAGAGCCAAAAGTCAAAGTCAACTGAACATAACATTCTCCTTCTCTTTGGCCAAAAAGCTAAGCTTGTGGAGGAGATTGTGCTGCGTCTCGTGGAAGGGGAGAGGAATGAGGGGAGAAACAAGCAGGAGAGAAGGAGGATGGAGCAAGTTACCTAGACTGAAAAGAGGGCAAAGGTCAGAAAGTCCTTTTGGCAGTGGAAACAAAACCCCACTCCCTGGAGAGGAATGGCTGCTGGTAAGACTCCCAGAGAGGAATAACTGTCTGTCCCTGGGAAGGCTGCACTCAGGCCCTTGGCTCCCAGCCCTCGCAAAAGCTTCTACACCCCAAGCATGACACAGAAGTCCTGGAAATACTGAGCTTTAAGGGATCACGAGCTGGGCCAACACTAGTCCATGTGGTGCCTTTGTGCTAATTAGAAAAAGGCAAACTTCTTCTGCATATAAAATATTTAAAGTCAGTATTTTACTGATATGGGCTGAATTGTGACACCCCCATTCATATGTTGAAGCCGTAACCCCCAGTACCTCAGAAGGTGACTGTATTTGGAGACAGAGTCTTTAAAGAGGTGATTAAATTAAAATGAGGCCATAGGGTGGGACCTAATCCAATCTGACTGATGTCCTTATAGGAAGAGGAAATTTGGACACACAGAGAGACCACAGGAGCCCACATGCACAGAAAGACCATGGGAAGAAGCAGCAAGCCAAAGAGAGAGACCACAGAGGAAACCAGCCCTGCCAGCACTTTGATCTTGGACTTCCAGCCTCCAGAACTGTGAGAAAATAAATTCCTGTTGTTTAAGCCACCCAGCCTGGGATACTTTGTTATGGCCCCAGGAGACTAATACACTTATCGCGCAGTCTGACCAGCTCTCCCTGCTTAGTCTCTGCAGAGCCCGTCCTGACTGCGTGCTCACTCCTGTTCACATACACGCTGTACACCTGGACAGGTGCTGAGGTGAAGAGAGCCTGTCAGGTTTAGAGGGAGGGACACATAGGAATGGGGCCTCTGAGGGCTGTGGACGGGAAGAAGGAGCAACTGCTGGAGAGAGGTGTAGCACGGCACGGCCCCATGTGCCAGTGAGTGTGTGCGTCTGGGGTCTACTGAACATGTGCAGAGCTGAGCAGACTTTGCTGCTCCAGGACTCGGCAGCCAGAGGCCTGGGCTCCCCGTGCCCACTCTCACAGTCCCACAAACCTTAGTACAGGTCTCTGCTGTGAAGGGCACCCCTTTAGAGGAGACGCTGGCCAGCAGATGGGCTTGGACGATGAGGCAATCAGCAGCAGTGAGATGCTGGAGGCCAAGGAGCACAGTTCTTACTCTAGCGAGACCCTGGAGAAGTGAACTGCCACTGTGTTTCCTGCCAACCCAGTGGAATGGGAGATTGGAGGCAAATTTAATTTTATTCAATGAAAATAGATTAGGTGACCCTTCTTGCACATATAAGTTTGCGAAATAAGATTCATGCTTTATGTATGATTCAGAAGCAGGAGCTGTGGCCATTGTCTACCAGAAGCCCAGCAGGCAAGGAGCCTGGGGAATAAGTATCCCAACGCAATTTTTCTACCCTCTGACCTCTGCTGTGAGAATCCTTAGAGTCAAGCCCAACCAGAAGTGCAGAGCAGGGTGAGAAGGATAAAGAGTGACACTAGGCCAAACAGGGAAATCCAGCACACCTTTTAAACATGGACCAATTTATCTAGATCTCCAGAGATTCTCCAGTTAGGCCCAATTATTATCCCCATTTTATAAATACAGAGTCTTAGGCTTGGGGAGGAGTTTAAATGATTTGTCTCATTAGATTCTAGAATGTAAACCCCATAAAGGCAGTGAAGTTGTTTGTCTTGTATCCCATTGTATCCCCAGGGCCTAAAAATGTGCCTGGAGTACAGTAGGTGCTCATTATGTGTTTGTTGAATGACTAAAAGAGTAAACTCCTCCAAGATTCCACAAGTACCATGTGGTAGTGCAGGATCTGAACCCAGACTGTCTGATGGCAAAGCTCACAGGTCTAAGGATCACGTCAGGGACTTCCTGGTGGTGGCGCAGTGGTTAAGAATCCGCCTGCCAATGCAGGGGACACAGGTTCGAGCCCTGGTCCAGAAAGATCCCACATGCTGCAGAGCAACTAAGCCCGTGCGCCACAACTCCTGAGCCTGCGCTCTAGAGCCCGCGAGCCACCACTACTCAGCCCATGTACTGCAACTACTGAAGCCCTTGCACCTAGAGCCTGTGCTCCACAACAAGAGAAGCCTCCGCAATGAGAAGCCCGCGCACCACAACGAAGAGTAGCCCCCGCTCTCCATAACTAGAGAAAGCCCGTGCGTGGCAATGAAGACCCAATGCACCAAAAAAAAAAAAAAAAAAAAAAAGGATCACATCAATGTTCCTAAACCAAGGTCTGTAGATCCTGTAGGTCCAAGAGTTTGCCATGATAATTGAAAACGTTTGTGATTTTGTGTACTCATTTCAAACATAGTCTTAAAATGTTAATATTAGCATATCCTGGATCACCTATCCCATAAACAGGGACAGTTTTCCCAAGTCTGTGTCTGCGTTCACTGTCATATTGGCACAAAGCAGTAGCACCGTGATCATCTTGGGCTAATGAGAAAGGAACATGGATAGACCTACTTCCTAAGTGATACCTATGAAAACCAAGCGACATCATGGAACACTGTACAAACAAGAAAAGCTGGGGGATGGGGTGGGGGGTGGCACATGCAAAGGAGCTGGCACCAGGAGGTCAGAGCCATCGTCTCCTCATGGTCAGTCACTTACATTACTGCAAACACCATCTTTCGTGCTAATGTTGTTATTCTGAATTATACTGATTGTGTAACGGTTTGGGCTTTTTAAATTGAGTTTGATTTTATAGTTGCATAGAAGTTTAAGCATAATTTTACGCTTATATAGTTTGGGACAAAATACAATTTAAGTCAACCTTTAAAGGTTTTTTCCTTTAAAATATGCCTGGGTATTAGTCAGGTATAGGAAATGCTTGTGCTATATGCTATAAACTGGTATGAATTGCTTGTAGCAGGAACCCAACGGAAGCAGCCCAGACCTAACTAGAGATGTCTGGGAAAAAAGAAAAATCTTGATGTTCCCTTCCCAAAGCTGGAAATAGTTATTATTTATTGAGCAACTATTAGTCCCTGTACTGAGTTCTTTACACGTGCTATGGACTGAATTGTGTCCCTCCAAAAATCCTGTGTTAAACCCCTAACCCACAATTCCATGGTATTTGGAGATGGGGCCTTTGGGAGGTAATTAGGTTTAGGTGACACCAGGAGGGTGGGGCCCTTATGATGGGATTATTAACCTTATAAGAAGAGACACCACAGAACTTGCTCCCATTCTTTCTCTCTTAGTCATGTGAGGACACAGCAAGAAGGTGGCTGTCCACAAGCCACGAAGAAGAACCTGATCAAGAAGTGAATCTGCCAGTACCTTGATCTTGGACTTCCCAGCCTCCAGAACTGTGAGAAAAAGATGTCTGTTGTTTAAGCCACTCAGTCTACGGTATTTTGTTATAGCAGCCAGAACTGACTAATACAACATGTGTCATCTCAAACCCTCCTAACAACTTTGCAATGTAGTTATTATTTCCCCATTTCACAGACAAGGAAGCTGAGGGTCAGGGAGGGTGTAATTTGTCCAAGCACACACTAGAAAAAGGAAAATAAGGATTAATTTATAAAAGTTTGTGAATATAGATTTTAAAAAGATTCTCTACCTTCTAAGTCTTGATTAATAGGTGACAAGGATTATTCCTACCATTTATGGTGAATATCACACTGCTAATACTGATAGAAACACTTCCTAGTCCCACATGATACTTTCTAAAAATGTTTTCAACTTATATAGATCTGTGGACCATTTATTACTAACATGGATGCTAACTAGGGTAAAACTGACTGTTTAGCTCTAATTACTTTAAACTATGAGCATCTTTGAACCTAACTTCTCTTCCCACTGAAAGCATTCCTACGTGAGCAAGAAACTGTATCTTCTATATGCCTTCTATACTCACATGGCTAAAGCTCAGCTTGGCATTACATAAAGCTGGGGCTGTTCTCGCTACTCTAACCCCTTGTAATGAGTCTCCAAATCACCAGCAACACCCAAGCTGATAGACAGCACTACGGGTCAACCTCAAAGACAGAAGCAATTAATGATACCATCCCTTGTAGCTGTATAGTGCTTCAGAGTCCACAAGGAAAATATGTCAGAAAATATGTCACATAACTTCAAATCAGGGGTATTAGTCTCAACTTAAAGATGAGAAAATTGAGTCTCAAAAAGGTTAAATGATGTGTTGAGGTGTCGAACCCAGATTTTTGGACTGACTCTAAATCTAGTGCTCATTTTTACTATTCTATTGGTTTCCCTAGTCTGAGGAGCATGGACCTCTCAGAGGCCACTGCATGCTTGTAAAAGAATCTAATACCAGCACATGTTCAAATTACTAGGAATGTAAACTCCAGGATGGCAAGGGATCTCAAAGCAGTTAAGAGCTGGGGATCTGGACCTGGACTGCCGGATTCAAATCCCAGCTCCTCCATTAGCTAGCTGTGTGACTTGGGGCAAGTACCTTAACCTCTCTGTGCCCTCATCTTAAAATTTTTATATTAATATATAGTAATTTATAGTAACATTAATAGCATCTACATTATTGTGTTTTAGGAATAAATTAATGAATACACATAACACCTTTAACGTAATGCTTAATACAATGAGTACATAGAAAGTATTCAGTATATACAAACTATAATTATTATTGTTTACCACTGAATTATTCAGCATCTAGATTAATGCCTGACACCTAGTGCATCCTTCAATTACTTGTTGGATGAATTAACTAAATAAGTATTTTAACAGAGGATTCCAAAGATAATATCGTGAAGAGGGAACCCTTAAAGCATTTTTACTTTAAAAAGTAAAAACAAAATATCTCCCTGTGACAGTGACATCTAACCTTGAATTTACAACATTTCTAGATGATTTCAAATACCCAGAAAAAGATTAATTTTGAATCACTTTGGCTTTTAAAAATAATTTCACATCAGCAGCTAGCACAATTGGATGGCATACAATAGGCAGTCACTACCTATTTGTTTTTGATGAGAAATGCATTATTTTGTATCTGTTTGGGGCAGGAACAAAGGACAGGATAGGATCACAGTTTCTGGAAAATAATTTCTGCAGAAACTTGGCAAAAAGAACTCAGACGGCTGGTCTCGACATGACTGATACTGTTTGAATGTTTCTTGTTGAGCGTCAGTCCTTGTATTAGTAGAGGTAAACTCTATCCTGAGAATGGAAATTCAAGAGACTTTTTTTTCCCTCCTTTCCTAGAGGCAGGACTTCTGCTTTTCTGCAGTAATTTGAAAATCAGGAGAGGGAAAGTCGAGGTGGGTTCCACCCAGGCGAGAGGTACAAGGCTGGGCACGCAGGATGTCTGCAAAGCACTGCATGTCGGTTAACCCAGAAAGCTCTTAAGCTGCAGCTTTCGTGATTCAGAAGACACCATAACTTGGGGCAGCCAGCGATCACGGGTATAAACTGCCTACCAGCAGGCTGAGAAAATGCGAGCAACTTTTCTAATATCAAGACTTATTGCTGCTCAGGGAGTTTTTGTTCTGTGGAATGCTATTTCTCTCTTTGCACTCGACCCCACGTCTCTTTTCTTATTAGACATTTTTGACTTTTATGAATTTACTTAGAAAATTATGTTCTCAGAGTAATCGGGAGTTCCTCTTTCTAGGATGGATTTGACCCTCCTGCCCTCCCCCACTGGGAATTTTCCCTGAGACAGGTTTGCAAAAAAGCACCCGGAATCTTTTCAACACACCATGACTGTTCACAAGGCACAATTGTTTGTCTTCAACTTGGAATTCATCTCCATTGAGCCAGGAACAAAATAAGGCGACAGAGGTTTTAAAATTCAGACAGGAAGTTCTGCCCTTTTGACCTGGGAAACCAAGAGGAAGGTGAGGAGGAAGACGATAAAGAAAAATACCGGCGGGGCGGGGGGCGGGGGGGGGGGGGGGGAGTCCTGATATCTGTGCCTCTTATATACCTTCCATGTTTTGCCAACAAAAATTTTTAAGGTAGAAGTGGTCTTTTTAAAAGCTACTGATGAACACCAAGTGAGTCAGAAGACACCCCCAGCCCTGATCCAGGCAAGCTATAAAATCCTTTTTTGCACAGATACAACTAAGGCAAGTAGCTGGAAGAGAGAGGTGGGGGAAAGCAACTTTGAGAAGAGTTGTGTCCTGAACCCTTCCAACAGAGATGTTCTTTCCACACTCACATCCTCCATATCCCACCTTTTTGCTCCCCGCCAGCCATATGTTCACATCTTTCCCCTTCCTTCCTGTGTGGTCACTCCTGCCCCTTGTCTATTTCTGGCTCACTTCAACCTGCTCCCTCCTGCAATTCTTGTTGCTTCCTTCCTCCTCCCTCTTCCTCTGCTCTACCCTGGCCATCCCTCCCAAATCAATTTCTCTCTGTTTAAACCACATTTGTCCCACTCCTTTCATTTCTACCATTTGTTCTCAGTAGGATTTTCTAAAAAAAAAGCACCTCTTCCCTGTGGGTAGTATCAGAGGCTACTTTACAAACTGTGGTTTAGCTGGCGCGGGGGTTACACTTCTAGGTAAATGTTCCACTGACATCTGAGACTGAAGTAGGCTAAAACTAAATTCATCACCTCCACCCCCAATTCCTCTCACTCCCACTATGACTTCTCTGGTCCTTCTTTTCCTCATCTGCCTGGATCTCCTCAAACTAGATCCCTCCCTCTCCTGCTTCCCCCAAGGCCTGTTGATATCTCTGCAAGGTCTTTTAAATGTTATTCTTCCCCTCTGTTCCCATTGCCCTAGTTCAAGACTTCATCATCTCTCACCTGAACTGTTTTCATCCCTCCTAATCCTGCACCGGTACCTTCGTACCATTTCCCATCAGACTGGACTCTAAAACCCAAACCTGATTGCATCACTTCCCTGACTTAAAATTTTTCAGTGGCTCCCTGTACCTAAGGGCTAAATCCACATCCTACAGCAAGGCAGCAAGGCTCTTCACCATCTGGCTCCGACTTATTTTTCCAGCCGCGTCTCCCACCAACCACATGCGGGGTCCTACGTCACCAGGCATTGAATAAAAAATGCTTTGTCTTAGGATGTTTTCTTCCATGATTATAGCAGCTGTGATTCATACTCAGGGCTCCAAGCTGAAAATATACTGTCTCCTGACCCAGGTAAATGCTGAGGCATGGCTGCCCTGAGGGATCCATCTGGGTCCTAGCCAGGACCCTGAAACTAACTAGCTGTGTGACGTCTGGCCGGCCCTGGCTTCTTCAGGCCTAGGTATCCTCATTAACACCGCAAAGCCAAGATGACCTCAAAACTACTCTCAGTGTTACAGATGATGGATAAGATGTGCAGACTCTCCAAACCAGACTTCATGGGCTGTGGTACTTTGCTGAGTTATCCAGATACTAACCTGGATAACAAAGTATCAGTGCTGCCCATTTGAAGCCACCATCTCATTCAGGGATGAGATCAGATCCTGAGAGAACTGACTCATACTGCCCAGACTCAGACAAGCTGGATTTGTCCCAGAAAGCTCCTTTACGAATATGCAGTAGCAAGACTTCCATCTGCTACCCGGAACACCTTTTCCCTACCTGAATTGTGTATGTGTATTAATAAACTATCTAGATTTTTTTCTTACTAAGTTAAATTAGTTATCAAAGATTATTTGGGCTTATGGATTCAGAGCAAAAAGGGCTCATGATCCAGAGGCTAGTGTTTCCTGGCTGTAATAGGGTCTGATGAATTCCCTTTGTTTCATGTGTCTGCCAGAAGTGTTTGATTGCAAGCAGTAGAAACTGACCCTGGGTGCACACAGCAAGAAAGGAGGATTCTTGGGAGGATCGTGGGTAGCTCACGGAGGCTTTCCCTGACCATCCTGTCTGAAGTGGCCTATCCAGCAGGTCTCCAACACACCACCCCACCTCTCTCTTTCACAGGACTTTTCTAGTGTGCAGTGATCTTCTTTACTTGTTTGTCATCAGTCTTCCTTATTGGACTGCTCACTCCATGAAGGCAGGGACGTTGTCATCCTTGTTTGTACTCCAGAACCTAGGACAGTGCCCAGCACACACAGTTTGCTCACCAATATTTGTGGGATGAATCAATGAGTAGAAAGGAGAAGATGAAAAATTAAGCCCTGGGAATGACAGGAAACAGGGATAACCAGTAGCAGGAACTTCTGAACCTTCTTTGTAGGCATTACCATGGGATGACTCAACTCCAGCTGTATTTGTCCCTCTGTGTTTCTGCTCCAGGTTCACATGCCTAGAACGGAGAATTCAATCAGCTCAAATGAGAATCACATGCCCACTGTAGAGTCTTGGGGTTGGTTGCAGAGCCTCACGTGGAAGGTAGGAGGGCAGATCCTCAAAGAAATGGCTACCAGGCAGACGTCCACTGCTTAGTGATTACTTTTCTTAGAGACTTGTCAATTGGATATAGCAATTCTGCTCCCTAGAGATATCTTTAGAAAAGCTTGTTTGCCTACTGTCACTTTTCTTGCCTCCATGGGTTCCACCTAAATAGGTCTCATCCACTCAAAATTCTCACCTGCTCAAAAGAGGTAGATATACTCACTCTGCAGACAAGATCTATTTACTCTCTGCCTGGCATATCCCAGTACATCTTTTTGTACATTTGTTTCTTATTTTCTAGCTCATGAATAAAACATACAGCTACTTTACATTTGAAAAATGTGTGTGCTTTTACTTAACTCAAATTCCTTATTTTCTGTAAACCCACATTTGGATTACTTTGTTGTGGCTAATACTGTTGTTTACCCAACAGCCACTTGGGGCTGAAATTCACTCAATCCCAGGGATGAATCACAATGGAAGCCTCTCACTTCTTTGCCTGTGATTGGACTAAAGATGACATATAACCCAAATCTGGGATATGAAAAATAATGCAAAGTCTGCTGGGAATTTCTGGAAAGATTTTCCTCCCTGAGGAGTCACATGAAGAGAAGGGTTTTCTGTACTTTTTCTTCCTTCTTCTTTCCTTCTTGGTGGGAATGCTGTCATATAGGGATATGATACTTGGAGCAATGGCAGCCATCTTGCAAATATGAGGTGATAAATGTAAGGGCATCATGCAGAAGATGGTTGGGTAGGAGAATGTATAGGCCTGGGTCCTTGATTGATTTCATTCTTGAAACACAGAAACCAACTCTGGATTTCTTAAGTAAATAATAGGTATCCATATAGCTTAAACTATTCTTTGTTGGGCTTTTCTGTAAATTGCAGTCAAAAGCATTCCTACCTGATAGATCTGTGACAAACAACTCCTTCTTGATCTTAACTCTTACTCCTTGGATTTACCACATTAGAGATGCTTCTATTTCCTAGTAATAGGGGTTCTACTGAGCATTAATGAGAGAGTACATCTGAGGAAAAGACTAAAAATTCCCTGTGTTCTGTTATAAACACTCTTCACTATTTATATCTACTTCTTATAAAATAAGCATTGTGAATATTTGCTTAAACAAATACTGTGGCTATTCATACAGATATCTCATATATAAATGTATATATATATATACATATATAATCTATTTTTTGTTCAATTTCACATTACAAATTAATAGTCTCTAATCCGGTATGATTTTAGAATTTCTATACAGAAGGGCCTTAAAACTGACAATTAGGGGCTTCCCTGGTGGTGCAGTGGTTGAGAGTCCGCCTGCCAATGCAGGGGACGTGGGTTCGTGCCCCAGTCCGGGAGGATCCCACATGCCGCGGAGCGGCTGGGCCCGTGAGCCATGGCCGCTGGGCCTGCGTGTCCGGAGCCTGTGCTCCGCAATGGGAGAGGCCACAACAGTGAGAGGCCAACTGCCTAAGGATTCCAACTTTCCTCCTGGAAGTCAAGGTATCGGTTTTGACGGTTTTACAGCATGGGCCTCCAAGATAGAAAACTTGATGGAATAACATGACTTTACATCTGCATTGTCACGGAAGCTGTCTTAATCACTTTACCTTGCAACGCTGGGTGGATGATCACTAGCATTTCACACGAGAAGAGATTCAGGCTCAGAGAGCTTAAGCGGCGGCTCAAGACACACAGTTAACCAGCAGAACCAGTTCCACGACCTTGATCTTCTGATGATTACTCTTCCCACTGCACCTAGTTGTTCTCATGTTAGCGAAGGGGTCTCTAGGATCTAGAATAGTGTGGCTAAAAAGGAATGCTCCTGTCCATTAAGGGGAGCCTTTTGAAGAGCGTACCTTTTACTACCAGAGAAGAGAAACAGAGAACAAGAGGGTCTGGGGAAAGAAATGGGTCATCCAACCACTCAATGGATCTGGAAGGTGGTTGCCCACTAAACACCTGGCTGCACATTGTCGCCATGTATTTCTCCAGAGTATTAACTGCCTTCTGTCCCATATTTGCCGAAATGATACTGTCGGGTCTCAACTAGGACAAGCACACCAGGAGGAACTTCAGATCTATGAAGCAGAAAAGAGGACTGGGCATGCCCTACACCACTCCCTGTATAAGTGGTTTGGAGGAGCGTTTCTGATTCCTCTATAGGAATGTGATCTGAGAGCAGGGGTCTGTGTCCTTAAGAAAGGAAGAGGGTCTTCAGGAGCAGGCTGGTGGACCCAGGGAGCAGAGGGCTTAAGTCAAAGACAGCCTAGGTTTTCCAAGCCCAAAAGGCAATCGAGCTCCTGTAGAGACATGGAAAGTTAGAACAGAGCCAGAATGGAGCAAAGGGAAAAGAAAGCAAAAGGAAAACTCATGTTGACAGACGGACTGACTGAAAAGGGTCATACATAAACGTGAAGAGAAGGAGCTTCTGACTTCTCAGCTCAGGACCAGGGTAATGATGTAATCAGCATAAGTGAGACAGAGTGGCCCAGCAAATGTGCCAAGAATGTGGGCTGAAGGGGCCTGGGTTATTCCAGGTTGCCATGAGTTTTAGCCAAAAGTAATAGAGCTAGGCAGGGAAAGCAGGAGGCCTTGTGCCTCAAGGATGTCCGTGCATACTCTGAGGTCCAGGACAAAGGAGTCTTGTTCATTTCCTTACCATATTGGCCAGTGAGTAGAGTTAGCAGTAGAGTGTAGCCCTTAAAGGTATAAAATATGGAATCAGACAGACTGGAATTCAAATCCTGGCTCCACCATTTACTTGCTGTGTGGCTTTGGCAAAGTGACTTAACCTCTCTGTGCCTCACAGTCTTCATCTGCGGGCTAATCAGAGCGCCTTATTGATAAGGTGGTGTGAGAATTAAATACAACATGTTCTAAAAAGGTGCTTAGTCTAGTGGCTGATACGTAGTAAGAACTCGATCTTAACCTATTCTTTTTTATAATAAAGTATATATTGAGGTAAACAGTGAAGGGATAAAAGCAGGAGAGCGATAAACACAGATTCTACACACATAATAAAAATGCACAGGTTGAATGAATGGGAAAGAAGTGAAGACTAAGATTAGGGTCTAGACCATCAGTAACTGAGAAGAAAGCAGCTGGAGACGTCTCGGATACGTTCACCAAGAGAACTTTTGGTTTGTATTAGGTTAGGATCAGGTGAGAAATTTTGAACCCCCCAAATTACCACCTGGAAAAAAAAATACTGCGTGACACAGATTTTCAAATAAGTGGTCACATGGGGAGATAATTTCTTTCTTTATAAAAACAACAGTTGGGCTTCCCTGGTTGCGCAGTGGTTGAGAGTCCGCCTGCCGATGCAGGGGACACGGGTTCGTGCTCCAGTCTAGGAAGATCCCACATGCCGCGCAGCGGCTGGGCCCGTGAGCCATGGCCACTGGGCCTGCGCGTCCGGAGCCTGTGCTCCGCAACGGGAGAGGCCACAACAGCGAGAGGCCCGTGTACCGCAAAAAAAAAAAACAACAAAAAAAAACAGTTGTAACATTTTTTTTTTACATCTTTATTGGAGTATAATTGCTTTACAATGGTGTGAGTTGTAACATTTTTAATACCACTTCCTAACTGTATGACCAAAGGCAAGTTATTAAATTTCCTCACACCTTCTTTTCCTCCTCAATAACAAAATGGGGGATAATAGTACTGACTTCAGAAAGCGGTAGTGAGAATCAAATCCATTAATACGTGTAAAGCTTCTAAAAAGCGGTGGTAGACCCATTTATACTATACCACAAAAGCAATCCCTGTGGATTATGCAAACATTACCACCCACCTCCCACCCTACTATCTAATAGCCGCGTTTAATATTTTGTATATATTCTTCCAACCTTTCCTCATGCACATAGTCATCTAAATATGCATTTGTTTCTCGCAAAAGGGATCATTCTGTAATGTTCTCTTAGGCTCTGCTTTTCCACTTAGCCACATATGGCGAAGATCTTTTCATTTGTCAGCCTCCACCCACCTTAGGGCTCACCGTCATCCTCTTTGGCAATTTACCCTGGGTCTCAGCAGGGTCAGTCCCGGTTTCAGCAGTTTCTTCTCATTTCCTGCTTCTTCTCACTCTCCCAGCTGCGCCTGGTACCTCTGCCCACTCACCTGCTGCCTTCCTGGTTCTCCAGGCCCACTGCCCACCCTCCACAATGGAATGTGGCTAAGCTGCCCTAAAGGAGGGCAGGGAAGTTTTACTTCTTTTTATTGCTTACCTCTCAATTTTCCAAAACAGCACCAATCAAGGTTGTGTGTATTTAATCGAATTTTCCAAAGGATTAAAAGTAAGAAATAAAATGTCAAGAGAAAAACACTTAAAATTTAGTGTCAACTCTGTTTCTTGAGTCTTAGCGGGGGGAAAAAATTATACCCTTCATAGGAAATCCCTTCACTGGCACACCCCAGCCCCACTCCTGGCCCCCAACTTCCAGGCTGGGAAACAAGCTTTCTCCTGGCTCCTCTCTGCTGTGGCCACACTGTTACCAAGGCAAACTGGCAATCCTCGGGTGATATTCAATCACCAGAGATGGTCTGGCCAACGAGTTGCTTAAAATTTTCTTTCGAATGAGTTGTCATCATTTGAAAACCAGGAGATTTTATGTACAAACCTACATTTCTGGTTTCTCTTGAATGATGAAAAGCTTTGGCAACATGGAGCCCGCATTCCTGCATGGCAACAATTTGGGAGCTGAGTGCTCTTCCTCCAAATAGATAGAACATGTGTCCGCCAGGTGGCCGTGGGTCCCACCGGTTCCTATCATTAGACAGTGGGGCGCATCACTTATTTACCTGCCTGGCTCCTCTAGGAATTTGAGTCGAAGTGGAGAAAAACTATTGTATGCTATCAGCTCCCCGCATCCACTGAGAACCTGCCTTAGAATCTTCCCCTCCACCCAGAGGGTAGCTGTCATCTGGGCGATTTCAGTGTCTAAAAGTCCTGTCCACACCCCACCTGAGGCCAAGGCCAGCTGGGTGAAAGCCATCTGCTCTGGGGTGGCGTCTAAGAAGGAGGGTCCCTGGGAACAGGGTACACTGAGGGGCTCCGAACACCAGGAGGGAAAGGTGGGGTCATTGCTGGGAGCAGTCATAGCCATTACTTAAAAGTGGAGTGAAAAGCAGGCACGAAATCTGAGGAGAGAGGCAAAGGCAATGGCGAAGCTGGTGAAGCTGATGGCGGAGAGGGTTAGTACAGACAGGATGGGACAAGGCATGGCTCGGGGCGGTCAGGACTTAATCCTGGGACAGGGCTCGTGAGGTTTTCCCCGTTTTATGGGACGCCGGCAAGGTCATGGGAGCAGAAGGTCCACGCAGTTGTGTGGGGTGACCTCACCTCTACTGCCCTTGGGCAGCCGCTTGTGTTACCACATCCTGGGCCTTGTCATCATCCAGGGGTGTTCTCTGCCAGAAATCTTAAACTCTAATCTCGAGGCTTCAGACCTCCGACATCTCACCTTTCAGCTCTCTTGTTGAGGACTCCATCCAAGACTACTAACGCTCTTTGCTTCCCTTTCTTCCTGCCAGGCCTGGATTCCACCGGTTATCAGTTTGAACGTGTGTGCTCTGTTCCTTCACAACTTTCTCTTCCAGCGCCTGCCCTGCAAACCACCAACCTTCACTCAACCAATAACCCCCTCTCCACCCTACGCTGGGTCACTGGGTGCTGCTGAGCCAACCAATGCCTCACCCCACGCCCAACTCCAAGAAGCCTCTACCACGCTAAGTCTAGGACCTGAAAAGCTCCCTTTACCCCACCTCCAACTTGTCCACATCTGCACCCATCTGATTTCTGTCCCTCCTACCTCAGAGAGTCCTTGCTCCTATCCTTGGGACCCATCTTCTCTTATCTCCTCTAGGACTCTGTGCTTTCAATAATCCTTTCTGTCCTCTGTCTTTAATTTCTCCCTCCCTCCGGAGTCCTGCTCAGCCCCATCTCTTTTTTTTTTTTTGCGGTACGCGGGCCTCTCACTGCTGTGGCCTCTCCCGTTGCGGAGCACAGGCTCCGGACGCACAGGCTCAGTGGCCATGGTTCACGAGCCCAGCCGCTCCGCGGAACGTGGGATCTTCCCGGACCGGCGCACGAGCCCGTGTCCCCTGCATCGGCAGGCGGACTCTCAACCGCTGCGCCACCAGGGAAGCCCCCAGCCCCATCTTTGAAGAAAAGTGCCCGGGAACTTCGGTGGAAATGACTACAGAATGATAACATTCAGGGTTCTAAGGAAGGAAGGAGAGAAATCAGCGAGATAAAGAAAACAGGCTGCAGGAAGGTGCATTTCTTCAAGCTCAGGGTTTTGGCAAGAAAAGCTAATGGGAACGAAATCTGAGGGACAAAGGGTTTGAGGGAACAGGATGCCCTTTTCACATCATATACTAAATTCGTCATAATGCCCTTCTTGTGTATATTATGTAGCTCACATGCAGCGTTTCATCCAATTTTCACTTCAGTCCAGTGCGATAGGCGTGGGTGAGACCAAGTGGGTGAGGAATGGCTTTGGGCGTCCAGAAGGTACTGGCTCTGAGCTGGGGTGGGACCAGATAAGAAGGAGAAGGAAATCCCTAGTGGCTCAAGAAAGAAGGAGAAGGAAATCCCTAGTGGCTGCAGCCAACAGGGTAAAGCAGGGAAGTGTTGGTGCTCCTGGCGGGAGATCATTCGCATGGAAAGGATGCAGCTGAAACAGATGTCTTAGACCTGGGAGTGCCTGCATGAAGAAAGAAATTCATCTTTAAGGTAGACCTCGGGGGGACAATTGAAGGCCGAAAATGATGCCATTATTAAAGGTTGATGTGATCACTAAGTTAAAAACCAGTCCTTCGGTCTATCAGATAAAAAGAGAGGACCCAGGGAACGAGCCCTCTCAGAGAAACATTGAAACAAAGGGCAGCGTGAACAACTACCAAAGCACAGCCTTTGCAAAAAGAGCTCCACCGCCATCTAACCAAACAGATGTCCCCTTGAATGTGCTCTGGAGGTGAAAGCCAGGAGGCTTAACCCTCCTTACAGGACTTCCCCAGCCATCTAGAGCCTCCCTGCACCTCCGTTTTCATCATCTTGATAATCCCACCGCCCAGGCTCCCTCACAGATGTGGCAGGAATCAAATGTGACAGCACATGGGAAAGCGCTCTGGGAGTTACAAAGTCTTAAGCAAATGTAACCCAACCCCACTGACAGTGGAGAAAGCTGGTAAAGGAGACTAAAACAGCAACTGCACAGTTGAAGGGGGCCGAACAGGTCTGGATGTGAGGATGGTGTGAGCAGAGTCAACAGCAAGGGGAAGTGAAACTCTGAAGACTGGGGGCAGGGGGATGGGGGGGGTGGCGTGGCAGTGGGGAAAGAACAGCTTTTTAAAGACACACAAGGAAACTGCCGTCTCAACTAATGAAGTAAACCCAGATCCTTCAAGGTCAATGTCGGCAGGGGATTCTCCACTGGGCTTTCCTTCTCAGCCACCTGAGTGGAACAGTGGGTTTTATTTAAAGAAGACTGCAGAGCTCTTACAAGATGAAATCTGCACCTTATACAAAGGGAAAGCATGACCCCAGAAATCACAAATCATCCACCATGTAAAGAAGAGGCTTATCAGATGATGGATGATGGAAGGAGCAGAGGCTTTGGATCCTGGCCGATCTGGGTTCAAATATGCCCCTTGCTAGCTGAGTGGTACTTCATTCTTAATTTAACCACTCAATATTTATAAAATGGAAGTGATAATATTGATCTAAAAGCATGGGATTAGATAATATGGGAAAAGCACCTCAGCACGTGATGAGTGCTCAGTCCAACAATTCCTGGGATGCTGGGTTAGTAAAGAATGAGGCTCTGGGACTTCCCTTGTGGTGCAGTGGTTAAGAATCCACCTGCCAGTACAGGGGACTCGGGTTCGATCCCTGGTCCAGGAAGATCCCACATGCCGCAGAGAAACTAAGCCCATGCGCCACAACTACTGAGCCTGTGCTCTAGAGCATGCAAGCCACAACTACTGAAGCCCGTGCACCCTAGAGCCCATGCATCACAACTACTGAGCCCATGCACCGCAACTACTGAAGCCCGTGCGATCTAGGGCCTGTGTGCTGCAACTACTGAAGTCCATGCACCTAGAGCCCGTGCTCTGCAACAAGAGAAGCCACCACAATGAGAAGCCCATGCACTTCAACGAAGAGTAGCTCTGGCTCACTGCAACTAGAGAAAGCCTGCACATAGCAACAAAGACCCAACACAGCCAAAAAAAAAAAAAGAATGAGGTTCTATCATGAGCAAATTTTCTTGAACCAATTTACTTTCTGTCTGGAAAGGGAAGTCATACAAATGGAACAGTGGTTCTCAGCGTGGGGTTGATTTTGCCCCCCGCCCCCAGGGGACATGTGGCAATGTCTGCGGACATTTTTGGTTGTCATAACTGGGTGGAGGATTGCTACTGGATTCCAGTGGGTAGAGGCCAAGGATTCTGCTAAACATCCTACAACACACAGGACAGACTCTTAGAATAAAGAATTCTCTGGCTCCAAATATCAATAGTGCCGAGATCGAGGAACGCTGGCCTCCTGGCCTAAACCTGGGTCTTCCTTGTTCCTTCCACAGTGTTTAGTCAATAGGCCAAGTCAACCCAACTGCATCTGTGGAGGTTCGTGCTCTGAAGCAGCCAGTGAGGGGAAATATTCACGTGACACAAATGTGCTAGTTTAGGGCTGTTAACAATCTTTGTTTGAGGCTGGAGTAATTCATTTAGATTGTGTTTATTGGTCACAGAGGACGCCAGGTTTGAGGATGTGTTAATATTTTGGAGGAGGGAAATTATGTCCAAAGTCACCTTGACAAACAAGACTAGTAGTTTTCCAAAAGCAGAATGGAATCCTTATTGGGGAAAAATTAGTGAGGCTCACGGGTCATGGAAATGACCTGAAGGTCACAGAGGACGAAAATTTAAACATGGTCTATGGTTGAGACAGACTCCTGCAACGTTTCTGAGACTGAGCAAGGCCATTTTAAACTGCTCAGTGCAGAGCTTTGTATTTTTAAAAGAGATATGGAGAAACCCACAGAAAAGGAACAATAAGAGCTGGAAAATAAAGCGTTCTAAATACAGGCAAAAGGAGTTTGGGTTTTTTAACACGGAAAGGAGAGGACTGAATGTGCAAGGATTTGAACAAGAAAGGTTATCACAAGGAGAAAAACGGCCAGCTGTTTTCCATCTCCATGGAAGAGCAAATTATAGGAAATGGGCTGAGATTACAGCACAATGGTGGTTATGAATACGAAAGCATTTCCTAATTGGACACTGGAACAGACTTCAGAGGAAAACAGTTCAATTCCCATTACTCAAGTTCGCTAAAAATAGGTTAAGTATTGACCTGACCACAGACAGGGGACTGGACGTGATGACTTCTTGAGTCCCTTGGTTTAATCATTTTGCCTCTGTCTTCACAAGGCACAGCTAATTTGCTGATGAGAGAAAAATTCAGTTGTTTCACTGGATAGCCTATAGAAGCGAATTTCCTAAACAACCCATCTATCTGATGGATTTTCATTGATTGTATTATTAAATTGACTGGTGGTTTTAGTCATTTGACAAAACCTTTGTAATTTTATAACTACAGAGCATTTGTAATTTTATAACATTTGTTTTACTCCTTGAACTTGGACATGAACCTATAAATTATATGATGCTTGTGGGTCATCAGGTCAGCCTTGCATTGATCATAATGTTTAGTAGCTCAGATTTATGAGACGCTGGTTTATGCTGATACTGTTACACACTTTGATGTAAACTGAACCAGTCATTCAGAACAGAGTAAACAAGGTAAGGAAATGGTCCCAGGCTTTCGGTTTGTTTCAAGGGTGTGCTCTTTGAGTCCAGAGTGTATTATTGTGTTCATGGGGGGTTTTGTTTGTTTTTTTGTTTTTGTCTGGCCCCACCGTGTGGCTGGTGGGATCTTAGTTCCCCGACCCGGGATTGAACCCGGGGCCCTCCACATTGAAAGCACAGAGCACTAACCACTGGACCGCCAGGGAATTCCCTATTGTATCTGCGTTGAAGCCAATATCTGAGTTTGAATGTGGCAGGTGGGGGGTTGGGAAAAAAGATGCAATCCTGCTGTTTCTAGCATTGTACAGAAATGAATCCATTCCATTTCCAAGTGAATTTACTAAACTGCTGATAGAAAAGTACCCAATCTATTGAAGCCTCACATCATGTAACATGAGCGTCAAGCTAGTGTGTTTCCTTGGACTCTCTTGTGCATATACTTTAACTTTTTAGGCTTACACCTTAAGCGGGAGCGGGAACATAGATTGACTTTGTCATCCACTGAGTTTTTAGCTTCTCTGCTAAAAAATGTTCCTCTGTAAATGTTCACATTAGAGGCACCAGTAATCAGTAGTTCCCTGGTGTTCTTGAAAGGTATAGAAAAGCAGTTAAATCGTTGATGTGAATACAAAATGCTGTGTATTCAATAAGAAATAAGCCTTGTCAAGGCAGAATTCTATACAAGGGTCTATTGACCTGGTTTTACCCCTGGGGCAGGATTGCCGGCTGTTCCCTAACAGCCAATCCTTCCTTCTTCCTTTAATAATACAGCCTCTGAGTTTTAGCCAAACCCATGATTGTTTCACTAAAGACTACATGTTTTCAGCATTCCTTGCACTTAGGTGAGGTAAGGAGTAAGTTTTGACTGATGAGATGTGGGCAGAAGTGATGTGTGCCATTTCTGGTCCATGATCTTACAGGGGAAGGATAACACCACCCTCCATGTCTTCCTTCTCCCCTACCTATAGGCTGGGAGGCAGATATGATGGCAGGATCTGGAGCAGCCACCTTCAACAATGAGATAGAAGTCCTCTGTTGAGGATAACAGAGAATCAAGATGGAAGAAACTTGGGTTTCCATTATCATGGAGCTACTACATTAGCCTCGGACTATTTATGCTTTGACTATTACAGGACAGAAAAATAAACTTCTATTTGTTTAAGCTACTATTATTTTGACTTTTATAACAGTAGTCGAACTGGTATCCTAACTAATATCCTAACTCTCTGGGCTCTACCCAGAACCTTAACTTTCGTAATTCAAGTATTTCTTCATTCAGTAGAAAATACATATATTGCTTGAGATAGGGAGATAGACAGATAGAGAATACACACACAGGCACATGCATGCACACACACACAAGAATATTTGAGATTTATTATTAACTAGGGACTTCGTGAAGATCACTAGAGTATTGGTTGTAAAGAACTCACCCCACACTGTGTAATGTGAGCTATGTACAACTTGCTTTATGTTTTTCTGTATAAAGAACTAACAGAGAGAGAATAAGTGATGGCGAGCCTTCTAGGGAGGTGGCAAAGAGCACATGCTCAGGGGCCAGGCAGCCCAGCTGAACGACCAGGCTTAACCGCACTGAGCGTCCAGGTTTCCCCATCTGTACAAAAAGGCTAGTAATTGCTGTGAGGATTATACAAGATCGTACAGGAAAAGTGGTTAGAATGCTGCCTGGCACACACTAAGCTCTGAATAAATACTCCCTACTATTATAATTTTTGGTTCCTCTTCACTAACGGCCAGAGATAATGTTAAAGAAATGTGCCTAAGGGAATGGCTCTACACTGCTCTTGATCTACTTCTATGTCTCGCTCTTGGTCTTCTTCAAGACATCTGATCCAAAATGTTTGCTTCTTACCTCGAGTCCCTTATTCGTGAGTCCCAATCTTTGTTTATGCACACACTTCAGGTACTCTCTGAACTACTCTATCATTGTATTTTTGTAAATTGATTTCTAAAAGAAGCTTGAACAGTAGCAATGACATTTTAGATAGAGCTGCAGCCCTCTGTCTTCCTCATTGGATCCCCTCTCCCTCCCTCCCTCCTCTCTCTTTCTCTTTCTTTCTATAAAGCAGCTTTATTAAGATATAACTCACATACATATAACTCACCTATGTAAGTAAACTATGCAACTCAATGGCTTTTAGTGTATTCACAGAGTTGTACAACCAGCACCACAATGTATTTTAGAACATTTTCATCACTCTGTGAAGAAACCATACCGTGAGCAGTCATTCCCCATTTGACCCTAGGCAACCACTAATCTACTATCTATCTTTATAGATTTGCATATTCTGGACATTTCATATAAATGGTATCATACAGTATCTGGTCTTTTATGTCTGGCTTCTCTCACTAAGCACGATGTTTTCAAGGTTCATTCATGTTGTAGCATATATCAATTCTTTACTCCTTTTTACAGCTGAATAGTATTCTATTGTATGGATATACCACATTTTCTTTAACCATTCATCAAGTGATGGGTATTTCGGTTGTTTCCACTTTTTGTCCATTGAAGTGCAGACGTTTTAAATTTTTATGAAGTCCAATTTATCTATTTTTTCTTTTGTTGCTTATGTTTTTGTTGTCATATCTAAAAAGGCTTTGCTCAATGTAACATCATGGAAATAAACTCCTATACTTTCTTCAAAGAGTTTTATAGTTTTGGCTCTTACATTTAGGGCTATGATTTAATTTTTAAATGCAGTATGAATGGGGTCCAGTTTCATTCTTTTGCATGTGGATATCCAGTTGTCCAGCTCCATTTGTTGAAAAGACTCTTCTCTCCCCCATTGAATTGTCTTAGCATCCTTGGCCACATGTCTTTCTACTTCCTCAAACAGGCAAGCAGATTCCTGCCTCAGGGCCTTTGCACCATTAGTTTCCTTGGTATGGAACCTTCTTTCCCTGATTTTCACTGGCTGGCTCCTTCTCATGCTGCAGGTCTCAGCTCAGAAGGGCTAACCCTGAACACAGTGCCCATAGCAGCCCATCCCCCACTCACCCAGCCCCTCACCATCCTTATTTTATTTTATTCTTAGTACTTAACACTGCCTGAACATATCTAATTTTTTAATAAAGTAGAGTTCCTTAAACCCTTTAAGTGGATGGATTTTCAAATCAAGGTAGTCCAGGAGTAGATAGTAGACACTGAATTTAGAAACAAAGGATTCATGTAACTGTTGTGTGTATGTGTTTGGGGGGTGGGGGTGGGTATGACTGAGAGGAAGACCTGTGGATGAGGGTGAGAAATGAGTGGGTGAGTTCCAGGGCAGTCTGGGTGAACATCAGAATCAAGGAGCTATTCCTACACATTAGTCTTGGCAATGATTTTTCAGATTTGACTCCAAAAGCACAGGCAACATAAGCACAAATAAACAAGTGGAACTACATCAAACTATAAAGTTTCTATACAGCAAAGGAAACAATCAACAAGATGAAAAGGCAATCTATGCAACGGGAGAACATATTTGCACACCATATACCCAATAAAGGGTTAATATACAAAATATATAAGGAACTCATACAACTCAATAGCAATACAAAACAAAACAAAACAAAAACCCACTGAAAAATGGGCAAAGGGGCCTTCCCTTGTGGCACAGTGGTTAAGAATCTGTCTGCCAATGCAGGGGACACAGGTTTGTGCCCTGGCCCCGGAAGACCCCACATACTGCGGAGCAATTAAGCCTGTGTGCCACAACTACTGAGCCTGTGCTCTAGAGCCCAGGAGCCACAACTACTGAGCCCATGTGCCACAACTACTGAAGCCCACGAGCCTAGAGCCCATGCTCCGTAACAAGAGAAGCCACCGCAATAAGCCCATGCAACGCAACAAATAGTAGCCTCCACTCGCCACAACTAGAGAAAGCCCGCATGCAACAACAAAGACCAAATGCAGCCAAAAATAAATAAATAAATTTATTTTTTTTTTTAAAAGTTAAAAAAAAAGAAATGGGCAAAGGACCTGAACAGACATTTTCCCAAAGATAGCAAACAAATGGCCAACAGGTATATAAAAAGATGCTCAACATCACTAAGCATCAGGGAAATGCAAATCAAAGCCACAGTGAGATATCACCTCACACCTGTTAGGATGGCTATTATCAAGAAGTCGAAAGATAACAAGTATTGGTGAGGATGTAGAGAAAAGGGATCCTTTGTACACTGTGGGGATATAAATTGGTATAGCCATTATGGAAAACAGTATGGGGGTTTCTTTAAAAATTAAAAATAGAAATACCATATGACCCAGCAATTCATTTCTACATATATATTTAAAGGAAATAAAATCATCATCTCCAAGGTATACTTGCATTACCATGTTCATTGCAGCTTTATTCACAATAGCCAAGATATGGAAACAAGTGTTTAATGACAAATGAGTGGATAAAGAAAATGTGATATATATATATATATATATATATATCATACATACAATGGAATATTATTCAGCCTTGAAAAAGAAGGAAAGCCTGTCATTTTTGACAACATGAATGACATTGGAGGACATTAATCTAAGTGAAATAAGTCAGTCACAGAAAGACAAATACTGCATGATCTTATTTGTATAAAGAATCTTAAAAAAAAAAAAAAGTTGCATTCACAGCACAGAGAGTAGAGTAATGGTTACCAGGGTCTGGGCAGCAGGGTGGAAGAGGGAAGGAAAGATGTTGATCTAAAGGTACAATTTTCAGTTATAAGATGAGTGAATAAGTTCTGGAGACCTAATGTACAGCATGGTGACTATAGTTCATAATAATGTATTATATTTACTTGAAATTTGCTGAGAGAGTAGATCTCAAATGCTCTCACCACACATGCAAAAAAAAAAAAAAAAGGTAAATATGTGAGGTGACAGATATGTTAATTAGCTTGACTGTGGTAATCATTTCACAATGTATATGTATGTCAAAATATCAAGTTGTACACTCTAAATATATATAACTTCTGGTTGTCAATCAAACCTCAATAGAGCTGGGGAAGAAAGGTCATCATTTGGTCACTGTTATACTTGATTCAGAAAGCATCATCAATTGGATTCTAAAATTAGTAAAAGTTTGAAGAGGAAGTACCTGTCACTTATTAATAAGTACCTGCACTTATTAATTACAAAGAGAAAAATAGTTATTTTACAGTAGAGAAACCTGGCAGACACCATCTTCATGATCAAAGTTAATATCGCCAGGAATGGAACAAACAGACATGATGTATCTCATGATACTGAAAAGAAACAGTATCACTTCTGTGGTACTCCTGCCAAAAATACATTGCCTGAATGGGAACCAGCAGAAAAGCTCAGACACACCCAAACTGAAGAACATTTTACAAAGTAACTAGTCAGTACTCCTAAAAAATGTCAAGGTCATGAAACAGAATCTGAGGAACACTTACAGATGAAAGGAGACTAAAGAGACATGATAACCAAATGCAAATTGTGATCCTAGACTGGATCCTGGACCAGAAAAATAAATTGTTTTTGCTACAAAGGAAATTACTGAGACAGTTGGTGAAATTTGAATACGGACTGTAAATTAAAAGCTAATATTGTATCAATCTCAACTTCCTAATGTGAAAACTATACTGTTATCACACTGTGAGAGAATGTCCACATTCTTGGGAAATACACACTGAAGTATTTAGGAGTGAAGGGGCATCATATCTGAACTTACTCTCAGAAAAAATAATATACACACACACACAGTGATACAATGATAACAACAATTAGGTAATTATTAACAATTGGGGTTTCTGAATGAAGAGCATATAGGAGTTCTTTGTATTTTTGCAACACTGTTATAAGTCCAAAATCATTTCAAAATAAAAAATTTCAAAACTAGAAATGAAGATGGGTACCTTACGTCTCGTTAATCCCATATAGGGATCTCCACTTTGGTGTCTGTCTTCCATAGTTCATGGAAGATTTATGATTACTTGGTAAAAATGGGTTGATGATTGTTGATTGGCAATCAGAGTGCTTTACTCATTCTCTTTCAAGTCTTAAGGGATTTTTTGAAAAGCAGCTACAATTTTTAACATATAAAGTTTGATCCCGGGACAAAGATTGTCCAAGGAACAATAAGGAAGCAAAAATTGGTCAGCTGGAACTGAAAGATCTCCACCAGCAGACCAGCCCTTCCTCTAGTGGAGTTTATTACAACTGGTGTAAAATGAATCACAGCCCAGAGGTTGCAGTAAGGGAGAATGAAAAGACAGCTGAGAATAGAGAACGTCATGAGACCCTGAAATTCAATACTGTTAGTTAGAGACTCTGGGTATGGTTAACACCAAAAATGAATAGGTGCTATTTTGCATTAAAAAACGTTTTTTAAAGAAAAAAAAAGATATTTATTTGCAATATAAACAAAGTCCCATTGCTGCTTCAGGATATATATGTATATATGTGTATATTTGTAAGGGTCACACGTTTTCCTTCATAAGATCATAAAACAAAACTAGCTACTCGGGCTTCCTGGGTGGCGCAGTGGTTGAGAGTCCGCCTGCCGATGCAGGGGACACGGGTTCGTCCCGCGGTCCGGGAAGATCCCACATACTGCGGAGCGGCTGGGCCCGTGAGCCATGGCCGCTGAGCCTGCGCGTCCGGAGCCTGTGCTCCGCAACGGGAGAGGCCACAGCAGTGAGAGGCTCGCGTACCGCTAAAAAAAAAAAAAAAAAAAAAAAAACCCAGAAAGGTGCATCAGATTTGTGTAAATGAGGGCATGATGAGAGAGTAGCTAGTTCTTTTTTTTTTTTTTTTCTTTGGTACGCGAGCCTCTCACCGTTGTGGCCTCTCCCGTTGCGGGAGCACAGGCTCCGGACGCGCAGGCTCAGCGGCCATGGCTCACGGGCCCAGCCGCTCCGCAGTATGTGGGATCTTCCCGGACCGCGGGACGAACCCGTGTCCCCTGCATCGGCAGGCGGACTCTCAACCACTGCGCCACCAGGGAAGCCCCCTGTGACAAATAAAAAAGAAAGAGAAAGAGAATCACATACAGCAGGGAAGCTTTTTGTCAATTTCTTGACCATAGCAAGATTTTAATCCAGTGTGTTAAAAGAATCCCTGAAAACCACCCCTGCGAGGTAAGATGCAGTGCGGCAGAATTTGATTTGCTAATTTTACTTAAAATATTCAAATTATATGAGAAAATTTTAAAGATTATTACATAAACCACGTTTTTTTACATACTTCCAGCTGCCTTCGTTTAACGTTTTTTTTCTAAATCAATACTCTCTGATATTAGTTTTGAGTTTAGCTCAGATATATCTAAACCTGAACATTGTATTTCTATTTCCTTTTCACATGAAACTTGTTAATTATATATTGTACAAATATTTTTCTCATGGATGGACCCTGAAGGCATGTTGCTAAGTGAATAAGTCAAACAGAGAAACACAAATACTGGATGATCTCACTTATATGTAGAATCTAAAACAAGCAAACAAACAAACAAAAACCCCACCAAACTCAGAGAAAAAAGAGATCAGACTTGTGGTTACCAGAGGCATGGGGTTACCAGAAGTGAGAACTGAATGAAGGCAGGAGAAAGTTATGAACTTCCAGTTATAAGATAAACAAGTACTAGGGATGTAATGTACAACACAATGATGATAGTTTACACTGCTGTGTAATATATAGGAAAATTGTTAAGAGAGCAGGTCCTAAAAGTTCTCATCCTAAGGAAAAAAATTTTTTTTCTTTTTATTGTATCTATATGAGATGATGGATGAGAACGAAACTTATTGTGGCAATCATTTTATAATATATGTAAATCAAACAATCATGCTGTATACCTTAAACTTATTCAGTGGTGTATGTCAATTATTTCTCAATAAAACTGTAAAAGCTTTTTTTTCTATTGTGTCCAAAAAAAAAAAAAAAAAATCAAGGAGCTGTTCTGTTGCCCAAGGCTGGTTTTGTACATTCTCTCCACAATGGATTGAGCGATATAACTACTTCCATTTCCATCTCATATTTGTAATGCTACAATTCTAGCCTCTATTTCCATCAAATTCTAAAATTGCCAGAGGTTCTCCCTGCCCTGACCCAGTGGTGGGGATCTGGACCCCTCAGAAACTCCTATCCCTTGGATCAAACTTTATCTCCCTGTTTAGACCTAAGCTTTCTTCACGAGGCCAAAGCTCAAGGAGCCCCTGAGAGCACTAGGAGGCAGCCATTCTCTTTCCCTGAAATGCTGGTGACCGTCATTCTTTCTCACCAGGAAGTTGTGAATTCCTGTTGATCCTACAGCACCTGGGAGTTGGAGGGAAGTGGGTGAGTGAGGGGCAGAGGATGTCTGGCCCACGTTATTCTATCTGCTGAGCTCCTCACCACCAAGACACAAAGGAGCGTGTCCGAGAGCTTTTCTTGGGGGCTGTGGGGGAAGACAGTGATGACAAGCTCTAGGAAAACAATCCAATGGAAATTTTGGTTTTAAGGTTCTTGATTGAGAGTTTGCCTTTTAGTTCTTGTTTTCATAGAATAACTCCTTGGAGGAAGTTTTAAAAATCATAAGGTCATGGGGCTTCCCTGGTGGCACAGTGGTTAAGAATCTGCCTGCCAATGCAGGGGACACAAGTTCGAGCCCTGCTCCGGGAAGATCCTACATGCCGTGGAGCAACTAAGCCCGTGCACCACAACTACTGAGCCCACGAGCCACAACTACTGAGCCTGGGTGCCACAACTACTGAGCCCATGTGCCACAGCTACTGAAGCCTGCGTGCTTAGAGCCCATGCTCCACAACAAGAGAAGCCACCACAATGAGAAGCTTGCACACCACAACGAAGAGCAGCCCCCACTCGCCGCAACCAGAGAAAGCCCAAGTGCAGCAACGAAGACCCAACACAGCCAAAAATAAATAAATTAATTAAATAAGTTTATTTTAAAAAATCATAGGGTTATGAAATCAATGTAGTGGGCTATAACCATCAAATTTTTAAAAAAATGTAATAGAGGGACTTCCCTGGCGGTCCAGTGGTTAAGACTTTGCCTTCCAATGCAGGGGGTGCGGGTTCAATCCCTGGTCAGGGAGCTAAGATCTCACATGCCTCATGGCCAAAAAACCGAAAACATAAAACAGAAGCAATATTGTAACAAATTCAATAAAGACTATGAAAATCGTCCACATCAAAAAAAAAATCTTAAAAAAAAATAAAAATGTAATAGATTGTATTAGAATAGACAATATCCAAGTGAATTAGCCATGGACTGTGGAGCCAGACCTGTTGAATGTGAACCTGCACTGTGTGGCCACTTACTAGCTCTGTGGCCTTGAGCAAATTACTTAGCTTCCCCAAGCCTCAGTGTCCTCACCTGAAGAGTAATACCTGCATATTTCATAGAGTTAGCGTAGGATTAAGTGAATTCATATACATAAAGTACTTGCTCGCTCACCTGTGGGTCAGCTGAGGATTGGCTAATTTAGGTTGGGCTCATCTGGGCAGCTTTGCTTCAAAGGCTTTGCAGGCCCTGCCAAGTTTGGCCCCTTACTGCTGCATGCAGGTCTGTTCCACCTGTTGTTCAGTTTGGGGTCCAGGCGAAAGGCGCAGCAGATGCCTGGGAGTAGTCCTTCTCATCATAATGTTAAAGGCACAAAAGAGTAAGCCTCATCTCATAAACACATCTGAATCCTCTGCTTGCCTCATGTCTCCTAACATTCCACTGAAAGGCAAGATGCAGTGAAATGCACAATCCTATCGACCAAAGCCAGCCACACCACAGAGCCCAACATCAGTTAGGCAGGGAACAATAATCTATTGAACTAAACTGTTGAACAAAAACCCAATAGTCGGGCTTCTCTGGTGGCGCAGTGGTTGGGAGTCCGCCTGCCAATGCGGGGGACACGGGTTCGTGCCCCGTTCTGGGAGGATCCCACACACCGCGGAGCAGCTGGGCCCGTGAGCCATGGCCGCTGAGCCTGCGCGTCCGGAGCCTGTGCTCCGCAACGGGAGAGGCCACAACAGTGAGAAGCCCGCGTACCACAAAAAAAAAAAAAAAAAACCACCAATAGTCATAGTGGAAAAAGTTTGAGAAGCACTACTCTAAAGCAGGCCAAATCTGACCCACCACCTGTTTTTCAAATAAAGTTTTATTGGAACACAGTCATGCCCATTTATTTGCATGTGGCAGCTTTTGTGATACAACGGCAGAGCTGAGCAGTTGTGAGAGGCCATATGACTTGCAAAGGTTAAAATATTTACTCTCTGGCCCTTTACCCCAAAAGTTGGCAGATCCCTCTTCTTAAAAATGAAAAGTTTAGGAATTGAGGAGAATTCGGCATCAAATCAAGTTACATAGTCACTGCACTCTTTCTACGCGCCAGACACTGGCAAGTGCTGCCCAATGACTATGCGGTTTGACTTGATGCTTGATTCGTAACCACTGCAAGAAGCGAGTACCTTCCTGGTTTGCAACAACCGTGGTGTGGTAAGAGACAGCCCCGTCCAGCTCTGGCCCTTGGGTCTGTAACAGAGTCTCATAGCCGGAATTTATACAGTCACTTTCCTATTCCTGTCCTGTCGGGAGTTCAGTATTGTGACTTTGGTTAGAAGACATATTACCTTTGGGGTAACGATCCTCAGGGTGCTCCAAAAATTTAAGCTTAAAGAAAATGAGGCCATCGTCCAAATAAAACAAGATATTTTAGAACTTCATTGGACCCCAAACCCTCAGACCCTGAAATCGTAGGCAGAAGCCCCCCACAAGTACACTGATTTACCTGGAGCTGCTGAGGCTCAGCATGGGTGGGAGGAGGCTGGGCTCCGGGCCAGCCCACTGAGTGGGCTTCCTCGCTCTCTCACACCACAGTCCCCTCAGAAGCCCAGCGGCAAGTAGAAAATGCCAGGGCTCCTTGGAAATTAGTTTTGTCTTTGTGAGTTTTCTAGTACCCCAGAGGACAACTTTGTTCTACAAAAAAGATTGCTTTGGGGCTACTTTTTTTTTTTTTTCCTTGTAAGCCATATTTGATTTATTGGAGTAACAAATTTGAATCCTACTCCTTCCTTTAAGCTTTTAAGCCACTTTTATAAATCTTATTGTGTTATTTATCAGGAAAATCACAACTTATTTTATGGGAGGCTTTAATTAGGAGTTGGTCCCATTTAGACTTAGTTAATTAAACTTTAAAGGTGTTTAACTGCATTTATAAATTTGATATATTTGATTTGCTTTTCAGTGACAGCTAACACAGTCCTTACTATGCTCAGAAACTGTTCTAAACAATTTACATTGTTAACTCATTTAATTCTCACAGCAGTTGGAGCAGGTATCTCATGGTATTATCACCTTTGTTTCAAACACAGGGAAACTGAGGTACAGAGAGTAATTTTCAAAAGGTCATGTAGCTAATAATACCTGAACTACTTTGTGAAACATATAGTTTGGCTTCAGAATCCAGGTTTTGACTCTTATCCTCTATGTTAATTAGCTAACTCTGAATTAACCAACTTTAAAAAAGAAAAACAAAAAGAATCCTGGCTGCTTCAGTCATTCTTGTAAAACAATAAAATTAAACGTATAAATGTAGTGTAACAGGTTCAAAATTCTTTTAAATGTTCTATAGTTGATTATAAACTTACATAATTGATTACTCTTACAAAAGAATCTTAATATAGCAAATTGTCCTCCAATATACCAAATTCATTTAAATGTTACACATACTTAAAACATCAAACACACAGATTATTTCCAAACTTAACATAAAAAACTTAATGCTACGGATGTGATTTACTTCATCATCTCTGTATTTAATTCCAAACCTTCCCTGGGTTGAAGACATTACACCACCAAGGACACAACCATACTCCCCCGGGCTGTTGGGAGTGTGTCAAGAGGGAAAGAGCCTTGGGATCGATGCTGCCAAACGCCTCAATAAGGACTGAAAATTAACCATTGGATTTGGTCAAGTGAAGATCACCATGACCTTGACAAGAATAGGTTTTGGTGGTTTGATGGGTGAGAGTGTAAATAAAAGGGTTCAGGATAGAGGAGGAGGTGGCAACTCTTTTGCTGTTATGGAAACTGGAGCAACAGTTGAAGGGAGATGTAAGGTCAAGGAAGACTTTTTAAAAAATACCGAATGTGTCATAAGTAAGTTTGATAGAAATAATCCAGTTGAGGGTTTCCCTGGTGGCGCAGTGGTTGAGCGTCCGCCTGCCGATGCAGGGGACAGGGGCTCGTGCCCAGGTCCGGGAGGATCCCACGTACCGCAGAGCGGCTGGACCCTTGAGCCATGGCCGCTGAGCCTGCGCGTCCAGAGCCTGTGCTCCGCAACGGGAGAGGCCACAGCGGTGAGAGGCCCGCATACCGCAAAAAAAAAAAAAAAGAAAGAATCCAGTTGAGGGAGTGAGGGGAGCATGAACCCAGGAGAAAGAAGCAATGATGTCCGTGTGCTGGCAGAGGGGGTGGAATCTAAAGTTGGACCCTAGTAACTGGAAGGAAAGAAGGGCAAAAGGATACAGATGCTGGTATATGTGATGGAATCGGTGGAAGTGTCTCCTGATTGCTTGTTTCCTCGGGGAAACAGAAAGTAAGGTCATCAGTCTCGAGTGATGGGGAAGGGGATGTTGGAGATTTGAGGAGAAGGAAGATGTGAAATGATCCTCCAGGGAAGCAGGAGAGTCAAAGGACTGGGGAAATGCACTGGGATTGCCTGTTAGCATGAAGGGCTGCTGGCCTGTGGAGAGGATGAATGCCTCGGGACCGGATGAGAGCACCAGGCAATGAGTGAGGACAGGGGAGAGGACGGGGTGGGCAGAGCTTACTGTGGAGAGAGCCGAGACCATCGGATCTGTGAGCAACATTATTGATCCAAAGAACCACCAGGGTCAGAGTCCCCACTCCTCCAAACTGAGTTAAAAATTAACCACTTTCTTACTAAGAGGATCAGAGTCAGTGTCTAACCACTTGGATAGAAAAATGCTTTAGGTGCTGCATTTCCCCACCAAAATGGATGTCTGGTGCTTGCTCCCTTCCAAAACTATTATCTATATTTCCTGAAAGTCAAAGCCACAAGGGGCTTCACATGCTGTTACTGGCAACACTGCAAAGTCCAACACAGCTGCAGCTACTCTTGCTGGGAGCCTTTCAGAACCAATAAATAAATTTTAATATCTCCATAGAGCTAATTTAAAATAGGCAAATTGCATTTGCTCATAAAAAGCGTTATTTTTAAAATTCTGGTTTTCATTCTGATGCCAAATCCTTCTCAGCACAGTTGCTTCTGGTGGATCTTTTCCTCAGATCAGTCATCCTCTCCATCATGATCCTGTCCACACAGATTCTCACTCCATTCACTTCACTTTCCTTTCTTAGCCAGAGGTTCCCATCTAAACCAGGATCTCTCAGCTTCAGCACTACTGACGTTTGGGGCTGGATAATTCTTTGTCATCCAAAGAATTGTGGGCGCTGTCCTGTGCATTGTAGAATGTTTAGCAACATCTCTGGCCCCCTCCCACTAAAGGCCAGCAGCGCATCACCACCACCCCTCCACACACACACACACACCCAGGCTGTGACAACCAAAAATGTCTCCAGACATTGCCAAATGTCCCCTGAGGGTCAAAACAGTCCCTGGTTGAAAATGATTTGTCTATTAGGACTGGGGAGAGTGGGACCCACTGGTAACCCAAATTAGAGTTTCATATGATAACCCTAACAGCATAAATTAAGTCTCTGGTAGAACAGGACAGGATCTGACAACCTCAGAGGTGAGAAATGAGATGCTCTCCCTTCTGTACAGAATGTACAGCTAGCTGGTTAATCCTGCTTATAAAAGAAAAAAAAGAACTTGTCACATTTCCAAACTTCTCACCAACTGATGTGAAGATTCCCAGGAGATGGTAATTAGTTACCAACTACATGAAGGATACAATGCATAGAATTTTTGAATTGAGAAAATGCAGGGAGAGAAAGTAAGAGAAGGGAGATGGGGAGGGAGGGAAGGAAGGAGGGAAGGACGGAGGGAGGGAGGGACGGAGGAAGGGAGGAAGGGAGGAAGGGAGGAAGGGAGGGAGGAAGGAAGGAAGGAAGGAAGGAAGGAAGGAAGGAAGGAAGGAAGGAAAAAACACATAGCCCAAAAGCAAAGTACGAGTTCAAGTTTGTACCAAATTGCACTTTGTACTTTTGTATTCCTACATTTAACTGTAGGATTTCAGTTAAATACCAAATCTTAATCTACGACAGCAAAATGATGTCAACTCAGCCAACTCCCCATTGCCAACAGGATAAAATTCAAATACCCTAGGCTGGCAAGCAATGGCCCTGAATAATCTGAGAGTCTGTAACCTGTTCCTGCTACAGTGAACGCTTTACTCTATTCCTTCTTGTCCACTCACATTTCTACAAAGACACCTTGCTAATTCCTGCTGCTGGGCCTTTGCACGCACACTTGCCCCATCCTCTCCAATATTTAACCTGCGAGGCCCCATCAATCCCTATCTCATTCATTTGCCTGCTCACTTTCACACACCTCAGAGCTGGGCTGGGGGCAAGAATGATAGCTGTTTAATAGTTCTACTGCTGTCACCACGGACCAGACACTGTTCTAAGCCATCTTTGCTCTGGACGCTGAAGAGGATTTCCTACTTTCCAAGGCCACCCAGTGTACTACCCACTGCTACCCCCATGAAACAGACACAGACCTACTGGGGCCAGCGCGCATCTGCCATCGTGATAGTGGCCTTTGGTTCCCTTTGAGAGCAAAAGTGCAAAGACCAGACCCCCCCGCCAGGACAGAGATGGGTCTAAAGACTGGACCGATTCAGCTGAGAAGGGACAGTGAGGACAGGGGTGGGGCGAGGGGAGCCGGACTCAAGTCACAGGGTGTGGGGGAAGTGCTTGTCAGCCCACAGTGACCTTCAGGGCTGGAGAGAGGAGGGAAGAGGAAGCACATTTTCGCTGCTCCTTGCTCAAGGCTTCCTGAAGGCGGGGCTCCCTGTTCTTTGCCGCAGGTCGAGCTTTCCTCTGGGTACACGGTTCTCACATACCCGCACGTGGGCGAGGTTCAAAGCTTGCAGCACCCAAGATGCCGCTAGTAACTCTGTCCCCAGATTCTTCTGGATGCCGAAAATGAGGCCTTGATTCCTATGTTGAGACGTTGGCTTCATAATAACTTCATTTCCCAGACTTGGAACCAAGCTGTTGCAAGAACTGGCCCCAAACCCCAGCCTGCGTGAATGCCTCTAGAGTATCTGGCTTCAGTATCAGGATTCACTTGAAATATAAAACGGCTTTGTTGAATACAGAATTGTCTCTCCTCAGCTTCCTTTCCTCTCTCCTCGTTTCCTGTTTCTTCTCCTTGTCTCCCTCACATTTGCTCACTTATCAGAAAACTACAGCACTACTTTCCGGACTGTCCTCAGGCCCAGCCAGTGGGATGAGCCCCAGGCCTGAGCGTTTTGGGGTGTCCACAGCCAGGTCTCACCTCTCTCCCCAAACTGAGCATGATAACCTGGACCTTTTAGGGCAATTCTAATCCTCTTATAAAGCAGCCTTGTCTGTTTGGGTTGTATGTGACTTTGCCAGTCTGGTCCAATTCTCACGCTCCAAAGAAACGAGAGTAAGAAATATTAACCCTAAGATTGTGGAGGTGTAAGTCACTGGAAACTAGCACGTCTGGCGAAATCAATATTCTTTTATGGACCCAGTTTCTGACTCTGTTCACTTTCCCTGCCTGCCCTCCCAACCCCTCTCGTCCCCAGATCCAATTAGAGTGGTATTGAGAAGCAGGATAGAGTGGCTGAGAATGCAGATTTTGGATTCAGACGTAAGTACTGCTCTTAACTCTCAATGCCATCACTTGGGCTACTCAGTTTCCCCATCTGTAAAATGGGGACAATGATAGCTATGCTGGAGGTTTGCTAGGAGGATGAAATGAGACAATGTATATGTAAAGAGAAGAGCAGTTTATTCATCAGAATTCTTCTTAGGAAGGTAGAGCTGTGTTTGTTGAGAAAATACTTGGCCAGAAGTAAAAACTGAGATCCTTAGGGCCGGAGGTGGGCGGAATGCTCCCAGCAAGACAAAGGGAGGGTTTTGTTTGCAGTTCCAGAGAGGAAGTGGGGGGGCAGAGGGGCGGAAACCCTTCGCTCCAGAAGTGACCCCTCCCCATGACACTCACCTCCATCCACCAAAATCTTAAGTCAGATTTACCAATCCATGGAATACTTGAAGTAATGAGGAAAACAGAGAAGGGGCTGAGTCTTGTCTCCAAGGGAGCTGTGGGGCAAAACTATGATAGCATTTCAGGATGAGACAGGTGAAGGCAGAGAACACCTGAAGACAGAAGACTCGGGGACCCTCTTGGGAAGGGACCATCAAGGGCCATGAATCTCAGAACCAGACTTCTCAGGGGTAGGTGCTACCCACTGACAATCTGACAATTGTAGCTTAGTGTTATTATTCCCTGGGTCTTCCCTTGCTGACCTGCAGTCTCGGTTTAGACACCACTTCCTTCAGGAAGCCCACTCTGATTTCCCAAATGTGGGTTACAGTCTTTAACTCTGAGCCCCTCCTGTGTGTTCTCATCATCGGAGTTTTCACCCTGAGTTATAATTGCTTATTTGGATGTCTGGTCTCCTACAACACTATACACTCCATCCGGTTAAAGCTAAATCTTTTACACCACTGTGTTCCCAGACCTGGCATAGCACCTTACACGTTGTACGTTCTCAATCTGTGTGCAGTACATGATGGTATAGTAGAAAAAGCAGAGTCTTTGGTAATCCTTCAAAAACTAGGTTCAGATCCTGACTCTAATACTTAAAAGCTGTGCAACTCTGGGCATGTTACCTAACCTCTCTGAGCCTCACTCACCTCCTCTGTAAATAGGACGGAAGGTCAGGGTCAGCGTGAGGAGGGAATGGGAAGAAATGTAGAAAGTGGTGCCTGGCCACACTGGGTGCTTAGCAGATGCTGGCTCCTTGATTCAGTCTCTGACATTTGGCCCGTCTCTTCCATCCAAACATCCCCACCAAGTCAAAGCCCTGAACACCTTACAAACTCCTACTTTGTCCCCCTACTTCATATTGTTTCTCTAGGATTTATTAAGCTCTTTCTCTGTACCAGACAATGTTCCAAACTAGGAGTTAGCCAACTACAACCTGCAGACCACAGCTAGCCCAGCACCTGTTTTTATACTATCCTTAAGCTAAGAAAAGTTTTTACATTTTTAAATGGGGGAGATTTTTAAAAAGGGATATTTCATGACACATGAAAATTATTTAAAATTCAAATTTGTCTGTGGCTGCTTTTGCACAGGAGTGGCAGAGCTGAGCAGTTGTGACAGAGACCGTATGGCCCACAAAGCCAACAACATTTACCATCTGGCCCTTTGTAGAAAAAGTTTGCAAACCTGTGTCCTAAGCAGTTCCCACACTGGGTGATTATTAAGCCCTTGTACGTGCGACATGAAGTCGGTACTATTACTGCTCTGTTGAGGAGCAGGAGATGGGGAGAGGTCAAGGGGCGTGTCCAAGGTTACACAGCATGTCATTAGAGTTGGGATCAAACTCCTACTGCCTCTGCAGTGGTCAGGTGACTGGGGACAACTGTAGACAGGCTGTATACCATGCTGAGGAGTCTGGCCTTGAAGGTTCTTGATCAGGGGAGTGACAGGGTCCAGTGAAACCTTAGGCAATCACTCTGGCCAATGAACTGAAGGAGAGGGAGGGATGGGAGAAGTAGCACAGGGATTAAGAATTTGAACTCTGGAGCTGAGCCTCCCGGGTTTGACTGCAGCCAACCACTTATCTGCGTGACCTGGGGCAAGTTACTCAAACTCCTTCTGCCTAATTTCCTCATCTCTACGATAGGGGGAATAATAGAATCTAGACTCTCCCCTAAGGAGTTGTTGTGAAGATTGGAAACTGTTTTGTTCGTCTGCCTTTGAGGCGCAGAGCCGCCCCTCAGTGTTGGCTGTTGTTATGCCTATAATTCATCCCAGCAAGAAACTGCTGCTCCTACTCTGCTCCAGGCACCATTGCAGGCAATCAGGATACAAAGAGGAAGAAAGACAAAATAATCAGACCAGTCTCCTGCCCGTGAGGAGCACCCAGTCCACTGAGGGGGACAGGAGAGTAAATCAATACCTGGGAGGAGGGTCATGGTGGGCTGTTAATGGGAGCAGAGACCAGAAGCACCTCATTCTGGCTCTCCCCTCCAGGGCTCAGGTTCTCACTCCTTCCTGACCATGCTAGGCATCCCGCTGGGTTTGCCTGTCCCCTTCTCCCCAGGCTCTCGAGCTCGCCTGAACGGGGAATACCATGAACCCAGGCAGCCATCCAGCGCCCTGGCACGGGGCTGCATCTGGAAGACGGTAAAGCACAAATCAGCTCAGGGTACAAGGCCACCGGGAGAACCTGGGCAGAAAAATAACTTGGCCACTTCCACCCGCCAAATCACAAAGCAACAAATTCACAGGAAGAGTGATTGATGCTGAAAAGCCTACCAGGTTCCAACCTGGAAACTGTCTCACTGATGTGCCCTGATGGTACAGTAAGAATCCAGGGTAACTATGCATTTTATCATATTATGTGCCAGCATCTCTTGCTTGCCCTGGTATTTTTTTTTTTTTACAACCATTTGTTTTTGATTTGTCATTTCTAAGTGTGTATTTATGTGTATACATATGTAGCTATGCATAGAAAAAAGATTGGAAAGACACAGTAGTGGCTTTCAGTTGGAATGGAGGTGGAACATTTGGAACGTGGAAGGGAAGAGGGGAGGCTGTTTATTTCAGTATCACCTAATTTTTTCCACCAGATCCTCATGCTTGCCCCTCCCCCTTGGGAAGAATACTTCAAGCATATGCGTTTTTTTAAAAGCTCCCCAAATAATTCTGATATATGTCCCTCGCTTCCACCCTACCCTCTGCCTGATTTATAATCACTAATATACACCAAATGTTAAAGTAGTTATATCTGAGGGTTAGGATTATACTTTAACATTTTTTTCACCTCTTTGCTTTGCTGGTGTTATTAAAATTCTACCTCGAACATGTAGACTAGCGTAGTAAAGTGTGTTCGTTCTGAAACCAAACTACCTGAATTTAAACCGAATGGAGGCAGGTCACTGTGCCTCAGTGATGTCATCTGCAAAAGGAGAAAAATAATAGTAGCTACCTAACTGGGTTGCTGTGAGAAGTAAATGATTTAATAAAGTTCTTAAGAACTACATATAAAGACAGCACCTGGCACATGTGATGTTCAGTATGAGTTACCCATTATTATTAAGACATAAGGAAAGAATAGCAATACAGCTTTTAATTATAGAAAATTTTAAAAATAAAACAATGGAATACTTGAGAGTAAGAAACACTGGCAGAAATAGATACTTGTTACTTAGGATAAGTGTGTGTGCAGAGGTCTGTGCTCTGGGAACTTGGCTGAGGAGCAGCTAACAGGTATCCATTTATCCAGTTTACTGTTATAAATATTTTTAGGGTCTAAGATATGAGGTTTAGTACTTTGTTTTTATTTGACTTATACTTTGATACAAAGTATACCTCTAACTAAGTTTCATAAATTTCCCAGATTCTAGGTCAATGGGGGCATCCACCAAATATGTTTACATTGACCCTCTGAGAATCAGGGCAGAAAAGCCAGCCCCTAGAGAAATCAGGTAGGTGTGTAGTTTGCAAACCGTGCCCTAGGAAACTCTAGGGCAGTAATTAGAAAGAAAAAAAAAATACACACACACACACACACACATACACACACAGTAAAGGGGCCCTGAGACTATATATATGGTATATATATACTATACATATATATATGGGGGGAGAATCCACGATATTTGCATGTTTTAAATATTATTGAAGCTGGGTGGCGAGCCCAAGCCCTGTTCTCCCCATCTGTGAAATGGGAAAACAATAGACTCTACCTGATTCTGTTCTGAGCAGCATTTCGGAAGGGCTCTGCAAACTTTAAAGTGAGGAATGTAGTTATGACTAGGAGGAGGATTAGCGCAGCATAAAAGAAAAGCCACACAGGCTGCTGGCCGCAAAGTCTATAGCGGCAACAGGAAGGAGGTGGCTGGGCTTCCCCTTCCGTCTTGTTGGTTCCAGCCCAGAAACTCCACCCTGGCTGGAGAGAGAAGATTGAACCTTGTCGAAAGGCACGCCAACCATTCTCTTTTTTGTCAGACATTCAGCGGTACTCTCTGCTTCCTATATGCATTTCTGTTTCTTCTCTCCCAACTCATTTTGCTTTGGTGTCTCTGCATCATTACTTACTAGCAAGTTACAAGCAACCTAACAGCTATTATTCATGGATGCCAGGCACTGTTCTAAGACTGCCTGTAATAACTAATTTCTCCTCCAAGTAACTCTAGGAGATAGAGACAGTTGGTTTTTTGTTTGTTGGTTTTTCGGGTTTTTTTAGGCCACGCCGTGCAGCATGTGGGATCTTAGTTCCCTGACCAAGGATCGAACCTGTGCCCCCTGCTCTGGGAGCATAGAGCCCTAACCACTGGACCGCCAGGGAAGTCCCAGAGATAGTTTTTTATTATCTCCATTTTACAGAGGAGGAAGCTGAGGCATGAAGAGGTTAAGTAATTTGCAGTCTTTAGCGGTAGATCTAAGATGCAAACTCCAGCAGTCTGGCTAAAGGCTCTTGATGCTTTTGGTCACTACACTAGAATTCCTTTCAAACTTGTTGACGAACAAGACAATTGGGGGGAACAGATTCCAGGAAGCCCACCATACAGCAATCCTCTGAGATCTCAAGCTAATACCCTGTGCAGAGGATTTACTGAGACTGGAAAGTGGGGCCCCTATCTGCCAGCTGAGCTCAGCCTTGAGACCCCTTTTGGGTTCACCAGCCCTGGGGAAGCAAGGAGGGAAGCCCAGGTAGCCTGACTCCACAGGCTGTCCTGCTCATCGTGAACCTAAACTGTCTTGAAAGGAGCACAAATTGGTAAAAGATTTTCAGAAACAAATGTTGAAGCAGGATGTTGGTATTCATGGAGACTCCCCATTCAGAATCAGTTTCCACCCACTGCTTCCGGCAATTGGTGAATACGACCGTAAACACATCACTATCCAGAAGCAAGCTGCCAAAGACCCTCTGTTTCAGGAGGAACGCCCGGCCCCCACCGCTCAGGGAGGAGCTGAGGTCATCGGATGCCAGGTGATGTTGACTGCTCTGACAGTTCCTGGGATCCATTCCTCCAGGATTTTGGACAGCGTATGCTCTGAAGGTGGCCTCTCCTCCTCAGAACATGATGTAACTCTCCGATCCTAAGCCTCAAATGGTTTGCAGATTTTCTGGGGTGACTATTTCCTGTGTTCTGAGATCCCAGGTGGTGAGAGCATTCTGCCTGAGAACTGTGGACAGCGTTTACATGGAAAGCGGCTCGTATCAGTCAGGAGGTGCTTGGTGGCCCAAAATGATGTACACAAGAAAGGGGAGTTTGTTGGCTTGTGTAACTGAACGTCTCTGGAAAGATTTCAGGTGAGGATGGATATAGTGACTCAAACAAGTAACAGGAAAAAAACCCAGCTTTCTTTTTATCTCTCTCCTCTGCTTTCCATGATGTCAAGTTCATTCTAAGGCTGGTTCCTATCAAAGGAACAAGAGGACTACTGGAAGCCTCAGGGAGCCAAGCTTGCTTCCTTGTTCATTTCTAGCAGGAACAGCTGTCCCAAATTATTAAATGAAAGTCCTGGGCCTCTGATTGGATCATCTAAGGTCATATGCCCAACACTGAACCAATCACTGTGGCCATGGGCAATAAGCAGACCGTGATCTTTTAAAAAATTGTTGCGTGTGTGTGTGTGTGTGTGTGTGTGTGTGTGTGTGTGTCCGCTTGTGCACCCGTGTGTATTTTAGTTGAAGGTCCCTTGCAGGTCCTGCTTCCAGGAGAGGTTGCAAACATGGGAAAGGGGGAGGGATCATCGCTTCAACTTTCCCTTTATACACAGAACTAAACAGACAAGCACAGCATCACTACTGTGGTTAGAGGTTTGCAGTATGGGAAGGGGGAGGAACAAGTGGGGAGTCGGGGGTGTCGCTGAAAAAATACAGACCCTCCCTGAACTGCAGTGCTGCGGAGGCATTTGGTTTGCTTCAACTCAAGAGGAATCAGAAGATCAGAAGTGGTTTAGGAAGGCCAGACCACCAGGGATGGAGGGAGGAGGAAGGTCCATGGGGTGCGGGGCTGTTTGCAGCTGAGTGAAGAGACTGCCCTCCCCCTCCTGGAATCCCCCAAATCTCTTGGGTCAGGAAGGGGGTAGCCTGAAACCCCAGTGGGTAGGTCTGGGGCTGCCAGATGCTCTAGGCAGGGGGCCGGGGTTCTCACAAAGGCTGTCCTCCAGGGAGAAGCAGTACCGTCCCTCCAACCCCAACCCCACTGCTTCTCCACCAGGGCACAGCGGTCCTTGACTTCCTACTACCAGTGTGCTTGTATTCATGCTCGATACCCTTCAGCTTCTTCTTGATGGGGACCTTGGAGCTGGCATAGCTCATTCTGCTCTTAAGGAGTACACACTCAGGGGTCCAGAAGATCAGTACCAGGTCCTCCTCTCACTCTCCTCGGTCTCCTAGTTTACGTCATAGAGGGCATAGCGGCAGTCCTTCTCCGGTGGTGCCCTGACAAAGTTGGCAAGGGGTCATCGTCAGCCTGGCCCACATCACCTACCAGGACCCCCTGGGCCTCCTCCCCGAGGATCTTTCTGTCCTCACTCAGGCAGAAGAGCACCACGTTCTTGCAGTTCTTCACCTTAGCAGCTTGCGCACCTGCATGGCACTGAATCCCTGACGCCACCATCAGAGACAGCCACGTGGGAGGTCATGTTTCCAGAAGGGAGAAGGACGCGGCAAGGTGAGCCAGAGAAGGTGAGAGCCCCTGCACCGCTGCAGGCATCCAACTCAGACCATGATTGCCTTCAATCAACCTACCGCTGCGTCTGGGAAGCAAGCACCACATCCCACCCCAGGACACTGTTCCTTTAATTTCTGACATGACTTTTTCTGAAGTCATTAAAGATACCAAATATGGTTCATGAGAGCAATAAAGTAAGTGGCAACTGCATTCTTCTATCTGCTCAAGTCAGAACCTTGGAATCATTCTTGACTCCTTCATTTCCCTCACCCAGACCCATTTCCAATCAAATATCAAACCCTATTAGCTCTACTACAAAATGTATCTGGAATCTGACCCCTTCTCACTTTATCCACGGTGTTACCCCAGGCTAAGTTATCATCATCTTCCATGAAAATATTGCAATGGCCTCCTACTTGGTTTCCTCTTACTTGCCCCTGCCCCCATCACCTCATCCACAGAGAAGCCACAGCAATCTTTTTTAAATAGTAAGTCATATCATGTCACTCCTCAGCTCAAAACCCTCCAGTGGTTCCCATATCACTCCAAAGAAAAGTCAAAAGGCATAACAATTGCCTGGGTGACCCTACATGTTCCAGCCTGTTACCTCTTCAATCTCATCTCCTACTACTCTCCCTTTGCTCACTCTGCTTCAGCCAGACTGGCTTCTGGCTGCATCCTCAAAATAACAGGTATGCCCCTGCCTGGAGGCTTTTGTATGTGCTATTCCCAAAGCCTGCAACATCCCTCTTCCCAGTATCTTCTTAGTTCATTTCCTTTGTTCAAAAGTGATATTATCAGAAAGGTGCTATATGACCACCCTGTGTGAAAACATACCTAGTCTCTCTTTAAGCCACTGACCTTGCTTTATTTTTCATAGCTCTTACCATTATCTAAAATATTTAAGCATATGTTTACATGTCATTTTTCTCCCCTCCCAGAATAAATGTTCTATGATAGCAAGGTTATTCACCACGATAACCCCAATATCTAGAACAGTGAATTCAATGAATAGTTACTGAAAATGAGTGAAAGATTTTGAACAAATAAGGCTAGAGGAAACGGCTAACAACGGATGAAAAAATGTTCAACCTTTCCAATAAGCAAAGAAATTGGCCAGTTTCTTGTTGGCCAAGATAATATTTTTGCCTATTAAATTGGCAAGAACAATCAAATAATAAATTCACAGCTGTTGATAAAGCAACTGGTATTTTCATGTATTATTAGCAACCAGCCTCACTGATTTATTTACAAGATATTTATTGGGTACCTACTATATCCAACCATTGTGCAATTTTCCAATATATACCCTAATCCATAATAAGGTTCAAAGTCTATGTATTGGTCAGGACAAACTAGGTTAGCTGTGGTAGCAAATTAACTCTGCAATCCTAGTAGATTACCATAACAAATTTGACATCTTGCCCACTCAACAAACCTACCCCAGATTGGGAGAGAGGTAGTATTTACATGTCACTTCCCTTCACATTTCATTGGCCAAAACTAGTCACACAGCCCTACCCAACAGCAAGGAGGCTAAGAAATGAAGTTTCCCACATGCCCAAAAGGAGAAGAGAAACAGATATTGGTAAATATTATTAATATCTACCATAACTTTTGATCAAGAAATCTTACCACCATACTGGAATAATCTAAAACAGTTAAAGAGCCACATTAAGAAAAAATGTTCATTGATGTCTTATTTATTATTTTGATAGATTGAAAGAATCTTGAATGTTGAATACTGAGGAAATAGACAATGGAACTATGGTTCATCCATATAATCGATTATTATGCAGTCATAAAAATGATAGTTAATGAAGAATGTATATATAATTATTATAAAATAGTAAGTAAAAATTAGGAAGTAAATGAAATGGATAATGTGATTATACCACCATAAAAATATACCGAACAAAGAATATTCTAAACAAATACATTAAAATGTCTTCATTTAACAAATATTCATTCTACAAATACCTCCTAGATGTCAGGCTCTGTATATTCAGAGATTAAACATACGTACTGTTTGGCCTGGAGATGCTACAGTCTTATAAGAATATTTAGGGTGGACTAAAAGAAACCCCTGCCTAAAATCAGAACAGTTATTCTAATAATGTTATGGTTACACCTAAGGATGAATTTTTATTCCATTTTGACTTGACATTTTACACACACACACACAAAATGAAATATTACTCAGACATAAAAAAATCTTGCCATTTGCAATAACATGGATGTAACTAGAGAGTATTACACTAAGTGAAATAAGGCAGCCAGGAAAAGACAAATACCATATGGTCTCACTTATAAGCAGAATCTAAAAAACAAAACAAAACAAAAACAGACTCATAGATACAGAGAAAAAATTGGTGGTTGCCAGAGGAAAGGAGTGAGAGCTAAATAGGTAAAGGGGATTAAGAGGTACAAACCTCCAGTTATAAAATAAATAAGCCCTGAGAATGTAATATACAGCATAAGGAATATGGTCAGTAATATTGTAACAGCTTTGTATGGGGTTACTAGACTTCGTATGGTTACTAGACTTATCATAGAGAGCATTTCATAATGTATGCAAATATCTAATCACCAAGTAGTACACCTGAAACTAACATAATATTGTAGGTCAACTATATCTCAATATAAATAAATAAATAAGGTACAAATTAAGAGAAGGTAATCCATAAGAAAATATGTATTTTAACATTCAGGCACAACTACAGTGGAAGTCAAAAACACCTCCGCGAATTCCAAAAAACATTCACTATGAGATGGTACCACCCCACTGAAAACCAGTGACCTTCACCGTCTGGTCTCTGACCTCAGCACCAACTATCATGCACTTCACTCACTCTGCTCCAGCCATGCTTGTTCTCCCTACTGTTTCCAGACCGTGCAAGCCATGTTTCCATCTGAGGTCTTTGCCATTGCACTCTTTCTTCAGGGAGCCTCGTGGCTCACTCCCTCACTCCTTCAGGTCTTTGCTCAAGGGTCTGTCTCTCAATGAAGACCACCCCTGACCACCCTCTTTCAAATACCAACCTCTCTCCCCACACAGCACTCCTGTCCGCCCCCTCCCTGCCACGTAGTTTTCTCCATACCACTTATCATCTGACATAGTAGGTATTTTACTTATATGATATTGTCTGCGTCTTCTCCATGACGTCAGAGATTTTTACTCTACTATATCCCCATTATATAAATGGGTATCTGAAACATCGTGGGTGTTTAATAAATATTTGCTGAATGCATGAAAATAATGAATGAGGGGTATACATTGAGCAGTTGAATGGATTGCTACAGACTCTTAGCAATCACGGCACTGTTCCTGGATGAATCACTGGCCTCCACGCCCCTGTATCTCACTCCTCCCCCAAACTTCTCCTCTCCCACATGCTTTCCACTGGGTACTTTCTCCATCCGTCAGTTTAATGCTTGATCTGGCTTCCTTCAACCTTGGCATCACATCTGGGTTACGGATTTGTCTCACTCCTGGGTATGATCATATTGTGACAGCTTCCTGGCAACGCCCATCTTGTCCTCCTTTCACCTTCTGTCCTGTCTCCCTCCCCTCCACCTTCCCAGACACTCCATAGCTCTGTCCACAAATGTACTTCCCCTAATATGCCCGTCCTTCCAGAGTAGGTTCAAATGCCTCCTTCTTCCTCAAGGAAGCTCCACCTTCCTTCCAACTTCCACCATTCAGAAGTTAGTTTCATGTTCCAGAGACCTCATCATTATTTGTAACCCTTCTGCCCCCATTATAGCCTGTGCTGTGTAAAATCTTGGACTCACGTTATCCCTCCTGCCAGAGTTTAAATTAAGGGCAGGGAGTAAGCCTTACTTGCCTCTTGCTTCTCCCATGGAACATGGAAGACGGTCGATGAATATTCAGTGAGATAATTTACATCAAGCCCTTATTACAGTTCCTGACACAGGATGCATGTTCAGGCAATGCTGGCTGCTAATACTAGTTTGTACACGAGGAAGGCAGAGTTTGGTCCCACCCAGAGGAGAGATACGATATTCGAGGTCCACTAGGTGGGTTTTGAGAGGCTGTGATATGTCTGGGTCCTTATTTCTCACTCCTTGTGCCTCTTCCCACCTGTAGCAGGTACCCCAGCTTCCCTGGGTCACCCAAGTTCCCCGGCAGCTGTGGACAGCTCCTGGGCCAGCGGACAGCTTCCCATCTCAAGTGCCTACAGATGTCTTCTTCTATGCCTGTCAACAGGAGCTTGCTAGGCTATTTGTAAATACAGCCCATAGGTTGGGGAGAGGGTGCTTGATGCTCCTGGGGCCAACCATCGACCAACACAGATGGGGGTTGTTGGGGAGATGCCCCAGCCTCCTTGACTTCCAGAGGGACAGTTCTGAAGCATGTTCCACCTTGTTTCTCAGAAGGTCCCCACTGGGATAAAGCTGCCCCTGACAGGAACCTACTTCTGGGTTTTCTCTCTTCTCTGACCTACCTCCCCTACTTCCTTCAGTGTGCCTCCTGGATCACTCCCCCAAAGCTACATATGCACTCAAGTCCTGCTATGGGGGAAACCACCACCACTCAACATTTCTGAAGGAATGGCTGCCCAGCCCCTTAGTCTGACAAAGCCGGAAACGTCTCGCATCCTGACACTCCTTCCCTGTGGTCTATCAGCACCAGCTCCCTGGCGCCAGACACACCAATGGGCGGGGGGTGGGAGCAAGGAATCCTTGGGTTATCTGCAGAGACGAAAAGTGGAGGCAGGAGGTACATGTCGAGTTTACCCTAGGTTTGCCTCTATCCTTATAGAAATTGCCCCCAGGAAATGGTTGCAGTGACCTACCATTAAAAAAATAAAACAACCCACAAAAAAACACCTTACTCTCACTCTCAGGTGTGATCAAGCGCTTAGACCTCTGTAAGGACACGTCTGTACCTTATGGAGACCATCATGCTTTGAAGATGCAAAGGACTTCCTAGTTTGTGGCTCGGTTTTCTTGGCGTTGTATGTGTTCGTCAAAGAGGCGGTCATGTGTTCACCAAAGCCCGGTCCTTCTCACTGAGCCCATGGCTAGATTATATCCCTCAGCCACCTCTGCTAGATGTCACGTGACTGAGCTATGTCCAGTGGAATGTGAACAGAAGTGATGAGTGTCACTTCCAGGACTGGCCATTAAAACCCTCCCATCCTCTGTGTCTTTACTGACTGGAAGTAAAGGACTGCGTGCCCCCAGGGCATGGCAGGACTCCAAGTGGCATTAGCCTGAGAGCCTGAAGCGTCATGTAGAGGGTGCCTACACTGGCTTGACTGTGAGAAGAAATAACTTTCATTGGATTAAGCTACTGAAATTCCAGGGTTTGTTATAGCATCTAGTTACGCCAACCAATGCACAATTGGCACCTATAAGTGGCATACTGCCATAACAAAAACCTAAAATAATATGGCATTGGCTTAGCAGTTCAGTGGTAATTGGTGAGGAAAGTGATAATAAACTGCTGGGAAAAAGGAGACTTGTTTCTATAAAGTGGCAAAACATCTGGTAAAACTGTTGTCTTCAGTGGCAGACAGCATGCCCACTGAGCCTTTAGTTTCAGGGGAGGCTGTTAGGAAGAGTCAGAGCAATAGGGTGTGTCGACCCTTCCCAGGGTGGGGACTGCAGTGAGGTGAGTGAGGCACCTAAGGCCCAAGATTAAGGAGGCAGCTACTTGCACGACTCTGCTCTCAGCAAGGAATTACGGGGAAGAGCTGAGTTCAGGAAATACTGGCTGGTTTTCAAAAGAAGTAAAAGAGGCTTGAGAATCCAGAAACACAGGATCGCAAGGGTTATAAAAGCCTACTACTACTTCTGGGTCCCACATGGTAAGATTATTTGAGAGGCAAAGGCCCTTTCTGACTCAGACCTGCTAACAAAGATCTGAGTAAGAATGTGATTTTCCCATTTGCCTATTATTTCAGATGCTCTCGAGACAGGCAATCAGGAGAGAGGCATGCGTGAGAAAGCAAATAAACAGACGAAACTTGAAAATTATGTGTAGGAAACAGCTTTGGGGATGAACCTCTGCTCATGGAATTGCCGAGAAACAAAGAGTAGAGCTTTCTAAGTTTTTAGGGAATTATATTGCCAAAGAAAACATGAGCCTAGATTTAAAGGCCTTTGACAGTTAGAACCTGGAACCAAACCTTGAGTCTCCAGACTTGCTCAAGGAGGAAGCGGGCTTCAAAAGCCGTGCAGCCCTCTAAGCGAACCGGCTCCCCAGTGCCCCACAGGCTCATAGGTGGTCACGGAGGATAACAGTTAAGGAAGAGCCTTCCAGAGTGCAGAGGTGGACCACAGACAGTAAAGGACAGGAAACTCTTCCTGGAGGGACAAATCAGGGCGCAATAAGAAGGGCACAGCCAAGGAACTTACTCCTACTCCTAGGACAGGGTCATCACATAACATCGTCCCATCAGGACTCCACCATTGGCCAGGTATGTGTGCTGTGTGTCTCCATTCTTCCCTCTCCAAATGGGAGTGTGAATCACTTTATCCCATCCTTGCCCAACACCTTATATTGGGTATGAATGGAGTAGAGATGGCAGCTTGTTCTTTCAATTCAGAGGTCAGTGGACAATGAGATGAACACCCCAATCTTGATGGAAAAAGCCCCGTATCGCCCAGAAATCCTGGATTTTTAGCTGAATGTGAAAACTGTAAAGGACATTGGGTTGTCTCCTTTGGGGAGGGGATGAGTGTTTCATCTGTGTGGGAAGAAGGGTTAGGTGAATGAGGTTATTTGGTAACCGAAGGGCAACTGTGGCAGATATACAGTTCACCAAAACTATTTCCTGTTTTACCTAGAAATACAGCCAGACCGTATTTCTTAAACACTTGCAGTTAGATGAGGCCATGTGTCTGAATTCTGCCAAATGTCATGGCAGAAGATGTGCACTGCTTTCCGGCCTCACCAACGGAAAATGGAAAATCCTCCTTTTTTTGTTTTCCAGTTGCTGGCTGGAAGAGAAGGACTTTGGGGCTCCTAGGGTATCGGAAAGCTACAAGATGAAAGGAGTTTGGGTCCCTGAACCTCCTACCAAACACCTGCAGAGGAGTTATATGGGATGAGAAATAACCATCTCTTGGATTAAGCAAGTAAAATGTTAGGGTTTCTTTGTTACAGAAACTATCATTGTCCTCATACAACTTATCTTATAGATTTGTTATCAGGATTGAGTGAGTTAATATGAAAAATGGTGGGCTTCCCTGGTGGCGCAGTGGTTGAGAGTCCGCCTGCCGTCGCAGGGGACACGGGTTCGTGCCCCGGTCCGGGAAGATCCCACATGCCGCGGAGCAGCTGGGCCCGTGAGCCATGGCCGCTGGGCCTGCGCATCCGGAGCCTGTGCTCCGCAATGGTAGAGGTCACAACAGTGAGAGGCCTGCGTACCGCAAAAAAAAAAAAATGGTGCCTGGTGCCAAACATATGAAAAAGGGTGCTATATAAGTCTTGGCTACTCTCATTCACTTGAGAACAGGCAAAATTTTGTCATGGACTATAGCTTGGCAAAGAGCAGCAGCAGCAATGGAAAGCAACATAATTCAGCATAGTATTCCAGCTTCAAGCGGAAAGTCTTGGAGTCTATAAGAGCCAGACCCTAATCTGGGGCCACATTCGGGTATTTATAATACCTAGTCTAACCCATCTCATGAGCCAACCCTAATTTCCACTCCTGTAGTGCCATGTAAGTTTGAAAGCCAAAAAACTATTTACTTTAGAATCCCTCAAACAAACCCAGGACAATGTGTGTTATGCAAATATCCAGGTAAGTTCAAGCACTTAACTTCATAGAACTAAAAGAAAGGTGAACACTTTCAATACTGCCTGCCACTGCAGCAGAAAATGGAAATCCATTTCTACCTGTAGCTGCTGAACTTGCTGAGTTTGGTCCCTTACCAATCTAAGAAAAAAGGTAAGGCGTGCTATAATTTCTTTGAACACATTCTAAAAGGAAAGTCAATTATTGACACATTTTGCTTATATTCTGAAACAAGTTTTTAAGGTAAAACTTGCTATTTCATATCAGAATTTGTAGCTTTGTGATATTTTGAGAAGTTTCATTTCATTCAGTTTGACAGATACTTACATATTAAGGGCCTAGTATGTGCATGGCTGTTCTTATGCATTTCTGCAAAATGTCATGATAATTACAGAATATATTGTTTTAATATACAATATGCTTACAAGTGCTATAAGGAATGTTGTACCATGTGAATAAGCGGAAAGGGAACCATTACAAAAGGAAGAAACTAGTGGCATAAGAAACAAGAACAATGTTAAAGTCCTGTGGTCTTATCAACCAATGACAGCTATTTGTGGATCTAAAATTATTTGAATAATCAGCCCCAAGGTATTAACTTAAAGACTCCAGTTCTACGAAAGGACAAGATTATTGTCAGCATCCAAGGCCTTCTGTAGGTCTTTGGACAACCTCTCCCAATTCACCCAGCCATCAGCTCTGGTCTGGTTTATTTACTGCCCTTTCCAGTTAGGATTTCAAGGTCAGAGATGAGCACCACTTCAAAACATCATGACCCTTTGACTTCCTACCACACTCCTCTTCCCAATTCAAGTAACAGTCAAAGTCATTCATTGCCCTCTTCTCCTGTTCAGGTTTCAGAAATATAAATGACCTAGTCCTTTGCAACATAATCGAATGACAAAAGATTACTAGCCTTACTAAAGAATTCCTACTAATCAATAAGAAAATGAAAATATTCCTAAAATATGTAAAAGACACAAACAGCAAATTCACAAAACACTTAACACAATTAGTGAATAAACATTTGAAAAAAATTGCCTTTACTGGTAATCATACTAAAGTTAAAATAACAGATATGATCTTTCTCCTCTCAAAAAGAAAAAATTTAGAAGAGGAAAATATATAGTACTATGAGAGAGTTCAGAAATGGGCACTTCTATAGATTGCGGAAGAAATATAAGTTAGCACAAAATTTTTAGAGGTCAATGTGGGTATATAAAGCAAATGAATTTAAATAGCACATATCTATGACATAACTTTTCTTCACCTAAGAATTTTTTTCTAGGAAACAGTCATGGCTATGAGAAAACTTTAGTTAGAAAGAGGGTTATTGCAGAGTTGTTTATCTTTGTTAAAAGTTGGAAATATAAGTACACCTCAGAGATATTGCAGGTTCAGTTCCAGACCACCACAATAAAGCAAATATCGCAATAAAGTGAGTCACATGACTTTTTTGGTTTCTCAGTGCATATAAAAGTTATGTTTACACTATATTGTAGTCTATTATGTATGCAACAGCACTGTTTTAAAAAATGTACATACCTTAATTAAAAAATACTTTATTGCTAAAAAATTCTAACCATCATCTGAGCCTTTAGCAAGTTATAATCTTCTTGCAATAGTAATATCAAAGATCACTGATCACAGATCACCATAACAAATACAATAATGAAAAAGTTTGAAATATTGTGAGAATTACCAAAATGTGACACAGAGACGAGACATGAGCAAATGACATTGATAATGACATGGAAAAATGACATTGATAAACTTGTTTGATGCAGGGTTGCCAAAAACTTTTAATTTGTAAAAATAAAAAAAGAAGTATCTGTGAAGCTCAATAAAACAAAGCACAATAAAACAAGGTATCCCTCTAAATTAAATGTCCAACAAGATCAAATAAATAAATGAAGCTATGTCATTTTACGGACTACCATGCAACCACTCAGAATAATGTTGTAGTAGAACACGCAGTGACCAGAAAGATGTTCATGGTACATTACTAAGAGAGGGAGAAAGCAGAGTAAAAAGAGATGCACATAAGTATCTGATTTGTATGTGTGATTGTGTGTGTGTTTCTAGCTATAGGTTAATAATCTTCATATCCATATTTAGAAGGATGTTCCCCAAAAGTTAACTGGTTATCCTTGGGTGTTAGGAGAGGCTCATTGATATTACCTTATTTAATTCTCACTACAACTCTATGAGTTAGGTTCTATGTTCTCCTCTTTTGCTGTTAAGGAAACCAAAGAGAGGTTTAGAAACTTCCCCAAGATCACACAGCATGTAAGAGGCAGAGCTAAGCTCAGATGGTTTGACCCTAAAACCTGCATTATTGTTGTATGAAGGAAGATGCAGTGAGTTATCTGTGATACTAAACTTATTCAATATAAATAATAAGTACTATACTATTTGAGGTCAGCTCATTCCTGCATTTTTGAGATTAAAATAACCATTCTTTAATGAAAAGATGGAGATTATAAATAGTAACTTTTTTTTTTTAATATCTTTAGTTAGGACAATTAAAAGTTGATAACCTGATGTCAATTCTTTCCATTCAATTTTTAATTGCACTGATACTGAAATTCAAAAGTTAGGGAGCCGTGGATGAATACAGGGGGTCAGTATCTGTGAACCTCATGAAACTAAATGTAAAATGATGGTTGTGTAGCTACATGCTTTTTTCTGGGGAGAGTCTCCATAGCTTCCTGGCTGATTCTCAGACGCACCCAGATTGAAGAGATTAAGAGCCTCTATTTGATTTTTTCACCTTTCATAATCCAACACACACTTCCACCAGGCCATGTCATCTCATCCCCTCTCCCTTTTCTGAAACCATCCTTCATGAATTATCTTCTCTCTCTCCTCTCTCTTCCCTTTATACCCTCTTTCTTTCTTCTGGTGCCGTCTCATTATCCTACAACTATTCTCTAGTGTCCCTAATTCTTAAAAAAATCCCCCTGAGATCCTACCTCTCCCTTAAACTATCCTCCATCTCTTCATACAATAAGAACACACTGAGTATCTACACAGTATTCAACCCCTGGAAACATAATCATGAACAAGACAGACAAGGTCTCTGTCCTTATAGAAAATCATCTTTAGAAGAAGATATGAAAGAATTACCTTATCAGTTAAGAATATTTTGAGCTACAAGCACTGGAAACCCCACTAGGTATGGCTTAAACTCTTCTCACATGACAGGAAGTCCAAAGATAGGCAGTTGTTGGCATCAGTTGCCACCAAGGACCCAAGCTCTTTCTATTCTTCTGCTCTGGCATCTTTAGCATGTTGACTTTTTAATACTGTGCTTGTCACTCATTGTCATGAGAGGCCACAGCAGCTCCAGGATTCCACTTCCAAGGTAGAAAGAAGAAGGAAACAATAGAACAACAGTGTCTATCTCTCTTGTGAGGAAAGCAAACGCCTTCCCCCAAACATACCAGACTTCCTTCTGTTTCATTGCTACGAGGGAGACAGGAAAATAGGCCTCTGACATTCCTGCATCTGCCTGGAAGGAGCAAGTAACAACGAGGCTGAGAGTGGCTGTGGGATAGCCCAGAATGGTGTCATCCAAAATGCAAAATTGAATAAATAAATACAACAACTTAAAAAACAACAAGGGCATGACGCCCCACTCCTTAAGTGTGGGCTGTGCATGATGACTTCCTTCCATTCCTATCAAAATGAGGGGAAACGAGTAATTTTACAGAGAACCTGACAAGCACTACCTCAGGCAGGTGATCAAAGTCAACATCAACATTCATAAATCAAATCAGATCATAAGTCATAATGTAATGAAAATGACACTTACCTCCATGGTCTTTCTCCCCAAAATCCAGAACCCCAGAATGATCGTGAGAAAAACACCAGACAAATCTCAATTGAGGAACATTCTACATAATACCTGATGTGTACTCCTCAAAACTGTCAACGTAAGAAAACAGAACAAAAAAAAACAACTGTCAAGGTCATCAAAAACATTATCACAGCCAAGAAGAGAACTAAATGTACTGTGGTATCCTGGATTGAATCCTGGAACAGAAAAAGGACATTAGTTTTAAGATGTATCAATACTGGTCCATTTATCATGACAAATGTTCTACACGAAAGATGTTAATAATATGGGAAATTGGGGACAGGAGCAAGGGGAACTCTCTGTACTATCTTTGGAATTTTTCTGTAAATCTAAAACTATCCTAAAAAATAAAGTTTTCTTTTAAAGTAATAAAGGCTATACGTAAATAAAATAGGGTAATGGGAGAGAGGAGGGTAGGAGGGCGACTTTAGAAAGATGGTCCAAGAAAATCTCTAAGGAGGTAACATTTATGCCAAGACCCGAATGCTTCAGATAAGCTGGCTATGTGAAGTGTGGGGCAAAGAGCATTTCAGACAGAGGGAATGGCAAATCAAAAGCCTGAAGAAGTTTAAGGAAGAAAGAAGACCCAAAGTAAGTGAGAGGGAAAGGTCAGGTGATGAAGTTGGGTGGGCAGACAAGACTGATGGAGTCTGCAACCTCCTCAGGTCGAGTTTTGCAATCGACAGCATACAAATATTAAACAGCAATAATAAATGTATTGGTCTCCTATTGCAGCCATAACAAAGTACCATATAAGTCAAATTAGTGGTGTAAAACAACCCAGATTTATTCTCTTGCAGTACTGTAGGTCAGAAATCAGACACGAGTCTCACTGGGCTAAAATCAAGGTTTAATGGGGCTCTGTTCCCTCTGGAGGCTCCAGAGGAGAATCTCTTGCCTGTCCTTTTCCAGTGTCTAGAGGTCGCCTGCATTCCCTGGCTCATGGCCCCTTTCTCCACCTTCAAAGCCAGTGATCCCGGCATTCCAACCTCTGTTTCCATCATCACATCTGCCTCTGCCTCTGCCTCCTTCTTTCACTTATATGAACCCTTATGATAACACTGAGCCAAACTGGATAACCCAGGAAAAGGTCCTCATTGTAAGACCTTAATCACACCGGCAAAGTCCCTTTTGCCATGTAGTGTTCACATGTTGCAAGAATTCAGATGGCCATACGATCATCTCAGTAGATGCAGAAAAAGCTTTTGACAAAATTCAACACCCATTTATGACAAAAATCCTCCAGAAAGTAGGCATAGAGGGAACTTACCTCAACATAATAATGACCATATATGACAAACCCACAACCAACATCATTCTCAATGGTGAAAAACTGAAACCATTTCCACTAAGATCAGGAACAAGACAAGGTTGCCCACTCTCACCACTATTATTCAACATAGTTTTGGAAGTTTTAGCCACAGCAATCAGAGAAGAAAAGGAAATAAAAGGAATCCAAATCAGAAAAGAAGAAGTAAAGCAGTCACTGTTTACAGATGACATGATACCATACATAGAGAATCCTAAAGATGCTACCAGAAAACTACTAGAGCTAATCAATGAATTTGGTAATGTAGCAGGATACAAAATTAATGCACAGAAATCTCTTGCATTCCTATACACTAATGATGAATAATCTGAAAGAGAAATTAAGGAAACACTCCCATTTACCACCGCAACAAAAAGAATAAAATACCTAGGAATAAACCTACCTAAGGAGACAAAAGACCAGTATGCAGAAAGCTATAAGACACTGATGAAAGAAATTAAAAATACAAACAGATGGAGAGATATACTATGCTCTTAGATTAGAAGAATCAACATTGTGAAAATGACTATACTACCCAAAGTAATCTACATATTCAATGCAATCCCTATCAAACTGCCAATGGCATTTTTCACAGAACTACAACAAAAATTTTCACAATTTGTATAGAAACACAAAAAACCCCGAATAGCCAAAGCAATCTTGAGAAAGAAAAACAGACCTGGAGGAATCAGCCTCCCTGACTTCAGACTGTACTACAAAGCTATAGTAATCAAGACAGGATGGTACTGGCACAAAAACAGAAATATAGATCAATGGAATAGGATAGAAAGCCCAGAGGTAAACCCACACACATATGGTCACCTTATTTTTGATAAAGGAGGAAAGAATATACAATGGAGAAAAGATACCCTCTTCAATAAGTGGTGCTGGGAAAACTGGACAGCTACACATAAAAGAATGAAATTAGAACACTCCCTAACACCATACACAAAAATAAACTCAAAATGGATTAAAGACCTAAAATTAAAGTTTTATAGGCCAGACACTATAAAACTCTTAGAGGAAAACATAGGCAGAACACTCTATGACATAAATCACAGCAAGATCCTTTTTGACGCACCTCCTAGTGTAATGGAAATAAAATAAAAAATAAACAAATGGGACCTAACGAAACTTAAAAGCTTTTGCACAGCAAAGGAAACCATAAACAAGATGAAAAGACAACTCTCACAATGGGAGAAAATATTTGCAAATGAAGCAACTGACAAAGGATTAATCTCCAAAATTTACAAGCAGCTCATGCAGCTCAATGTCAAAAAAACAAACAAACAACAAAAAACAAACAACCCAATCCAAAAATGGCCAGAAGACCTAAATAGACATTTCTCCAAAGAAGATATACAGATTGCCAACAAACACATGAAAGGATGCTCAACATCACTAATCATTAGAGAAATGCAAATCAAAACTACAATGAGTTATCATCTCACACTGGTCAGAATGGCCATCATCAAAAAATCTACAAACAATAAATGCTGGAGAGGGTGTGGAGAAAAGAGAACCCTCTTGCACTGTTGGTGGGAATGTAAATTGATACAGCCACTATGGAGAACAGTATGACAGCTCCTTAAAAAACTAAAAACAGAACTACCATACAACCCAGCAATCCCATTACTGGGCATATACCCTGAGAAAACCATAATTCAAAAAGAGTCATGTACCACAATGTTCATTGCAGCTCTATTTACAATAGCTAGGACATGGAAGCAACCTAAGTGTCCACTGACAGATGAATGGATAAAGAAGATGTGGCACATATATACAATGGAATATTACTCAGCCATAACAAGAAACAAAACTGAGTTATTTGTAGTGAAGTGGATGGACTTAGAGTCTGTCATACAAAGTGAAGTAAGTCAGAAAGAGAAAAACAAATACCGTATGCTAACACATATATATGGAATCTAAAAAAAAAAAAAAAAAGGTTCTGAAGAACCTAGAGGGAGGACAGGAATAAAGACTCAGACATAGAGAATGGACTTGAGGACACAGGGAGGGGGAAGGGTAAGCTGGGATGAAGTGAGAGAGTGGCATGGGCATATATACACTACCAAATGTAAAATAGCTAGCTAGTGGGAAGCAGCCGCATAGCACAGGGAGATCAGCCCGGTGCTTTGTGACCACCTAGAGGGGTGGGATAGGGAGGGTGGGAGGGAGACGCAAGAGGGAGGAGATATGGGGATATATGTATATGTATAGCTGATTCACTTTGTTATAAAGCAGAAAGTAATACACAATTGTAAAGCAATTATACTCCAATAAAGATGTTAAATAAATAAACAAATATCTTAAAAAAAGAATTCAGATGGAACATATCTGGGGGGACATCGCTCAATCCCTAATAATAACAACAACACAATTCAACCCATAACGTTGCTTTTATGGAGACTATCGCTTAGGAAGGAGCTGTATGGTAAATGTATCATCATACAATTAAGTATGAAAATACCATTTGTGGTAAATATTCTAATGGTAACAAGAAGAATAAGAAATTCTAGGGCTTCCCTGGTGGCGCAGTGGTTAAGAATCCGCCTGTCAATGCAGGGGACACAGGTTCAAGCCCTGGTCTGGGAAGATCCCACATGCCATGGAGCAACTAAGCCCGTGTGTCACAACTACTGAACCTGTGCTCTAGAGCCCGTGAGCCACAACTACTGAGCCCACGTGCCACAACTACTGAAGCCGGCGTGCCTAGAGCCCGTGCTCCACAAGAGAAGCCACTACACTGAGAAGCCCCCGCACTGCAACGAAGAGCAACCCCCGCTCGCCGCAACCAGAGAAAGCCCGCACACAGCAAGGAAGACTCAATGCAGCCGAAAATAAATAAATTAATTAATTAATTTTTAAAAAAGAAAGAAATCAACTCCTAAGAAAAAAAAAGAAATTCTAACAGGAGAAGCTGAGCTAAGGTTGAAGGAGGTGGTCAACAAAAATTTCTGAGGAAGGAACACTTAAACTGAAGCCTGAAAAATCCTGGAGCCTTCCTGGGCAGGGGAATGACAGATAGGGAGCCCCAGGCTGAGGAGAAACTTGACGAGAGGCACATAAAACACCCTCCACAAAGGCTGGCTAGAGAAAACCTGAGAAGAAATAGTCTCTCTTGTATCACTTCAGAAATCTGAATTGTGTTGAGTAGGAAATTCAGTTAGTCCAGCGGAGCCTCTGAAAGAAGGAAGGTCTTTCTTATCATCAGGTTCTCCTACTATTTAAGGGGTTGCTTTGTGTAGTCGTTTTAAGGACCATGTTGAGTGAGTCAAATTTCACTTACACTCTTCTCCCCTCGGGATCTGGCTGAGGCCTACGGGTGTTGTGTCTGACTGGGCAGATGTGATAGAGTCACTTCCAGTTTGAAACATTTGAGAAAAACATGTTGTATTGAAGAGATTTCTGGATTCGTGGAAATCGATGCAAGAGTAGGATTTCAGTCGGTGCTATTGGAATCACTGTGAGTTTTCAGCATAACACTGTTCTGTGAGCAAACCTCTGAAAGTATGCTTTTATACTTTCCACCCACCCCCCTCAAAAGTCTCCAAAACTCAGCTATCCTAAAGGGAGTTAAGACTTCCTGAAGCAGGAGACAAAGCATTGAGTGTTAGGAACCGCTAGGCCAGGTTCGGATTACCTATGACGGCGACTGGGTCACAGACTGTGGCCTGTATTTTCAGAGCTACGTGGAGAGAAGGCACGGCTGTTGGCCCTGGAAATGCTGTGCTGGGCCTGGGTGTGGTGGGAAGTCACCCTCCCTCTTTGGGGACAAAGTGTCCCACCCTAAGCCGGATGGTGGCATATCACAACTCAGCCTCCCAATTTCACCCACTGGCCCCCGTTTTCCATATCATCTGAGGTCAGAGAGACCCCAGACAACAGACATGACTGCACAGCCTCACAGGAAGCGAAAGCTGTGAGCGTAAGGCTGGGCCGCCCCCATGCACGGACCGGAGGAGCTGTCTGTGCACCTGGCCGGGGCCGCTTCCGGGCCAGCGTCCAGGTCTGCTCCTGAGGCCCAGGTGGTGCTGGAGTTCGCCCACCACCCCTCCTGCGTCACACTTTCCAGGAAGGGGCGGGTGGGGACGGGTGGTAGGTGGGGACATTGTCGGCAGCGAATGTTGGTGGGTTTTTTTTGAGCCAGGGCCAAAGCATTGTGTGTTTCAGGGGGTCTGGCCAACTGCCTCCATGAGGGAGACATCCATGACAAGACTGCTGCCCCAGGCTGCTGCTTGAACTTCGCAGGGGAGACTGGGCACGGGTGTGAGCTCCATCATGAGAGCCAGGCCTTTTTTTTTTTTTTCTTTTCTTTCTCCTTCAATCTTCAAGCAAATGAAGCACCGGGGCTGAATGGTGGACTTGATGAAGTGGAAGGGTGCTGTTTATTACCAGTCTTGCCAGACATTTGCAGGGGTTAGAAGCCGACAGAGATTTCTTCTCTTGCTAGTGTCTGGTACTGGGGTCTAGGTCTGAGCCGAGGCAACTGGGCCTTCATAATGGCTGTCCAGCTTGCAGTCAGGGGAGCGTCACCAGGCTGTGCTGAGTTCCTAACTATTTATAAGAACTTTCCAGCGTGGTTAGACTTCTTCCTGACATCACCTAGCACTCATGGCCTAAGCATAACCAAGGAGGACAAAAGCAGGAGAGTGTCAAAATCCAGGGTGCCCAAGTTGCAGCAACTTTCTGTGAAGTTTTCCACCAGAAACTGGTTGGGCTAGCACAGAGCACTTCTTACAGAGCTGCGTCGCTGCTTAGAAGTGGGTTGAGCTTGACCCCCTTCACGTTCCACCTGATCACAGCTTATTTCCATTTGGAAGGTTCGTTGCTGCGGGCGGCTTCCACCTGGCGCAAATCGTAGGCGCTATCGCTGCCAGCCACTTGTTACAAATTCGAGGCTTGTGGTACTTGAAGCTGCATAATCACTGGGGAGCCTGAGCCGGTGGGGAGATTGCGTGTCCCTGGAGGAGACTGTCCATTTTCTGAACACACAGTCTGGGTCGTCTGTAATCCCATCAGTTGGATTTAGCAGATTTGGCAAATAAAACTGCAGAACGTCCCATTAAATTTGAAATTCAAATAAATAATGAGCACCTTTTTTTTTTTTTAGTATAATTATGTCCCAAATACCGCACTGGAGATACTTACACTTAGAAAGTATTTTTTCTTGACCTGAAATTCAAATTTGACGGACACCCTGTATCTTCTCTGGCAACTTGAACCAGATGCAGGATACTTCCAGAAGCTTCCACTGAAGGCAGAAGTGGAAGGCAATCCTCTGTGAATTCTGCCTTCTTTATTTGATAATCAGCCTTTAAACTCTTCTAGGGGCTGGTTCTCAGACTCCGGAAGTGTTTGTTTATGGGATGAAGGATTTAATGTAGGGAACCCTAATGGCTGGTTATCACCAACTCAAAGGGACTCTTCACCAAAAAGAAATGCTGTTGTCATTCTATAATGATGAAACCTTCAGATAACATTATCTCAACAGCAAGCTGATGCCTTAGTGATGAAACACGCGGCCCAGCCCAGCCCAGCCCTTCCTACACCACGGGGTTATACGTATGCCTGGCAGGCAGCCGGCTGTGTTTTCTCTGCTTTCCTTGCCCTCTTAGCCTCTGCCTTGGAGCCTGAGAAGGGCAAGCCCCACTAGCTCCCCGTTCCTCCATTTACAGTATTTCCCTGAACCTGTTTGCCTGAGAATCTGGGCCAATATTTGGTGGGTGAAGCAACTTAATTTTTTATTGAGGTGAAATTCACATAACGTAAAACCAGCCTTTTTAAAGTGTACAACTCGGTGGTATTTAGTATATTCACGGTACTCTGCAACCACCACCTCTATCTGGCTCCAAAGCATTTTCATCACCCCCAGAGGAAACCCCAAACCCGTTAAACAACCTTGGCAACTTACTTTTGGTCTCTTCAAAAATGGTGCGCTTCCCCAGGGAGGCTGGGGTGAGGGGAAGGAGGGAAACGCGAGAGCCGTGCACGGAACCGGCTTACAAGCCTCCTCGCACGCCTTTAATTGGCTTGCGCAATGGAAGGCTTCACAATTAAAGGGCTCTAGAGAGACAGCTGTGAGGATGAATGTGTCTCAGGTGATGGAGGAGGGTGCACATTAGGCCAGGGCTCGCCAGGTAGGAGGCAGGAGCTGCCAGGCTGTGAATCAATCGGGAAAGGAGCCACCGGGCACCAAAGGGTGTCTTGCGAAAGGTGTAGACGTGCTTCTTGGGGAGAAGGGGAAGGGAAGGCCTCCCAGGAAGATGCCCACCTTCCGGGTTCAGTGGGAGCAAATAAATCACTCTGGGGAGGTACTGGGCCTCCCCTTGGCCAGTGACTGCTTTGAGGTTTCCTGATTTACAGAGGGAGTTAGTTCCTTCTCAAAGGAACCCTTGACTCTCCTCTCTAGAGGGACTGACCCTCCTTATTGTTTAGGAAATCTGGTGCAACTGCATTTTTGGAGACAGCTGCTATTTCCTGCAGAGACTTGCGGCAGTTTTATTTTCCAGCTGGTTCCCGCTTCCTTTATTCTTTTGCTGCCAACAGGGGTCCCCAGCTCACCGCTAAACTAGAAGCTTCCCAGCTTTGAACAGAGGTGGGAGGGTTGGCCCCTTTGTTCAAGATTTGGGGGTCAGGTGTTGAGCTAATGCCTCTTACAGTAAAGGATGCAAGAAAAAGAATGAATAAGGAAGATCCTGCTGAGACTGTTGGAGCTGCCAGTGTGGCACAGAGTTTAACAGTCACTCATTCAGCAAATGTGCATTGAGTGCGTGTTTGCAAGGAGGCACTGCACTAGAATGCAGGTGGTAACTGCTGAGCTTTGGGCATCGCATCCTATGTATCAGGCACTGTTTTAATGGCCTCACTTTTACTAACTCACTGAAGTACAACAGTCCTGAGATTTTATTTGTGTGAAAATGGGCTTGCCTCAGGGTGGACTTGTCTACAGTGTGGTTCATCCTGGGTCCAGGTCTAATCCACCACCCCAGCTGAAGCCGAGTCCCCCCAGAACCAAGTTCCCTTACTGAGTTTATGATTAATCTCTCTATCCCAAACTTTATTCCCTTTCTTGCCCCACCCCTGTTCCCCTCAGGATTGAGAAGTATCAAAGAAAACGGGGGTTTGAAACCCAACAGGACCCTATGGGGCCTTCCTGGGTACAAAAGCACCTCCGTGTTCCCCATTTCTTGTTTTCAGAAAAAAAAAGGCTTTAGTCTCCTAGGCCTTCCCTGCGTTGCAAAGCGCAGGTTCAAGCAGTTAATGATTAGGACAATAGAGTCACGGGACTCCTAATTCCTCCTGCAGGGATATAGATGACAACTGGACGCACATCTCTGAGTTGTTCTGCAGAAACTAAGACCCCTTCACCACCACCGCCCCTCAGGTGGAGGATGGTGACGACATGCTGGCCACAAGCCTGTAGACCCCAGACGGGTTGGGACCAGAAGGTTGATGATTGAGATTCCCGGAAACATCACCCTGTTACCTTCCCACCAACCCATCAGAAGAAGGTCCACGAATTGATCACTCATCCTAAAACTGTCTTTAAAAACCCTTGCCTGAAAGCCCTCAAGAAGTTCAGGTCTTTTAAGCATGAGCTGCCCATTCTCCGTTTGGTGCCCTGCAAATAAACCTTAACTTTGCTGCAAACACCCGCTGTCAGAGTTTGGCTTTCTGAGCCTCGGCACACGAGCCGCTGCTCTGCCGGTAACACAATCATCAAGGGGAATTCAACCTCCTCCCTTCACTCTTCCCGGTAAACACTAATCATAGAATGCAAAGAAGTTGTGGTCGAGACAGCAGAGAAGTGGTGAAACACAAATACGCTCACCGCTCTGTGCACAGAGCCTGCCCCACAGAAACCTTCAGCCTCCAAACACCTCTCCATTGCCCACAGGGTCCACGGAGTTGGAGCATCTGTCCACTCGGCCCAGCCTACGCTATGGACATTTTGCTCAGGTATCAGAGAAGACACAGCATTCAAATGGATATCCTGAACAAATACATCTACTTCGGCCATCAGGCAGATGTAAAGGTGAAAAACCCTAGTACAAATCACAAGGTTGTGTTTCCATAAACAGAACTGGCCCAGCCTGGAAGGTAATCATTCATCCTGGGTTTGGGGGATGAAGGATCTCACAATGTAATTATACTCCTTTCTAATAAAGATAATTTGTTAAATTAACAATTTGTTAACTTAACAATTTGATTTTATGCTCATGAGATTTCTTTCATCCTAACAAATCCATAAATTATAAAAAAGTCTTTATTGTGTCCTGCAGTGAGGATCAGGAAATATAGGTACTGTGTTTTTCCTTTCACGCTGTACTTAAATAGAATTGTGTTCCCTTTAAATTAGAATCCATCTGAAATTATGTCTCACTTTTAAGTGCATTCTTGAATACTGCATCCTCTCACCTTGTTTCCTCTCTTGGATCAGGTTGTAAATGGGGTGTGTGTGTATGAGTGAGTGTGTGTGTGTGTGTGTGTGTGTAATGGAAATCTTTCAAGGAAGGGTTAAAGAGTCATGTGCAAATTAGCTTCTCCCCCAGGCGGGCACTTAGAATCACAGAGTTTAGAAGAAGTGGGATAATGAGGGGGTCACTGGTTGTGACATTGCTTCCCTGAAAAGTTTCAGGAAGGGTGAGGAGACTAATTGGCTGGTCTGGCAAACAATTCAGAGATGAGTCCAAAAGGAGGAGCCAGCAGCTGGCAGGAAGTGAATGGAACTTCACCTCCGCACTTGCCCTTCAGTGGTTGGTGCACAGATGGTGAAAAGCAGAACTCCTGGGGAGAGAGCAGAGGCCTTTCTCTAAATCATCTGTCCAGAGGGGAGCAAAGGGATTTGCCTTCCCCTCCAGGGAACAGCCTTTGCTCTCCTTTCAATACCATCTAAGGAGTTTGCCCACCTCGCAAACCTGTTAGTATAAACGTAGTGGCTTCAGGGAGTGTCCAGGCAGTGCAAATGACGGGCTACGGGTGAGGCTTTAGTGGCAGCAAAGTAAATGGAAATAACTGGTTTTAGACACTGTGTGGGCACCCTCTAATCTGGGATACCCAAATTCTTGTTATGCCACTTATTAGGTATGTAACCCTGGGCAAGTTACTTTCAACCCTCTGAGTTTCATTTTTCTTATCTATTAAGTGAAGCTATTGATACTATCCACCTCTTAGGGTTATTTTGAGGATTAAATGAGGTATACTCCTTAGCTACACACCAAACACATAATTGTCTCTAAATAAGTGTTAGCTGTGTTACAGCAAAAAGCGCTGGACAGGGAGTCAGAAGTTTTTCATTCAACAAACATTCGTTGCGCATATACTATGTGCCAAGCTCAGTTCTAGATACTGGGCATTCTGGAGAGTCAGATAACTAAGACATACACTCTGTCCTTAAAGGGACAAGTTCAAAAGGGTGGCCCTGGGGTGCGGTGGGGGGGGGGGGGGAGTGGGAAGATGAATATAACCTGGGTACAAGTCCTGGTTTAAGCCTACAGTTTTCTTTTCAGCTTTTGGATCGATGCCTGGCACATAGTAGATGCTCAATAAAATATTTGTTGAATGAATGTCTCTATATAGTGAGAATAAAAATTCTGACTCACAAAAAAAAAAAAAAATTCTGACTCACAAAAATGTTTTGAACTACAAAATCCTATGTAAATGTCAGTGAAGTCAGGAACACTGATAATCATTTGTCATTATCAAAATAATTGCTTTATATGCAAATTAACACTATCAAAGTTTCTTCAAGTGCTTGGAAGCCGTTTGACGTCTTAAATAGATTGAAATCTTATTTACATTATTTTCCTACTAAACTCATTCCCCCATGGACTGGAAAAGAAAACTTTGAACCAATTAATATCCAAATCATGGCAAATATAGGTAGGCTCCAAATGAACGGGATTCCACTAGGTAATTTTTCTGTGTTTTAAATTTCTTTAAAGTTATGTTAAATTCATTGATTTCATCTACAAAAACAGAGTCAAATTTGTTAGAACTTGTTTTGGCTGAAAAAGTGGAAGCAGAGTAATAACAAATGACAGTCTAACAAATTCTAAAAATTATTGGTGACAAAATTGAGTCTGTTCTCCCAATTTCCTTGTAATTATGTTATTCTGACTTTTACTATATATTTTTTTTTAGAGAATCAAGCTGTTTCCACTTAAGTTACCTCTAAATCTTCAAATGTAGCTGTATTTAATATAAATCAAGGGGCAATTGAAAGTTTGAGAGAAAACAGAGGCCCAAATTAATGTCATGCTGTAGGGGAGGGCTGCAGGGACTATTATCACATGCCTTGTTTCTCTAAAATGTTTAATTTAAATCTGGGAAAATAAAAAAGTAAAGTGTTGTTGAATGCCCAAGGCCAGAAGTGGAAAAAGCAAAGGTAAGCTATACAGAGAACTAAAGTTGGCAGGAAACTGCAAGATGAGATTTGGCTTGAAAATATAAGTTTATTTACCGAGAAGGAAACTATGAAAAGATCAAAGCACCCATTCCCCCTTGCACATTCTCCCAGTTGATTCTGGGTATGATTTGTGAGATTAGGGTAACCACTACTATATTAAAGCTAGAGGAACTTTGAATTTTCCCCTTGCTACTTTGCCTGAAATATGGGTCACTGTCCCGAGGTGTACGGCAGTGCTCAGTTTATAGCTTCTGCCAATTAGATGGGTTTTTGCATGCATGAATAACTGCATTTCTTTTTTATGTCCTATGCTCCATTTATATGTTTTTTTTCCATTAAAAAGATCTGTTGAAAGAAGAAGCATAAATCGTAATCACTAAGAGTTTTTTACATATTCAAAACAAAGTAAAAGCTAGATCAAGGGTTAAAGTTACACAAATAAACAAGTCTAATGGAGTTCCTTCCTCATTAAGTCAACTGTTAACATTGTTATCTGGTTGGGCCTCAGAGGATGAGTTAGGAATTCATTGTGAATCTCTGGGACAGAAGTCTTTTATGAAGAATTCTTCACCATCAGAGATTATTATATATAACAGAAACCTTTGGAGGATTTGCCACCCATAGCCCCACCTTTGTGGCCACAGCTTCTGTTGGGCAGCCTCTTTGTGACCCCAGCTCTCAGTGGTCTCCAGTGACACCTTGTCCTTCAGGCCTCACGATGGTACCAGCTTCCTGCTATTATTAATCCCTTAAAGCGTCCTCATCCCTTATTTGTGCTCTTACCCCTGCCCATACCAACATAAAATATAATCTTTAAACTTTTGTTACTTAAGCCCTATATGTATGCCACTTGTTTCCAGCAGGGACTCTGACAATCACATTCCTTGTAGTACTTCCTACTGCTGTTCTAACAAATTCCCACTCTTTTGGGTTCCTGGACCCAATTTCAATGTGTGTATACCGGAGGGAGGGTCATTCTCCCACACCAACAAGAATTCTCCAGACACCTGCTGGGTGTCCTACAATTCAACTCAATTCTGACACTATCTACCCAGAAATAGAATCAGGTCCCACAGGTTAAGGGCTCAGTCCCACAATACTGACCACGCCTCTTCAGATACCAGTGGCAAGCTCAGGTTATCACCTGTGCTTCTGACCCACTGGCTACAAATTAGAGATTCCAACGGCTCCCTTCTTGGATTTGATTAATTTGCTAGAGAGGCTCACAGAACTCAGAGAAACATTTTTCTTACTACATCACAGGTTTATTATAAAAAGATATAACACAAGAACAGCTAGATGGAAGAGATGCCTGGGGTCAGGCATGGGGAAAGGGTGGAACTTCCATGCCCTCTGCAAGCACACTGCCCTCCTCAGTCTCCCACATGTTCACCAACCCAGAAGCTCTCTGAATCACAGCCTCTTGGATTTTTATGGAGGCTTCATTACATAGTTGTGATTGATTAAACCATTTGCTATTGGTGATTCATTCACCCTCCAGCTCCTCTCCCCTCCCCAGAGGTAGGGTGGGACTGAAAGTTCTCACCCTCTGATCACAGGATTGGCACCACTGGCTCATCCACAGGTAGAAAGCCGCTCATTAACGTAACAAAAGACACCTTTATCGCAACACTTGGGAAATTCCTAGGGTTTGGGGAGCTGTGAGCCAGGAACTGTGGAGGAAGACCAAAAGTATGTGAGAAATATATTTTGCTGATCTGAATGACCACATATTTTTCTTGTAAATCTCAATATCACAACCATAAAGTTGGTGGTATTTATTATCTTACCGTTCTGGAGGTCATAAGTCATAAGTCCAAAATGGGTTTGACTGGGTTAAAATCAAGGTGTTTTATTCCTCTGGAGGATCTAAAGGAGAATCTATTTCCTTGCCTTTTCCAGCTTCCAGAGACTGCCCACATCCTCACCTCACGGCCCATTCCTCCCTTTTCAAACAGCAGTGTAGCATCTTCAAATCTCTCTCCCTCTCTCTCTTGACGTCTGCTTCTGTTGTCATATTGCCTTCTCTGACTCCCATTCTTTTGCTTTCCTCTTTCCCTTATAATGTTACGTAGCTAATCAGACATGAGTGTGTCCTGCCCGCCCCATCCTGGATGGGATCATCTTTCCCTCCCCCACCTGGACACTGGTGATCAGAACATGCCCAGAGATCCTCCCTCTTGTAGTCAAGGACCACCTCTAGGTTTCCAGCCGTATCAGCACCAAGGAAGGTAAAACCGCCAGCACAGGTCGGTGCAGGCGCATCAAGACCTAAAACGTGACTCACAGTGACCCGGGGTTCATTATGCCGTAATTATAATAAATTAGCATTGCAGTTATGTGCCTCCCACCCCCGTGGGTTTCACTTGGATGCTTATGGATGAGCGCCTGTGCGCTAGGAGAAAAGTTACATAACTTAAAGCCGTCAATCAACTTGTCAGTCAAATGACGCAGAATACAGGGAGGGACCACCACTCTGAAAAACCCAACTCTACCCCATCGCAGGGCTACTGCTGGTTTCCAGACAGCTCACTCTCATCCTTTCTCAGGAGTGTACTTTTGCTCTGCTTAATAAAACTCTTGCTACTTAAAACTGCTCTATGTCTCTCTACTGAATTCTTTCTCTTCGAGAGGACAAGAACCAAGGAATCGCCGTTCTGCTGGTGAGAATAAGGCTCCCTGAGATTAGGTTGAGCCTGTCCAAATAACCCAGGATAGTCACCCCATCTCAAGATCCTTATTCTGCAAAGTCCCTTTTGTCATGTCAAGTAACGGATTCACAGTCTGGGGATTAGGGCGTTGCCATCTTTGGGGTGGGACCAATGTGATTCTATCTACCACACCTTCCTTCAAGGCAAAGGTTCTCTCTGTTTTCTTTCCCAGGAATCTGTTCCCCCGTACTCTATTTTACCTATCTCCCTCACAGCATTCCACCAAATTTTATCTGTCCCAGGTCTTAATGCCTCAATGAAGAGAACAATAATGGGGCTTTCAGGTAGTCAGCGAGGAGATTATACAAATGGTGTTTTAGAGCCCACTTGACTCTCCTTCAAAGCCCAACATAGGATGCTGTCTTCCTGGAGATTATGAACTTTTGCAGGAATATGACATTATTGTCCAGTTACTGCTTAGGAGTTTGGGCTCTGGATTCAAATCCTACCTGAGTTTAAATCCTTTTATTGCCACTTACGAGCTCTGTGGTCTTGGGCATGTTTCTTAACCTCTCCATGTTAGTTACAATATAGGCTAAGCTGCTGTAACGAAGACACCCCAAATACATTGGTTCAAGTAAGATAGAAGGTTATTTCTCATTCACATAATAATCTAAAGGTAGCTTTAGGGTAGGCATGTGGCTTTGTCCCATAAACTCACCCAGGGACCAGGTTCCTTTTATGCTCTTCCCAGCCTTGCTCTCATGGGCAAAGCTGGCTCACTACTGCCCCATCCTTGTCCAAGCCCGGGGACAAAGAAAAGAGGACGCAGAGAGCAACCACCTTCTTTGAAGAATGGAACCCTAAACTCGTAAATGTCATTTCTACTCACATCCAATTGGCCAGAATTTAGTCACATGGCCACATCAAACTGCAAGGGAGGCTGAGAAATGTGACTATTCTTGGGCAGCCCTGGACCTGGTCGAAATTCATGGGCTTCTATTATTTAAAGAAAGGAAGAGAAAATGAAAATTAGGTAACAGTTAGGAGTCTCTCCCACATTCTCTGCAGCTTAGTTTTCTCAACTACAAAATGAGAGCGTGGTTTTAATGAGTAAATGTAATACACAGAGAGGGTCTAGAACTGTGGGCAGCACATAGTAGGTGTTTAGTAATGCTAGCTTATATCATAATACTGTACACCTCCCTTCTCCCCCTCCATGCTTGGCTTCTAATGTCTGCTCCAAGATAAGTGTAGACCATGAATGATCCAAGGATGTTGGAGGCTCATTCCATTGGGTATCGGTCTCTTGGATGTGGAAGGACTGGCTGGTTCAAAGATGCAAGGATAGGGTGCACCCTCTGGCGCTCACACAGAGCCTGGCTCCCCCAAGGTACCGAGCCAACATATGGTGTCATGAATTACATCATCTCTTTATGAACACGGAGCAGGTTCAGCCTGAAGAGGAGAGTAAAGCAGGAGAGAAGCCAAAGAAAGAAAGTGATGGGGAGGAAGGGAAGGAAGACAATGCAGGGAAATGAGGGAGGCCAACACTTCATGTGAATTAGAAAAAGACTTCCCGGGCTTCCCTGGTGGCTCAGTGGTTGAAAGTCCGCCTGCCGATGCAGGGGATGCGGGTTCGTGTCCCGGTCCGGGAAGATCCCACATGCCGCGGAGCGGCTGGGCCCGTGAGCCATGGCCGCTGAGCCTGCACGTCCGGAGCCTGTGCTCTGCAATGGGAGAGGCCACAACAGTGAGAGGCCTGCGTACCACAAAAAAAAAAAAAAAGAAGAAAAAAAGAAAAAGACTTCCCTTCGTCAAGACATGTTACTGCCATTTGTCTCAGCACGGTCATAATATACGAATATATGCTGAGTATGATATGAATGGTGCCCCCCAGAGTTGTTCAGTTTACAACCTGTACAACCAGTCCTAGAAAAGCCATACAAACGTTGAGGGATGGGGATGAGGATAGGAAATAAGAAAGAAAAGTCACATTGGTAAGAAGTACAAAAATAGAGATTAGAAATAAACATGATGTTATGGACTGAACTGTGTTCCCCCCCAAATTCACATGTTGACTGTATTTGGGGACATAAGGAGATATGGCCCTTAGGGAGGTAATTAAAGTTAAATCAGGTCATAAAGGTAGGGGCCAAATCTAATATGACTGGTGACTTTATAAGAAGAGGAAAGATACCAAGGATCTCTCCCTGTATGCATGCACAGAGAAGAGACCATCTACAAGCCAAGAGAGAGGACCCACTGGAAACCAACCCTGTAGACACCTTGATCTTGAACTTGTATCCTCTAGAACTATGAGAAAATAGATGTCTGTCACTTAAGCTACCTAGTCTTTTGTTATGGTAGCCCAAGCGGAGTAATACAGTAGGAAAAAGAGAAAAGGGTCATCACAGTAGAGAGAGAGCAGAGATTAGAGAAAAAGGAGGGGCAGGAGAAAGAAGAAGTTCAGTTCTTTTCTTCATACTGTGCATCTGGGACTTCCGGAGGGAGTTAAAAGGAATCTCTCCAAGCACAGTCCCTGGGTTTCGGTTCAATCTCTATTAGTGAGGCACTACTGCCACCTGGTGGCAACATACTTAATCCGGTCGTTCATTCACTCAGCAAATATCTATTGAACACCTGCTCCGTGCAAGGAAGGGTGATAAGCATAGGGAATATTAGTAAGTACTGATTAACACCTACTATGTGCCAAGCTCTGTCTCATTGATTTACACAGAAAAATGATTTAAACTTCATTACAACCCTCAGGGTATTGTTATCTCTGTTTCACAGAGGAGGAAACTGAAGTACTGAGAAATTCGGTAACTTGCCCAAGAACCTACAGCTAATAAGTGAGACAGTCATCTTGAACAAGGGAGTCTGGCTCCAGAACTCTCTACAGACATGTTCTCTGACCGTACAGTTTCTTCTTAATGAGAGATAAACAACCAGTTTAAAGGAGTTGTGTAATATACTAATAATTTAAAATGTCAGCATATTTTTTTATTACAGATTCTGGTTTTGATTCACCATCAGGAATCCTCTTCACTAAAAGAGGTCACACTTAACTGACTCATTGTACATCCACTGGTCTAGGGCACTGGCCCAGACTGGAAGGGTTTTAAAAAATAGAAAGTCCACATTCCACAGGAGCTATTTTAGCAAGAGGGAGACGGAGGGGCCGGAATATAAGTAGAAGGGAGAGAGAGAGAGAAAGAAACTAGAGAGCTGAATTATCCAACAGGGCAGCCACTAGTCACTGCTTAAATTTTAACTAATTAAATTAGACTGAATTAAAACTTCAGTTCTTCACCTGCACTAATCACGTCTCAGGTGCTCAGTAGACACCTGTGGCCGACGCTGCCATAGTGAACTGCATAAATATAGAGCATTTCCATCATCACAGGAAGTTCCCATTGGACAATTCTGCTGTAGCTCCCTTGTCCTGGAGAGTGGGGTCTTCCCCATGGCCGATCCATGCATGGGTCACAAAAAGACCTCACAGCTGGGAGTCTGCAGATCAGTGACAAAGTCGGAGAGCAGAAGTGCAATAATCCCAGAGCAAAATAGACAGTGCCTCTGCATCCTGCTGACCTGTCCTAGGGTTGGACTGAAAGTGAACATGTTGAGTCTCAATAGGATTCAGCTCCCTTTTTTTTCCCAATATCTTTATTGGAGTATAATTGCTTCACAATGGTGTATTCGTTTCTGCTGTATAGCAAAGTGAATCAGCTATATGTATACATATATCCCCATATCCCCTCCCTCTTGAGCCTCCCTCCCACCCTCCCTATCCCACCCCTCTAGGTGGTCACAAAGCACCGGGCTGATCTCCCGGTGCTCTGCAGCTGCTTCCCACTAGCCATCCATTTTACATTTGGTAGTGTATATATGTCCATGCTACTCTCTCCCTTCATCCCAGCTTCCTCTCCCCCAACCCCTGCGTCCTCAAGTCCGTTCTCTATGTCTGCGTCTTTATTCCTGCCCTGCCGCTACGTTTATCAGTACTGCTTTTTTAGATTCCATATAGGTACATTAGCATACGGTATGTTTTTCTCTTTCTGGCTTACTTCACTCTGTATGACAGACTCTAGGTCCATCCACCTCATTACAAGTAACTCAGTTTCATTCCTTTTTGTGGCTGAGTAATATTCCATTGTATATATGTGCCACATCTTCTTTATCCATTCATCTGTCGATGGACATTTAGGTTGCTTCCATGTCCTGGCTATTGTAAATAGTGCTGCAATGAACATTGCGGTACATGTATCTTTTTGAATTATAGTTTTCTCAGGGTATGTTCAGCTCCTTTTTAAGGTGATGGGATGGAAGAAAGAGGGGCCTTGTTCCTCCTTTCCACTGGATCCTGGAGGTGGTTGGAGGGTGTTGTTATTCATAGCTTTCATGGGTCTCCTTCTTGGCTGGTGGATAGAGAAAGCAAGGACAACCTCACCTCCCAATCTCCATTTCACTCATGGCCTTTGCTTGTAGTTGATGCTCCATTAAATTGTCCAGGAGCTGCCTGTCACTGCAAACTGAGTTCTGCAGGCCTCTGAGTTCCTGGCCCTGCCTTTATGAAGACCTGAAGGTGTCTGTTTAGTAAAAGCTCTTTTTTTGTGACCATCAGGCTTATTTGCTCATAAGCGAGCCTCTGATTCTCCAACATTTATTTTTCCACTTGCGATAAACTGGCAGAGATGCGTGCTTTAGACAGGCTAGTAAAACTCAATGTTAATTTAGGCCAGAAAAAAGCTTACTAAAACAACACAGACACAAACACACCAAATGGGGTAGCACCTAAGCTAACTATTGTTCCACCCCACTCTGTACCACTGCCTTGAGAATTCCTTATCTAGTATCTGTCCCTTCCCTTTCAATCCCACTCCAATCTAATTGACTCCCTTGATCACATCTTGCACCAAGTTCCTTATCCTCCCTAAAGATGTGTGTGCTCTTGGGCTTCCCTGGTGGCGCGGTGGTTAAGAATATGCCTGCCGATGCAGGGGACACGGGTTAGAGCCCTGGGCCGGGAAGATCCCACATGGCATGGAGCAACTAAGCCCGCGCTCCACAACAAGAGAAGCCAACGCAATGAGAAGCCTACGCGCTGCAGTGAAGATTAGCTCCCGCTCGCCGCAACTAGAGAAAGCCCGCACGCAGCAACAAAGACCCAATGTAGCCAGAAATAGATTAATTAATTAATTAATTATTTTAAAAAACAATGTCCCTGCTCTAGAACTATATTCAGTATCTTGTAAGAGCCTATAACGGAAAGGAATCTGAAAAAGAATATATATATATATATATTCAGTTATCTGTATATAATTGAATCACTTTGCTGTACACCTGAGACATTGTAAATCAACTACACTTCACTTAAAAGAAAAAAGATGTCCCTGCTCTAGGCTCAGTCCCCTTCAAAACACTCCTCAACTAAATTCATCCAACAAATACTCATTGAGCATCTACTGCCCTCAAAGAATTATGGTCAGGTAGGGAGACATATTGATATAATGAAATAGATATGGACATATAGATATATAGTGGAATATATCTGTTGGTTAGTATTCCTTTGGTTGCAAATGATAGAAAACTCCAACTGGCATAAGCTGAAAAGGGGAATTCATTGGCTCATAAAGTCCAAGAGTATATATTGGATTTAGGTGGGGTGTGATCCAGAGGTTCTAACAATGTCACCAGTAGACTCCCACTCTCTCATTTCTTTCTCGCTCTCTTTATTTTGGTGTCATTCTCAAGCACAGCATGATGACAAGAAGGCAGCCAGCAGCCTCAGGCTTATGGTGGGAATGTGTAATGCAGCACAAATTTGGTTTAAAAAAGATCACAACAAAAGAACGACAAAACTTTATCTTTCACGTGATCATTTATACAGGTGACATTATATATTGTATATAATCCCATTCCTTCTCATATAAGAATTGGCCTCTATCCAGTCATACTGTTTGTCAAAGCTGTTATCCCACGGTTCCGCATTTTATAGGAAATGTAGTTTCTCTTTCCGGCTTTTGTTTCCTAAGGTCTGATCTTGCAGACTTTTTTTAGCGAAATGTTGCTCAGTTGAGCCCACCCAGCCACATGAGACAACAATCTAACCCAAACAACCATGAAGAAAAGGAGTTTAACAGAATGTACACACAACCGACTTTCTGCCTGTATACATTTTGTAAATGACAGGCTCTGAAATTGGGCCAATGATCTTGTTATTTGTCGTCTGTGTGTTACATCTTCTTAATTAATTAATAAATGTGTACACACTAGTGACTTTGGCCAGATGTTTTCATTATATTTCATTCTTTGGAAACCCTCCAACCTCCACCCTGAAGAAACAATGACTTTCAAAATGGTCTAAGCAAAAGGAAATATACCTTATTCCCAAGGTTTGATGCAGTGGGGGAAAGAAAGGAAGTTAGAAAAAGGCTTGTGGTGAGGCCAGAGTATTGGGTTGTGCTCAAAAAAGGATGTGCTCTGGGGTCACACTGCCTGGGTTTGAACCCCAGCTCTGCCTGTTGCAAACTGAGTGACTCGAGCAAATTATTCATCAGGGCCTCGGTTTCCTCCTTTATAAACTGAGGGTGATAATAATGCCAACCTCATGGTAGTAGCCAGCCCCCAAAAAGGCCCGCAACGATCCCCACCTCCTAGGTATTTGTGGCTTTCTGTATTTCCTTCCTATTGTATCAGGGGTTTTTTATGTGACCAACAGAACATTGCAGAGTGGTGGTATGACACTTTCAAGGCTCAACGATGCTAGCTTAAAGCGGGAAAGATAGCTTTCCAGTGGCCGCTAACTTCTCCTGTTCTAGGGGACAGGAAACCTCAATGAATCCCTGCCCTGATCACCAAGACAGGATGGAGTGGACAGTCCCAGGGCACATAGTCATCTCGTGTAAACTGCAGTGGAGCTATCCTTTGGAAATACATCTGGAGGTTCAAGAAGTGTGTTATTTTTCTGAATTTGCCTTTGGTATCTGACTTTCCTCTTAACCATCAACCTCACTGGGAGTACCTTCCCTTTCAATTACCCATCCAAAGTTTACACATTCATCCAGAAAGGGTTTCCAGAGTGGGCTGAACACATACACACAGTAATCGTTTGCGTGTGGGCAGGAAATATTAAATCTCTAATACTATTTATGCCTCTGCTCTGTTTCATAAGCATGACTTCTGAGATGTAATCACATGCAACAGCATTCGTTCTTCTACTGTTTCTTTAACTTCTCTCAGTGGGTAATGTCTCCCCTGCCCCTGGTTGAAACCTCCTGTAGACTCCTGACTCTTCTGGACACTCAGGTCACTCAGAGATCTAAGGTCACATTTCACAAACTGCAGACTCAAAGCAGAAGGTAGAATGTAGCATAAATGAGCCACAAGAAAACGACAGAACTAAAGATTCTCCTACTCCAAGATGAAGTAGGCACATTGACTTAAGGAACAAAACAAAACAATGATGATCAAAATCAGATCTGACAAGAAGGTATGCAACCCCCCCGTGCCAAATCAATATTATCAAGATGGTTATTTAAAATAAATGTTTATATTCACAATCCCTGACAATGAACTTTGCCCTCCGTGTATTCTGTGCCTTAGTCATTAATTCTATTAACACATGTAGAGAAGTTATAAATGAGCAAACATGTATTGAGGGTGTGCCCCAAATTTTTACTGATATTAGTTAGCAATTAAAAAATTTAGAGACCCCTGCGTTATGGTTCAATGCAAGCCTCACTGCTTCCAGGAAGATGCCCATTGATCTCTCTATTGAATTCCTACAGCATTTGCAGACTGGTCCACCTGAATGCCCGTTAATTATTCAGTCTCCCACACTGATCTTTAGCGATTTCACTTTATGGTCTCCGTTTTCCCAATAGGTTTATGAACTTCCCAGGGACAAGCAGGTATCCATGCTGCTTGGTGCCCACGAAAGGTGTCTTATGTTGCTGCCAAGTTGTGGTTATGCCTGCTGTGAGTATCTAAGTTTGGAAGTTCTGTGGTTCTCTCTCTCCAAGTGAAGACCAAGGTTGGGGGGGTGGCGCAGGGGGGCAGGGAGGTGAGGAGAAGGAAAATAGAAAAACTCAAAAGAATCTGGAAGATTTGCTCTGTTTGATTCCTTCAAGAACAGAAATAAAAGTCAAATCTATCACAAAATATCACTTAATTTCCAATTTTATATTATTCTAGTTTAATGACTCTGCTCAGAAATAAAGAGGAAGCATTTGAGGACTGAGAGACTGAGAAATTCTGGGGACCCAAAGCGTCTTAGACAAAGCAATAACTTCAGCTTCCTTGATTAGGGCTTTTCTTTCTGTCCTTCTCCTTCCTTTGTTCCTCCCCCCCTCCCCTCCCTTCTGTTTCTCCTTCCACATTCACTGAGGACCCACCACGTTGTTTGTACTGAGCTGGGTGCTGTGAGACAGTTAAGGGAGGCTTGGAAGAAGCGTACCAGCTAACCCCTCTGAGAACAGAGGGAGAGAAGTTGAAACAAACAAGAGCTTCCCTGGTGGCGCAGTGGTTGAGAGTCAACCTGCCGATGCGAGGGACACGGGTTCGTGCCCCGGTCCGGGAAGATCCCACATGCCGCAGAGCGACTGGGCCCGTGAGCCATGGCCGCTGAGCCTGCGCGTGAGCCATGGCCGCTGAGCCTGCGCGTCCGGAGCCTGTGCTCCGCAACGGGAGAGGCCACAGCAGTGAGAGGCCCGCGTACCGCAAAAAAAAAACAAAACAAATACAAACTAACTGAACTACGAGTAGTATATACAGTTGATTGATTGTCCTTATCCGTAGCAGTTATGTTTCATAAAGCCACCTTGAACACTGGATTAGTGAATCCTGAACCATGGCTCCCTGGGGAAACACAGCAGGTTTCTGAGAGCCTCTGATCATCACATTTTCATCAGCCAGTGAATATATAACCTTGTTTCATGTGTGTTTCTGTCTAAAGTCACTACTATACAGTTGATTCATCAACATTGAACTCACGGCCAACAGCACTTGAACTCACACCTGTACAAAGTTCATCTATAACACACGTGGGTTCCCCATGGGGCACATCGCAGCCTTCTCGCGCTTAGGAACACGAGACAGCACTCCAGCATTGGCTTGGAGGATATTTTAAACAGCGAAATCACCAACAATAAGCGCAAAAATGTGAAAAACGTGAGACTAAATAAACCACAAAAATGACAAGTATTCACAGTATAAGAAGCAGAAACAAGAAAGCTGAGCTCAACCTCAGCTGCGCAAGTCGAAATTTTTACAGCTCTGTTTGTGTGCACAGATGACCGCAAGTATTGATTTGGGGGCAGAAAATAAATTTTAGCAAGTAGGCAAACTCACAAATACGAAGTCTGCGACCAATGAGGGTTGACGTGTGTGTGTGTGTGTGTGTGTGTGTAACATTTGCACTGAGAAAATTTAAGGACCCAAAGGGAAAGGAAAATACATTAGAAAAATATTCATGGAGAAAGGGGGCGGTGAACAGAGGTGAGAGAAGGGGGTCTTCTAGCAGGGACCTGGACGAGTACAGCTGAGCACGGTGAGGTGTGTCTGTGGGAAAGGAAGTGGGGTTTGACTGGAGAAGTTGGCTGCGCTTGGGACCCAAGAGGAAGCAGCTTGGAAGGGCGGTGGGAACCAGGTGGAAGAGGAAGAATGTGCTTCAGCTTGAGAAATACCGAGACACGTCTGCGGGAGAAGGTGAAGACTGTCAAAACTGTGAGCTTCTTACACGAGCTGCTCAACTCCAAATACTAAGTAAGAGGGGCCTTTGATAAGAAATGACAGAATAATAGTTAGTTCCTCAAACACGGCTTTGTAGATGAGAAGACTGTTTAGGAGGAAAGCCATTGGGGGTGGGGGGTCTTTGCTGAAAACATATTTCACCAGCAAGTAGTAATAACAGGCTCTGTTGGCAAAACAAGAGAAATTGGGCTCAAAGCCATCCAATGTCAGACAGAAATTTTGCTTTTGAAAACGCAACCCGGTAGACACTTGTCAAATCCAACTCATGCTTTAGAACAAAAGGTAGAAGTACCTGTTCTGATGAAATACCACTGGCCTCTTTGTAGGAAAACTGTAAGTAGAGCTGGAATCTCTGAGTCAGGAAAAAACCCGGTAGAGCTAAACCTTGCAATCAGTCACACCTAGAAAAGAAACAGAAGTGACCGAGGGGGAAATAAAGTATGATCTAAACCAGTACTTGCGAAGAATTTTATTCTTATAACTTGAAAACAACTTCCCTCCCTGCCTGATCCACCTTCACAAGTTGGAGGGTTGTTGGGTTTGTGTCCATGACTAGAGATCCTGTGTTGCCCCATGACTGATTTTTCGCTTGGTGCAGGGGTCCCACGGGAAATTTCCTGGAGAAACGCTGTCCAAACTTCAAAGCAGCACATCAAAACCTGGCTACAATATGTTCACCAAAGACATGTTCTGGAATGTCCATAGCAGTGTTATTCCCAGAACTGAAAATCACTCTGATGTCCATCCACAGTAGAATGGATAAATTGTGGTCTGTCCACACGTGTCATACTACACAGCCATGAGAATGCACAACCTGGAACTGCACACAACAATATGGAGGGTCCACAAACGTCACGAGCTAAAGAAGTCAGGCACGAGTGGACCTCCTGCACGTTTCCACTTATATAAAGGAAATATAAAGAGCAGAACAGGTTGAAGTAATAAGTTACTGCAAGTCAGGCAGTAGTTACCCCTAGGGAGTGAGATTTATAGGGACTGGAAGGGAATTTGACGGGGCATCTAGTGGGGTGGTGGTCATGTTCTGTGTCTCATCTGGCTACTGCTTGCACCGGTGTGTTCAATTCATAAAGTTCAGAGAGTTATACACTTATGTGAGGTGCAATTTTATGAATGGATAGTTGGCTTCAAGAAAAATGTTTTTAAAGTGTATACCATTAGCAAGAGGGTGGTAAGCGCATTCCCTGTTGCAAGCAAACATATTGCCTGGTGACATCAGAGGACAAGGAAGTGCTCAGAGGGTAGTTTTCTCTCTGCCCCATAGTCAACACAGAGCAGCGCACCGAGTACAAGGAAGCCTGGAACCTCATATGAAATCTCATTCGTTCATTTACACATTCGTTCATTCATACTACAAACATGCTTTGAGAGAGAAAATATACGTCTGGGACTGATATTTACTGACAGTCATGCACAGTGCAGTCGACTGCTGTGCTGGGGATGGCATTAAGGTGTTATGGGAGTGCTGATTTGAGGGTCCAGGGCTGTGAACTCCAAGAGAAGGAGTCCTGCCAAGTCTGATTAACTCTGGAACTGAATTTCCTCCAACTTCCAAAGTATCCTTTGAGCCTATAAGGCAGTGGTTTAATTTAATGTACACATGAATCACCTGGGAATGCCGATTGTGGTCCCCCAGGTCCGGGATGGGGGCGGGGCTGACAGCTGCTGGTGCTGGAACCACTCTGTGTGGGTTACCAGAGACTGTCACGTGACCAGAGTGATTTTTTTTTTTTGGGGGGGGCTCGAACCCAGGACAGCTTGACAATCTCTCTTGTTCAGGCTGGTCTCTCCCGAGGGCACAGGCAGAGAAACAAGACAGGCCGTGGTGGGAGACCAGGTAACGGATGAGGCTCTCTTGACTCTGCCTGCTTCCAACCTTGTGAGGGAGGGAGAGAGAGAGGCGGTGCAAGGAGAGGGGACAGGTGGAGGGGCGGGTGTTTTACGAAACTGGAAGGACTTTGTCTCGTGTTCCTTTCATTTCTGCCTCCCCAGCTGCCCAAACCTTTTCTTGACAGGAAGAAGAGACTGGAGATGTGAATGTAAATCTAAAATTCTTACAGAAGGCTGCGCAAGCAAAACCAGATTTGACAGAAAAATGCAGAAACGAGTCAGGGCTGCCTCAACCCTTTGGGGAGCTAAATATAAAAAGAGGTGGCTGAAACCTTCTGTTTTCTCACCCACTGGAAGGAGGATGTGAAGGGCATCACATATACCTTGTTCCATTAGGGAAAGAGATCCTACTAGACTCCCACCCAGACCCAGGCTGGAGGGAAGGGAGGAAGCGTCCTGAGGAGGCAGAGGAGGGCCCTGCCGTGGAGCAGCGGGGCGCCGGGCAGCGTGAAGAGGCTTCCAGATCAAGGGAGAGCAAGGGAGAGCGGAGATCTCGGGCAAGTTGTGTTCAGCACGGCTGAAGCGCGGCAGGTGGAGCTGACTGCAGGGCTCCAGAGCCAGGGAGCTTCACGTAAATAAGAAGTCACAGATGGCTGTTTTGGGTTCTGCTTGCAGGTTTTGGGTCTGGTGACATTATTTTTTTTTAAATATCCACAAATCACTTTTTTTGAATAGGTAATATGTTCGCATACATCAAAATTCAAAAGGCTTAACAGGTTACTTGGTTGAAATATCTCCCTCTCACCTCTGCTTCTTAGCCACGTCACTTCCCCTCCCCACAGGCAAACCATACCATGAGTTTTTTGAGATTCCTTCCAGAATATTTTACATAGGTATGAGCAAACTTTACATATATTCTCCTTCTCCCTTTTATATAAAAATAGGCAGTCATCCATAATCTTATTCTGTCAGACTCCCTGACCACACACAAGCCCTTATCTTTCCAGTTAAGGACCCTGATTCCAGCCGTCCTCTGGCCCGCCAGGAACTCTAACCCGCTGCCTCTACCTCTTCATGGTCTCTCACACCTCTGGTGTCTGCACCTTGCCACGCTTCACTAAACCACCCCTAGGCAGCCACGTCTACCCAAAAGGTAGAGAATATCTAGTGCAGAGTAGATTAGAAAGAATGCTCTAGCAGAAAACACAAGACAGGGGGAAGAAAGCCGATCTGATAACTTTTTTCAAACTTATGCGATAGTCCACAATAAAGTGGTGACAATGGATGGACAAAAGTAAGTATCTGGGGCAAAACTGATAAACCCATCCAACAGAGACCAGGTGTCTTGGTAAAGACTGAGTTCCCAGGAGATGATAGAAAACCCAAAATAACTGTCTTAAACCAAGTGGAAGTTATTTCTCTCTTAAGGAGAGGAAATCCAGTTCACAGGGGCCTTCCACGATCACCAGAGACCTGGCTACCTCCAGCCCATAGCTCCTTCTATGCTGCTACTTCACCATCCTCGCAATGGTTCCAACCTCGTGATACAACGTGATAGTTAGAGCTTTAGCCATAAAGTCTGCATTCCAGATAGCAGAATAGGCAAAGCGTTTATTAAAGAAATCCCTGTTAAGGACACTTCCTAAAAGTCATAACTGACAATTCTGCTTACCTTCCGTTGGCCAGAACTTAGTTATACGGCCATAACTTCAAAGAAGTCTGGGAAACGTAGTCCTCTGGGAGGCCACGTATCCAGCTAAACATCGAAGGTTTTACTACTAAAAATGAAAAGAAATATATCTATTGGGGAACAGCTAATGGTCTCTACCATGTCAGATGTATTACCTGGATTTTAGATTCTCTACCCCCAGAATTGTTCTTTCCCAAACACATCTCTGCTTTTTGCCCCATGACTTGATTCGTTTTTTTAATTAATTAGTTAATTTTTGGCTGCATTGGATCTTCGTTGTTGCGTGCGGGCTTTCTCTAGTTGCGGCGAGCGGGGGCTATTCTTCGTTGCGGTGCGCGGGCTTCTCATTGCCGTGTCTCCTTGTTGCGGAGCATGGGCTCTAAGCGTGTGGGCTTCGGTAGTTGAGGCGCGAGGGCCATGCCTTGATTCTTGGTACTATTTCTACCTGGAAAGCTGCCCACCTCCCATTCCCCATGCTCAATCTTACAGCCTTTACCACTTTTCCTATTAAAATCCTGCTTGTCCTTCAAGCCTCATCTCAAATGCGACACCATCCATGTTGTTATTCTTGACCTTCCCTAAAGGGAAAGAACCTGTCCCTCTAGAACTTCATTTATAGTTCTCCTTGGGCCTTGGCCTTCATCTCAACATCATGCTATCTTAGGTCATTGGCATAGCTTATAACAGAGTGTAAATTATCCAGCCCCTAGGACAGAAACTCCCCTCACTCTATTCTCGGTAGCACAGTGTAGTAGAACACACTTAATATCTGCAAACTGTACTGACTATTTAAAGAAGGGAAAGGTCTATGTGAAGTAAGGGGGAAAAGAAATGAGAAGTCTTTATACTCTTTTAAGGAAAGCGTTAATGCACCAATTGCAATTCCCTGAATTTCCTGAATGTAAATGCATTTCAAAACATATGATCATTGCTAATGTTGCAGACTCTTTTTAGAGGCCTAATTTAGCGTGATTTGCTTCCCATTTTCCAGGTCTTCCTAAAAACTCATGCTAACAAAACAAGGGGAAAATATGTATTAAAATTATCAAAATAGACAAAATAAAAGCCAGCTGAAATAATGGTACTAGCTAACACATAACAAAGTATCATTCTAGGCCAAGCGCAGTGCTGAGCGTTTCACAGACATGATCTCATTTCATCCTTTCAACAACCCCATAAGGCAGAGGTACCTCAATTGTCCTGAGGGGACTGAGGCCTAGAGGGATTAAGTAACTTTTCAAGGTAGAGTCGCAGGGCAATAGAGCTGAAATACCTCCTGCTCATATGGCTCTGTAAATACATGTGCACTTCTTTTCATAAAACTTTATGTAACTCATCTTTTTCATCCTTAATAAAATCTCCTTTTGATGGGAGTCTGGGATTAGCAGAGGCAAACTATTATATACAGGATGGATAAACAACAAGGTCCTACTATACAGCACAGGGAACTATATTCAGTATCCTGTGACAAACCGTAATGGAAAAGAATGTGAAAAAGAATATATATATAAAACCAAGTCACTTTGCTGTACAGAAGAAATTAACACAACATTGTCAATCAACTATACTTCTATAAAATTAAAATCTCCTTTTGTATATACACCCTGATATTATCTTTATTTTACAGAAGCATGGAAAGCTTCATTTTAAAAACTCAACCCACCATTGGATATGAATAACCCTCCTATTGTGTGTGAATTGTCAATTTTGTACACTCTGTATTTGGGAGTCAGTGGCATCTTAGAAAACAATTCCTATTGCATATCTATCTTTTGGTTCATCTATTAATCAATTTGAGGAATTCATTTGTGGTTGTCTGTGGATATCTCTTCTGGAACACAGAGGCGTAAACTCCGTGGGTTACTGGTAATCAATAATGGAAGATGATGATGTTGACATTCTTTTATTAAAACAAACGAACTATACTCTCTCCAGTAGGAAGATAATTTGATTGTGTATTCTTCTACTAAATCAATTCTACTGTATCATATTTGTCACCCTAGGTTTGGTGACACCAGGAACACTTTTAGGCCTCAAAAAGTGTTTGCTAACATCAATCATGCCACGGATTCTTAGGCCCTATGGAATTAGGATTTATGCACGTGTAAGGTATTCCATGTCATAATTTAGGATGTTTTAATTTTGTTTCCCTCTGGCTTACAGGGGCCAACGCAAGGATACTCAAACGTATATATAGCCTCTCTTTCTGTTGCTGAGGTCAAGTTTAATTGTTAGATCACTTTGATACAGAATGGAGTGACGCAGCACTTTCCAACTGCTCAATTCATCTTCTCTAGAAATCTTTCACCTCTAAACATGTTGAAGTTTCCCTCTCCCTGAAAACATAAAAAATGCTTTCTCAGCACCATACTCCTCCCTATTCCTCTTTTTCCTTCCCTTCTCACACTGCCCACACGTCTTGAGAGAACAGCCTCTGCCCTATTTCCTCTCTGCTCTTTTATTGCTCAGTCACTGTTCTGTGGCGCCCACCTTCAACTAAACCACAAAAGTCAACAAAACCACCATCTTTCCACCTCCATCCCACTGCCAAATCCAAGGAAGACTTTTTACTTCTTATTGTAATAGCCCTCTAGGCTGTATTTGACATTGCTGCTTGGTTCTTTCTAGTTTATTTCATGAGTTCCTCTTACTCTAGCACCACCCACCCCCCTTTTAAATAAAATTTCAGCTTTATTGCGGTATAAATGACAAATAAAATGTTAAGGTATTTAAAGTGTGCGTCGTGGTGACTTGTTATACGTATACATTGTGAAAGGATTTTTCCCATCCTCTAGCCTTTTTTCCTTAAATTCTGGTGTTCTCCCAGCTTCCCACCTGTTTTCACTGCTCTTTTTACACACTGTCCTAGGGCTGAGTTTACCCACTGTCATAGTTTCACCCACCACATTATGTGATACTCTCATATCTACCTGAAACTTCCCCAGAGCTACTGACTTAAATACCCAAGTGTCTCAAGGACATCTCCACTCTGACTCCCATGCATTCTCAAACTCCATTTGTCCCAAATTAAACTTAGAGCTTTCCCACCTAAATCTGTCCTCTTCACGTAGTCTCTTCCTTTGTTTAATGATTATCCAGCCACTGAAGCCAAGAATCTGAGAAATCATCTTAGGCTCCTTCTTAATGTGAAATCACTCATCTCTTAAGTATTTCCTCCATTCCTTCCTCTCTATCTGTACTTATTACATATTACATATCACCTATGTCAGGCCCCCAGCATCTTCTTCCTGGACTATTTTAACAGTGGTTTCCCAACTCTCCTGACTCTGGTTTTGATACCTCATACCCATTCTCTGAACACTACCACTGTTCCTTTGATAACATGAATCTGACCATGTCACTCCCCTGCTTAGAATTCTTCAATGAGTCCCCCATTCATGCATTCAAGATTAAAGGTCCAGCGGTTTAAGGTCCTTTGACACGCGTGCTTTTCCAATTTTGCCAGTTTCAACTCTGAGGTCCCATTTTTTAGGCAAGTCGTCCTTCAACCCTTCCTCACTTCCAGGATGTCCCAGCTCTGCACTCCCCTTGCGGCCACTGCACACTCATATCATAGAATTCTCTCATTACAGTATACTGAGGTAATCCTTCTAAGTTTCTAAGGCGGGAATGTGGCTGATTTCCATTTTAGATCTCCAGGGCCTGGAAAGGTACATAATGAGCACTAAATAAATACTTGTTGAATGACAGAACTGAGCTCACTTGTACTGGGTTGCCAACATGGAAGCAGTAACAAAACAGCTTTAAAATCTAAATCTTGACGTTGACTCTTTCTTTCACAATTGCTTTTGAAATGTTTGTATGAACATTTTCATTTTATTAGCGAGGGGAAAAAAAAAAAAAAAAACACTTCTGTGCCTCCCCGTCGGGGAATCGAACCCCGGTCTCCCGCGTGACAGGCGGGGATACTCACCACTATACTAACGAGGAACTGCACGAACGCTGGCTTTCTGGGAGGCCTCTTATCCCTTTTTACCCCGCCCCTTCCTTGCCATTTGCAACTACCAGGAGGCCTGATATTCTTCTACTGCTATTGCAATTTCCAGAGAAGTTGAATGGAACTAAAATGGAAGCGTTCAGTTTGATCTCCCCGCCGCACTTAATTCCATCGGCTTACCCTTCCTCTTACTTCTACTCCCTTCCTTTTCCTCCCCCTCCTCATCCTCCCCCTTCGGAAGCAACATCAACCCACCTCTGCACCCCTCAACACACACACTCCCAGAGAGCAAAGCGCACGCCTTGTCGCGCTGCACCACGGGACTTGTAGTTCCATCCATGCCGTACCGCACGCTCCTCCGACTTTAAGGAACTTCCTTTCCCGGCGGGCGCCGCGAACCCTTCCTCCTCCGCTTTACCTCCCTCCCGCCTTCTCTCGCTCTCAGTCGAGTAGTCAGTCTGGCAGCGGAGTGTTGGGGTGCTGATCGCGTGCAGTGGGACTCCGCACAGCCATGCCCGAGGTAGTGGATACGTGCTCCTTGGCCTCCCCTGCGTCCGTCTGCCGGACCAAGCACCTGCACCTGCGCTGCAGCGTCGATTTTACGCGCCGGGTACTGACCGGGACCGCCGCACTCACCGTCCAGTCCCAGGAGGACAATCTGCGCAGCCTGGTACGGTGGGACAGGCTCCCAGTGCCCGCCTCTCCCCGGCCACCTGCCTCTCGTCTCTCACCCCGCTTCGGCCCCTTCCCGGTCCCACACCCCCGCCTGCTTTGCACATCCCTCGGTGCTCCTCCGCAGCCCGCAACCCGTGTTCTGCACCTCCTCTTCAGCCCACACTCATTTCTCAGCGTCCCCTTCTTCAGCCCCCACGCACCCCATATCGATCCCTCCCAACCCAACTTGAGTCTCTGCAGTCCTTCCTCACCCACTACGTATACCTGCCTTCTCCTCCACCCCTTCCCCCAAAGCCTCCTTCCCAGTCCCTGGACACATCCCAGGGCCCATTCCACGCCCCGCTTCTCACCCAGCGCTCAAGTTTCATTTTAGCACGAATCCCTCTTCCCCCGCTAATCCTAGTTCCCAGCGCTAATGCCCCCTGTGGTCTCCCCATATCCTCGGCCTGCAGCCCAGAACTCCCTCCTCAGGCCCCAGAATTCTTCCAGTCCCCAGTGCACCTTCCTCAGTCCACAGTCTCAGCTAAGTCTCGGGCCCTATATCCTGCCGATTCTCAGTCCCACCTTTCCCTCCCAGGCCCCTTTATTTCAACCCTCAGGTCTGCCGGATACGACCGATCACCGTCTCCCTGCCAGTTCTCAACCGCCCTAGAGAATTCCCAGCCCTGCTTTGATACTTGCAGTCTCTACTTTCTAACTCCAGATGCACCTCTCTCCGGGTTCATGGTCCTTCCTACCTTTGATTCTTATCACTCTTCTCTTCTAATAATTTAAGCTCTTCAAGCTTCCTAAGGATGTCTCAATACAATTTATTAATAGTTGGTTCCCAGAAGCAAATAATATTGCGCTTCTTAGAAAATGACTTCTACAAGCTCTCTAGCCACTTGAATGACGAAAAACTTGTTTAGATTTGTGGAATGTTATTAAATTATTTTATCTGTACGACGTAACCTGTTTTCAGTGTTCTTACTCAAATTGTCTGATAGTATTTGGATTGTACCTATCACCTGAAGAATTTCATAGATAAGTATTTTAGAAATAAGAGGAACAAGAAAAGGCCAGTCACAGTGTATTTTGCATAGAGTAGTATGGCGATAGCTACCAAAGCCCAGCAATAAGCAATCAGATAAGGTATGTTGTAGACTTGATGGAGGGAAATGAATAGGGTCAGTTAATTGGGTGTAATAAATTTAGATAAGAGTTGGTGGTTTTCATGATTTATTCCTGCTTGAGTAATAGGCCTGTATTTTGAGTTCATTAATATGAACTAATATAGCATGTAACTTTCTTACTTTGTGATTTAGCAATTTGCTAGACTAATTATGATTCGAAAAATAGGTTGACTCCTCTATGTACTGATTTGCAGTCACCACAAGTACTATAAGGAAAATAAATAACTAAAGCATTATAAGCAAGATGATAACTATTTCCCTATAGGCTGTACTTTGGTCTGCTTCAAGTGCCAGGCTACCGTTTATTGCAGACAGCTTTGCCCAGGCAGGATCAGCTGAACTGAAGTCCTGTTTCAATGCAATATTTCTTTTTATTACAAGAAAGTGAATTTTGATAGTTTATCACTGCTTAATACGACCTTGCCCTCTCGCTTATTTATAAAAGTAAAACCTTTACCTCTGTTCCATGAGTAAGCAAGAGTCAGGGCGCTTCAATTTTGAAAAGAATGTCCCTTCAGTGTCCCAGTCTAAAAACCTGCCTGTTTTTGCATTCCCCAAATCTCAAGAGAAGATTTTTAAATTACTAATTCCAACTTGTCGACTATCCAGTTTCCTTTGTTTTTCTTTCTTTTTACTATTATCGATCAATTGCTTAATAACATTTATCGGTGAAATTTGAAGGGAAATTTCTTAAGTAATTTGGGAGTGATAGCTGAGGTCAGGACTTGAGATATACAGCTTAAACATTGCATTTTCTATTTTCTCTTGGTCCAGGACTTGCTTCGTGCCTTACTTGGCACGTGCTGTTTCTCCGGCACCGTGTTAAACCCTGGGAATGCAAAGCCTAAGTAACTTTTTCTTTTTAAGAACCCTCAGTCTAATGGAGAAATAAATCATTATAATGTGGTACAGTAAGTGCTACTGGAGAGGGTCGGGCCAACTGCTATAACAAACACAGAGACTATGAAAATGGTTTCACAAAAAATAGGTATAGTGGTCTTCTGATTCAGAACAGATTTTAAAAGTTTAGGAAATACAGAAAATAGAATGTGTTCCACTGGGAAATGACCCAAATAATTCACCCTCATGGTGATGAGTAGTATAAACGTAAGTAGTTTATATACATAAGATACTCCAAGTTTTTACAACAAATCAGATATTCAGAAATAGGTGCCAAAATGTAACAAAGGAGTAACTTATCCTTAAGCTATAAAATCTAATATTTCTGAATATGCAAATGCAAGAAGATATATCAGTCTAATGTAGAGTAAGGGCAACAGTTGAGGGACCCCCAAAAAAGAGAGTACCGCAAAAGAAATAATTGCCCATCGGGAGGGAAACAGATGATACTCATAACAAATTTGGCTGCTCTTAAAAAAAAAGAAAGGGAAAGAATAATACAAGCAGGATGGAAATTTCTTCCCAACCAAAACTTGTTGACTCTAGAGAGATAATAAAATGGTTAAAATTTCCTGAGCTTATCACCACAGTTAACTGATACAAAAGAAAGGTGACTGGAAAATGGCTGTTTCTTGGCAGTCTAACTCCTCATGCTATTCCAGGCCAGATTTCAAGGGAAAGATGCCAGAGGTAGGAAGGTTAGTGAGCAGTTCTAATAGTCCGGGGCCTGACCTAGGGTGGTGGTAGAAGAAAAGGAAAAGTATGAGGACAGACAGTGTAAAAAACTTGTTAACTGGCTATGCGAGATCGGGAAGTGGGATCAGTTGTGGATTAGTTGAATGTTTCAAACCTCAGGTAAGTTGAGGAGTTCCATCAACGAAATAGAGAAATCAGCAGAGAGAGCAAACTTAGGGGACACAGCGGTGGCTTTGTTTTTAGAATTTCTAGAAGCCTATTGAATATGAGATGACATTTCCCATGGAAATGTCAAGCAGGCAGTTAGAGATATCTGCTGAAGTCCTGGGCAGGGGATGAAGCTATGAAATAGACGGGTAGTCATCTGCACAGAGGTTCTAGGTGAAGATGTGGGCATGAGTGAGAACTAGGGAATGAAGAATACGGTAAGAAAACCAAAAGGCCAAGGCTAGCGCATAGGGACATATCCATATTTAGGAGTTAGAAAGGAGGGGGAGGAAAAAAGCATTAGACAAGGAGGAGAACCATTGATGTGTAAAGTCAAAGCAGCCAAGGAGAGTGCTTCAAACAGATGCTGCGGTCCATTAGGGCTATGAGCGGCAGAGGTCAAGGTTACTGAACAGAAAAGACCTGTTGTTCAGGAGGACTTCCCTTTCTGGGGCAGAGGAGCTAGAAGACAGATTAAAGAGGGGGAAGGGAGGAGAGATTGATGAGGAATTGGAAATAGCAGCCATAGATTGCCCTTGAAGATTAAGAAAGGAAGGAGAAAAATAGAATAATTAGAGTGACAGAAGGATTGAGTGAAGTTTTAAAAATAATATGGAAGGCTGGTTTAGGTTGATTGGAAACAGTCTTGTGGTGTAGGAAGATTGAAGATTCTAGAAAAGTAGTTGAGAGGTAACGAAAGGGTATGGTTTCTAGGGCACAGATAGAGGATTATTGGGATGGAAAATCCTCAGACACTTGCTGACCCTCCCTTCCTGCCCAGAGCAGTTGTCTTTAATCGGCCATAGCAAGTAGAAATGCTCTCCCACTCCTCTATAGGGTCATTTGGTTAGAGTTGCCATACCAAGTTGGGCTTTTTCTAGATACACAACAGCAGTGAGGTACAGTCTACTTATTTGCCTAACAGGTTCCAAGGTTTGTTTTAATTTGGGGATATATGAAAGTAGTACAGAGCAGTAGGACTATATGAATTCCAGGTAGAAGTATATGGTAAGATATATTGAGGAGTCATGATGAAAGAAACAAGTTATAGATGGATTTTTTCCTAGTAGAGAAGTTAAGTTTTAGGAGACAGAAGCAAAGGCGTTTTAATTTAAATCTGACTTTTACTTAAAGCTGGAAATGTGTGAGTGTCCCAGAATTACCTAACGATATATATGCAAATCTTAGAGCCTCCCAAAAATTTAGGGAAGTTTAAAGTCCCATGAATTGGGACCTATGCTAACTTTCAACTCCTTTAATTCCTGTCTTTCACTATCTTACTCTCCCTAAGCAAACTAGTTCTACTCTGTAGTCATTGTAGTTAGCCTATATGCTATATTAGTTTTCTCTGGTGCCTAAAACTATATTCTTATCATATAAAAATATTAATTTAATTCTAGATTCTGGATACAAAGGACCTTACAATAGAAAAAGTGGTCATCCATGGACAAGAAGTCAAATATGCTCTTGGAGAAAGACAAAGTTACAAAGGATCACCAATGGAAATCTCTCTCCCTATTGCTCTGTGCAAGTACGAACGTTCTCATCTTTCTCTTTTATAGCTAAATAAGGGGGATACGTATTTTTATTTAATTTAGATTTTTTTTCATTTCCTATTTTCAGTTTGTGTGTATGTAGTAACTGATACACCACTCCTACCAATCTACTGTTCCGATTGAAGCTTATAGTGAAAATTATGTTCTTAAGCTATTAAAGAAATTCATCGTATAAGATACTCCAGAATAGGACTTTTGATAACTGTTAACTTCTTTACTCATCATTTTAGTAATACCTAGAGTGATGGTGGGAGCACGCCACTTCAGGAGGCATTTCAGGATCACCCGGGAAGCTCTACAAGCTGCACTTTTCACCTTCTCCCAGAGGCCAGCCACTTTTCTTAGTGGAATAACAACAGTGGCAAACACAGAACCATTTCTATGTACTTAAAAAGTGCTGGAAATGTATTCTTTCATCTAATCCTTATAGTAACCCTTTGTGGTATGATCTGCATTGTATAGACGGGGAAAGGGAACCTCAGAGAGAGAAGGTAACTTATTTAAGAAAGTGGTAGCCAGAGCTGTCATATTGGGAGTATATCCCACTCCAAGATATACTGGGGAGGGAAAAAAGGGTGGGAAACCATTGGCCTAGAACAAGGTCAATCTACCCCATCTTTCAGCGGTCAGTGTTTTCATGCATTCTCTTCCCATTTAAGAAGAAGAAAGGAAACTCTCACACATAATTTGTGAGCTCTATCATTAACCATATTGTACAGATGAAGCAACTACCGCATAGGGAGGTCAAATAATTTGTCTAAATTCACGGCACCAGTTAGTGGTAGATTCAAGCACAGGCACAGCCACTGGTCTCCAGGGCTCTTGCTGTTTCCTCATTAACAGTGCTGCCCAATCTATCTGGGGTGGAGGACCAGTTTTTGTTAGTTCCAGTCCGCCACAGGCTGATACTTCTGTGAAATGCAATAAGAATGAATTCCTAGGAAGAAGAGATTAAATACAAACACATACATCTTATTATAGGTTCAACAGACATAAGAATTTATTCTCAAGTTCTTGACTTAACTTGTCCAGTAACAGTTTTCAGACTAGCACTGCCCTATGTTATGCTCTGGCACCCACCACGGTGGTAGTTGAAGTTCCAAAATTATTCCTTCTACCTTCCCACCACTATAAAAGATTACATGATATCACAGAAAAAAAGTTGGGGTATTCAACTAATATTCGTTCCTGTTACATCTTCATAAGTAGTTACCATGTAGAGAAAAGAACCCACAGGCTGGCATTCAGGTAGGAATATGTGAGGCAAACATTCCTAAAACTTACTCTCAATCAGTGATGAGACCTCATAAAATATTATTTATATTATTTGTGTTATTTATGTACTATGAATTCAAATTTTAGTTAGATTGAATTGTACTCTACTAATGTATTTGTTCCTTTCATACAGAAATCAAGAAATTGTTATAGAAATTTCTTTTGAGACATCTCCAAAATCTTCTGCTCTTCAGTGGCTCACTCCTGAACAAACTTCTGGGAAGGAGCACCCCTATCTCTTTAGTCAGTGCCAGGTAAAAAGGACTTGGAATGATTTATTATCCCCAGTTCATGCAGTTGAATGAAGCAAAGTAGACAGTGGTCTTATGGATACATGGGTCTTACCTAAGATAGTACTTTATTTTATCTTATATTATTAAAACTACATATATTTTCATTTATACCTGTCATTATTGACACATTCATATATTACTTTTAAAAAGAAACTTCCTTCAAATTTGAAAACATGTCTACCTAGATTGGACCATCTAGGTCATATTTATATTCACATCCTCAGCACCTAGCATAGAACTTGGCATAGAGTGAGAACTCAATAAATGGTCATAAAATGAAAGGAAAACACTGTTAAACAAAGTAGGTACTGGTTATGAAAATTGCTAACAATAAAGAAGGGGAAAGGGAAAGATCAGATTTCCCATTCCTCTCCAGACACCATTGCCCAGAGGTAACCATTGAGTTGGCGTGTAGCCTTTCCAGATTTTTCTTATACATTTACAAGTGTACATATTATGTAAATATATTGAATGTACCTTTAAAATATGATATGATTTAGACTACATCTGTTTTCTGTTTAACAACTAAGAATAAAGAACCACATAGAGACAATCTGTCACAAGGATAATAAGTATCAAACTTTCTTCTGAAAAAAAAGACTAATTCTTTTAATAATCAAATAGTTTACAATTAAAGGAACTCGCTTCATTAAACGTTGACTGTATTTCCAAGCACTGTGTAAGGTACTTCACATATTTAATCCTTTTAATATTCCTCTGTGATAGATACTATGGTAGGCTCACATTTGAAAACAAGTCTATCAAAAAGGAAGCAATGTTGACACCTGTATAGACGTGTTTACTTTATATTGCCAATTGAAATTTTTTTTTTTCTAAGAAACTCATAGTTCACTAATCTGGAAGAGATATCATGTTCTAGGCAAGAATGTACCAATTATGTAGTCTCTGTCTCTTATCTGATTTTCATCAGTAATTCATATGGAATGTCCGTTGGCAAAAAATGCAAGATTTGTGAGTCAGAAGAATGTGAATTTTGAACATACTATTCCATTTCTTGTTGGACACAGTTTTTGAAACAGAGAAAAGAGATTTCAGTTAAATGAAGAAGTTACTATAGTTGATAGGAAGCAGGTAGACATGATTTTGTGTGATGAGTTTGCATACGGCCGTTCTCTATGCATATTTTTCTGGGTTTGGTCTTATCGAGTGAAATATGTATAAACCCCACCCCTGGCATTGCTGAGCCACATAACCAGGGACCTTTAAGGAACCCTAAAGGCATATGGTCTTGGAAACTTATTTTGGGAGAGAGAACCAGGTGGTTCTTCTAGTTCTACTTAATCCATCTAGAGGTCACTTGGGATTTCCTATCTATGGAGAATCTATTAGATTTGAAGTGAAAAGGGCTGGAGTTTGAGGACAGAAGGAAGTTTGCAGAGGCATGAAGCAGGTCTGGGATTTATAACAACTTCAGAGAGAAATGTTAGTATCAGTGTTCCTTTAAGCTCAGTAGACCATCTCAGTGAGGCTAGGATTCCTTTGCTCACCAGCAATAGATGCAGACTTATCTGTAAACAGGCCAGGGTATAAAATCATAGGTACTCTGGTCATTCTTAATGGAACTGATCTTTATGACAGATTGATACGGAAGCAAAGAAACACTCTACATATTATGTGAATGAATATGTCTAGATGGTATTGAAAGAGACTTTTCTTTCTCCTTCCTTGTCTTCCTAGTGTTTACTTTCAAAGTTTGCTGCAAGATCCAAACGTCAAGACTCTAACCACATTTCCCAAGCAGAGCTCCTTAGAACACTGGCGCCCCGTTAGACGTTAATAACTAACCAGAGGAAAATGGGTTTTGTGTTGAAATAAGTATGAGAATTCGAACAGGTTTCTTTATTATCGGTCTTTTCAGAGCCTTCAGGAGGCTAATGTTCCTAGTGACTCTCCCAGGCATGCAATATGCCATGGTTCTCAAGTTTACTTCACCAAAGAGCTCTTTTTTGTCCGGGTTCCTAACAGCTTCTCACTGGGCACTACTATTACTCAGGAATCACTGCCTAACATTGCTTCATGCGTCAGCTGAAATGTGAAGGTTGACCGTTACATTAAAAGGGAAAACCAGATTTTCTTAATCCACAGATCTACTTTTGCTACTTTAAAAGAGCTGAAGAAATGTGAGACATTTTGATCTTTAAAAAGAATGTGTCTAAGAACAATGCTGCAATTGTAATGATTTCTTAATGACTTGATTTATGAGACAGGGAAATAGCTGTTTCTTTTTTTTCCTTCCTCTCCCAGGCAATCCATTGTAGAGCAGTTCTTCCCTGCCAGGACACTCCTTCTGTGAAATTAACCTACAGTTCAGAGGTAAACATCACTGAAATTATTCACTGAATTAAATGATCCATACAATTATTTTAATAGGGATTACATTAAATCTGTGGATTTCTTTGGGTAGTATGGACATTTTAACAATATTAATTCTCCCAATCCATGAACACGGGATATCTTTCCAAAATGATCCATATAAGTAAATGTGGTATAAATGATGAGCAGAGATAAGAACTGAATTTTTTTTTTTGCGGTACGCGGGCCTCTCACTGTTGTGGCCTCTCCCGTGCGGAACACAGGCTTCGGATGTGCAGGCTCAGCAGCCATGGCTCACGGGCCCAGCCGCTCTGCGGCATGTGGGATCTTCCCAGACTGGGGCACGAACCCGTGTCCCCTGCATCGGCAGGCGGACTCTCAACCACTGCACCACCAGGGAAGCCCAGAATTGAATTTTTATAGCTAGAAATACTTTAATTAAATTCTACCTACCTGAAATATGTTAGAAAAAGGCTATGGATCCCATTTTGAATCTCTGTTTTAAAGGCAGTTGCAAACATAAGTATAAAAAAAAGAGGTGTCAGGGACTTCCCTGGCGGTCCAATGGTTAGGACTCCGCAGCCGGGGGTGCAGGTTTGATCCCTGGTCGAGGAACTGAGATCCCACATGGTGTATGGAACAGCGAAAAAATGAAATGAAATAAAATAAATCATTCTGATTTTAAAAGGAATTTAGAATTCTGGACCTAAAAACAAGAATTTGGGAGCAGCTCTTTTTAACTTAAAAAAATTGACATTTGTAGGATTAAAGTTTCTATAAATGTACTTTACAGCCTTGTAAATATCTATCTAGGTATCCTAATGGGCATATATTGCAGACTTATCTGTATACATTTCCAACTTATTGTTGTAGGTACTGCTAATCCTTTTAGGAAAAGGTAGACTATAATTAATAAATAAATACTATCCCAGAGGCTAGACTAACTTAGACCAGGCAAATAGAATTGAGGACCAACCTGTATTTATGGGGCCTTCTTGATTCCCATATCGTTCCACAACCAAACCACCCCTAGCATAGTGCTGCAGAAAACTTTACTTGGAGGCCAAGAATCCCTGGACTCTGGTGCTTTGTGACCACCTAGAGGGGTGGGATAGGGAGGGTGGGAGGGAGACGCAAGAGGGAGGGGATATGGGGATATATGTATATGTATAGCTGATTCACTTTGTTATAGAGCAGAAACTAACACACCATTGTAAAGCAATTATACGCCAATAAAGATGTTAAAAAAAATTTTTTTTTAAAAAGAATCGCTGGACTCTTCTCCACCACTTAATAACTGCATGACCTTGGGCAAGTCTTATGACCTCACAACCTCAGTTGTCTCATCTGTATAACCTATCACTGCCTAAATGAAGGGAGGAAGCAGAACCAAGGTACTTCCTGAATAGTTTTTAGCTCTAGGATCTATGGTTGTTGCAGCACTGATTCTGGAGGTCCTGATTCTGTGCCTGCCTCAGTAATAGCTTTGAGGACTGGGCCATGCAGGAAGAACATGAAAGCCTAGCACTGTTGGAATGGATGTTTGCTAGATCATTAATATTCAGGTGATGGTCCTTTATTCTGGCATTCATTAGAAGTAAGACTTGGAGAATCATGGAGATACGGTACACACTTAAGTGACCATACAGTTTGTCCCGTAAGGACCTTTTCCATACAAACTTCCAGAGAAAATTATTTCACATTTCTCAGCAATAAGTTTAAAAGTTTCTCACACTCATGACCCTTAAAAAGTAGAATTTGTAACTCCAAGTTTATGTTTTAAATACTAAAATTTTCAGAATTGTATTCTCCGATCTAAAGTGAGTATAGCATCCTTTTGAATCTCTTCTGAGGGTGTGGAGGGGAGCAGGGCCGGTGGCTACCATTGCCAGGCATGGTGCTGAGCTCTTCATTTATATTATTTATTCCTTGCAACAGTCCTATGAAGTATTACCCTCATTTGATGGGGGAAACTGAGGCTCGGGGAAGTTATTTGCCCAAGTGCATGAAGTTAGTAAGTGCAGAGCTGGGATTTTAACCTAGTTTCTACCAAATGCTCTTAATATGGATGGATGAATGGATAGGTAGATATGTCACCATCATTTTTAAAGAAGCCGGTTTCACATATTGCCAATTCTATTTATAAAAGTGATACAGAGGAATGTATTGGGTTCATAGTCTACTGTGTCGATAGTCAAAAAGCGGGAGAAAGGTTATTTTACATAGAACTTTTCATTTATATCTTTATTTATATCTTTTCCTTCTCAATTAGGTGTCTGTCCCTAAAGAACTGGTTGCACTCATGAGTGCCATTCGTGATGGAGAAGCACCTGACCCAGAAGACGCGAGCAGGAAGATATACAGATTCAGCCAAAAAGTAAGATCTTAGGGTCTAGATTTTGTTTTAGTTGGTGGTGAACTACAAATAGCTCTTACCCATCCAGAGAGCAAAATGGCTTTTGAAATATTTCAGAATTTAGAAAGCAGCTCCTGCTTTTTGTTTTCTTCATTTCTTTTTCTTTTGCGCTTTTAAAATATTCGGTTCTGCTCGCAGTGTTGTACTGAAGTAGGAGGGTGCTGGATAGGCATGGCAGGGGGCGTGCCTGGTCCCATTTCCCTACATCCCAGTCAGTAGCAGGTTTCCTGTTTCTAAGTTACACTTTGACCTGCCCTGGTACCAGAGCTCGGGCGTGTGGTGGTGTATTGTTTACAGATGGAAGAGCTGTCCTAGACCAGAGAGCACTCTGTTACAGTACTTTTAAGTTAAAATTCCTAAGTAGCTGGTAGTTTGACTTGTATCTTTGACCTGTAATGAATTGTGTGTGTGTGTTTACTGATGCTTTTTATTTTTTTATATATTTTTATTGGAGTGTAATTGCTTTACAATGGTGTGTTAGTTTCTACTGTACAACAAAGTGAATCAGCTATATGTATACATATATCCCCGTATCACCTCCCTCTTGAGCATTCCTCACACCCTCCATATTCCACCCCTCTAGGTCGTCACAAAGCATCGAGCTGATCTCCCTGTGCGATGTAGCTGCTTCCCACTATCTATTTGACATTTGGTAGTGTTTATATGTCAGTGCTACTCTCTCACTTCGTCCCAGCTTACCCTTCCCCCTCCCCATGTCCTCAAGTCCATTCTCTAGTAGGTCTGCATCTTTATTCCCATCTTGCCCCTAGGTTCTTCAGGACCTTTTTTTTTTTTTTTTTAGATTCCACATATATGTGTTAGCACACCGTATTTGTTTTTCCCTTTCTGACTTACTTTACTCTGTATGACAGACTCTAGGTCCATCCACCTCACTACAAATAACTTAATTTCGTTCCTTTTTATGGCTGAGTAATATTCCATTGTATATATGTGCCACATCTTCTTTATCCATTCATCTGTCGATGGACATCTAGGTTGCTTCCATGTCCTGGCTATTGTAAATAGAGCTGCGGTGAACATTGGGGTGCATGACTCTTCTTGAATTATGGTTTTCTTTCGTCCTCCTTAGCAGAACAGGTAACTAAGCCAGAGTGGACAATTTTGCCCCTACCCCAGCTTCTGGGATTCCAAAACCTTCAGCACCCTCTCGTTGCTGGATTGCTTTGTATGTCTCTCAAATATACCAGGAGTGGTTTTAAGAAGGAATTTAAAACAAAGTTTTTTAATTCAAGAGAAAATGACAAGAAACTTAAAAGCATAGTTGCCTTTTTATATGTTAATTTTTGTGAAATGCTTTAAATGTACCTTGTAATACTATGTGCAATCATGTTTTTCACATTTCAGAATCTTCCCTTGCTAATGGGATAAAAGGGAAATAGACGTTTTGAAATGTCTTTATATCGCAGTTTTGAACTATTTGACCCCCTCAAAAATGAGAACCATTTGAGAAGTACAAAAGGAAAGTAATCCACACTAATGTCTGGAGATTTGAAAGGAAATTTACTTACTTCTGAATACGAACTGTCTTATTCTGTAATATTTTTAAACACTAATTCGAGCATTTGGTGTTTTTTTTTGCCACCTTTAGGTTCCGATCCCCTGCTACTTGATTGCTTTGGTTGTTGGAGCTTTAGAAAGCAGGTGAGCCTTTGAACACATTTTGAAGTTTATGAAAAGATTAAACCTTAGGTGTCTTGAACCTCTGTCAGGATTAATTGGTAGATCATTTTTGTATTTCTCAAGATATCAAGCCAACAGCTCTGGAAACATTCAAATCCAATCATGAAATGTAAGCAACAAATTAATTTTAAATTAAAAAAACCTTTACCACTCACCCCTTAGACTTTCCAAGTATTATAGAATGAGCACGGTCTTACCTACCTTTATAGATCTGGAATCTAAGTTTGAACAAGTCACTTCTCATAACCTCCATTTCCTCATCCTTAAAATAATAATATCCCCTTTCCTACTTCATTGGGTGGTTATGTGCAACAAATCAGATAAATTATTTTAAAGCACTTGGAAACCTATAAATATTACAGAAATATAAGATATTTTGTTAAAATTTTACCAGCAGCTAGAGTGCCCTTCTTTCTTAATTTCTTGTTTGTTCTTATTTCTAAACAACTGAAAATTAAGAATGGCTATAGTAATCACATTCTTTAAATTGCCAGGGATGTGGACACAGTGGACAAATCAGGCAAATATAGATTCCAGGGCTTCCCTGGTGGCGCAGTGGTTGAGAGTCCGCCTGCCAATGCAGGGGACACGGGTTCGTGCCCCGGTCCGGGACGATCCCACATGCCGTGGAGCGGCTGGGCCCGTGAGCCATGGCCGCTGAGCCTGCGCGTCCGGAGCCTATGCTCCGCAATGGGAGAGGCCACAACAGTGAGAGGCCCGTGTACCGCAAAAAAAAAAAAAAAAAAAAAATATATATATATATATATATATATATATGTAGATAGATAGATAGATAGATAGATATAGATATAGATATAGATACCAGTTCCAGCTGTAGCAGTTAACTATCTACATCCTTGGGCAACTCACCTCTCTGAGTTTAACCTTCTTCGCCTAAAAACTGGAAATAATCATGTTTGCTTCAAGGGATTTTTGTGAGGATTAACAGACCTAACATATGTAAAGGTCCTGGCCTATAGGAGGCACTCACAAATGATAATTATAATAATTGTCACAGCAGCTGACGGTTATCAGGTCTCATTAGGTACCAACTCCAAGGCATTATGCCCTTTAATTCTCACAACTCTGTGGAATGGATACAATTACTCTTTCTCATTTTACCAATAAAGAAACTGATGTTCGGTGAGTTTAAATAACTGGCTCAGAGTCACAGAGCTAGGAAATGTCAGAGCCGGGACCCGTCCTAGACCATCTGACTTTAGAGCCCATGCGGCATAGAACTCTGCTCTCTGGAGTGGCAGCCACTAACCACATGAGGCTTGAGATGTGTTGGAAGTGTAAAATACACACCGGATTTCTAAAGACTTCATATGAAAAAAAAGAATGCAAAATATTGCATTAATAATCTTTCATGCTGATTACATGTCAAAATGATACTATTTTGGATATATTGGTTTAAACAAAATATATTATTAAAATTAATTTCATCTGCTGCACTTTGCCTTCTTTAAAAAATGTGGCTACTGGACAATTTATAATTACACACGTGGCTCACCTTTGTGGCATTCATTCACTTATATTGGCTAGCACTGGCTACCACTGCTACTCACTGTGGTCTACAAACCAATAGCTTTGGCATCACCTGGGAGCTGGTTAGAAATGAAAGTCCTTGGGTCCTACCCCGGACCTACTGAATCATAATTTGTATCTGAACAACCCCCCCAGATAGTTTGTATGCACACTGAAGTCTGAGAGGCCCTGCCCTAGAATCCACTGCCTCTCTGGGCCAGGATATCAAGGCAAGGACTTATTGTTTGGGGTTTGGCACTGCATAACAGTTTTAAGATGAAATTTACATGAAAAAAATATTTTTGAGTTCTAGTCCTATATAAGTCATATATAGTTCTATTTGTTTCTTTTTTTTATTGTGGTTAAAAAAAACCCCACAAAATTTACTGTCTCGACCAGTTTTAAATGTACAGTTCAGTAGTCACTAGTGTTAAGTATATTCATGTTGTTATGAAACAGATTTCCAGAACTTTTTCATCTTGGAAAACTGAAACTCTGTACCCTTTAAACAGCAACTCCCCTTTCCACCTCCCTCCAGTCCCTGGTAACCATTGTTCTATTTTCTGTCTCTCTGGGTTTGACTACTTTATATACCTCGTAAGTGGAATCGCAGAGTACTTGTTCTTCTGTAACTGCCTTATTTCACTTAGCATAATGTCCTTAAGTTTCTTCCATGTTACAGCATGTGACAGGATTTCCGTCTCTCTCTGTTTGTTTTTTCTTATTTAAAAGTGTTCAACCCTTAAGTACATAACAGAGTTTACATCCACCCCCTTCTGGAATAATCTCTTACTGAGCCGTGACTGGGTTTCTACAGTTGTAAGATTGAGGGAAGAAACTAGATCCCTAAAGGTCTTACCAGAGCCAGTAAGCTAACCTTTGGGGGCGCTTCACGTCAAGTTTTCATGTGGCCCAGACTGCACCCCCTTATAGACGTGCAGACTTATTGCCACGTTTACAACAGGAGGTTTGTACCTCAGAGAAGCCGCTTAGCCTCACCTCCTCCCCATATGCACGTAGTACGTCACACTGCTTCTGTAAGGATTCGTGTACAACAGTTTAAATCGTTCCTAGAACCAGGTGAGTAATTTGCTTCGAATTTCATTTTTATTAAGCTTTTCCATTTTGCAGGCAGATTGGCCCAAGGACATTGGTGTGGTCTGAGAAAGAGCAGGTGGAAAAGTCTGCTTACGAATTTTCTGAGGTTCGTCATAAAGTTACCCTTTTTAACAACTGTGGTAGGTGGTAGATTTAAGATTTTGAGTATGAAATGCGGTGCTTTTAAGTAATGTAGTAAAAGAATCAAATAGTACATCTTATTTTAGGTGTTTGCAGTTGATGCATTTTGGGGTATCATTTTCATTTAAAATAAGCATCATTAATTCATAGCCTTCACAGAAAGCAATGTACACTTTAAAGAAATTTATTATGGCAATTTGTAAGACATACAAATATATATACATTAATTTTCCAGACTGAATCTATGCTTAAAATTGCAGAAGATCTGGGAGGCCCATATATTTGGGGGCAGTATGACCTATTGGTCCTGCCGCCATCCTTCCCTTATGGCGGCATGGAACATCCTTGCCTCACTTTTGTAACTCCTACTCTGCTGGTAAGTGTAAATTTTTCTTCGTTTGAAGTTGACTTTTCCTCAAACATAAACCTAGATATGAAGAGCCTTAGACTCCTAATAATAAAAAGACTTTTTTAAATAATAAAAGTCTTTTATTTATGTAACCCTTGTTTCTTATTTGACGCTTATTGTGGTTATTATCATCACCTCAACTTTCTAAAGAAAACAATTTGGCCATTTGGGAGAAAAGAACATAGTGTTCAAGGTGCTTTAGGATGCTGGGGGAGGAGGGCTATGTAACAACAGTCTATCGATGAATTGTGTGTCCAAAGAAACTATACCATTTACACTTGGCATATAGGTACTGGTTAAAAAACAAAGCACAACTCAGTTTACCATAACTAGGAAAGAATTAGCCCACAGTATATAGCTATATTTTATATGCCTTTGTTCGCTACTTTAAACCCTTCCTAGAACCAAGTGAGTAATGGATTAGCAACTAAATAAGTAAAACACACTATAGGACACTACAGACTTTTCTTAAATATACTGCAGGTAATAAGGAGTGAATGAAGGTACCTAAGAGTGAATAAGAGCGGATATAAAAAAATAGAAGAGGAGGGCTTCCCTGGTGGCGCAGTGGTTGAGGGTCCGCCTGCCGATGCAGGGGACACGGGTTCGTGCCCCGGTCCGGGAAGATCCCACATGCCGCGGAGCGGCTGGGCCCGTGAGCCATGGCCGCTGGGCCTGCGTGTCCGGAGCCTGTGCTCCGCTACGGGAGAGGCCACAACAGTGAGAGACCCGTGTACTGCAAAAAAAAAAAAAAAAAAAAAAAATAGAGAAGAAATGTTTCCCGCAAGTTAGAGACAGGTATACTGGCTCCTGTGGTATTGGAAAAATTCCCAAGATTAGGGAGAGAAAGAGTAATGCTATGTTTTAATCCTACATTTTAAAAAATTTCTTCAGTACATGTTGCTTTTGAACTCTTTGGAGTGCCACAGCAGAAGTACAGTGGACCATAAATGCTGGAATACTATGTCTTGACATAGGCAGTCTTTTAGATATAGTCTGTAATTTGATTTCTGAAATATGAAGGTAATCTTCTTCTTTTTTAGGCAGGTGACAAGTCACTCTCCAACGTAAGTTAAAATTTATTATCATGGTCTTATCCTCAAGAAGTATTAAGTGATTTTAAAATATCCATTGTGTCATTATATTGAAGACATGATTATAAAAGATAACTTGGGGATTCTAGTTGCAAGACATTACTACATAATCAGTAGGATTTAACAGATTTAAGAACATTTTAGGGTTTGATCTCTTATGTTTATGAAATATTTTTTAATGGAGGGATGTATCCATTTATTATTTTCTAAATAATATTTTGTTTCTAATTTTGTAAACTATACGATACTTTTTTTTTATCTTTGGCTAAACTGTGATTTTTTTTTTTTTGCTTAATTGAATAATTCCTTGAATATCTCAGCTGATGTTAAAAAAACTTGAACAATGTGGAAAACAATAAATTGAACAACGTGGAACTGGAAGAACTAGAATGCTTACGTAAGGAGTTATTTTAGGTTAAGATCATCAGTTTCACCATTAAGCACTTCTACTATTTCCTTTAGGTTATTGCACATGAAATATCTCATAGTTGGACAGGAAACCTAGTGACCAACAAAACTTGGGATCACTTTTGGTAAGATTTATTATTATTATTTCTTTATTGGTTCTGGTTACTGATTTCTTTCCCTGCCTTCCACCACCTTGAATTGGTTTGTGTGTATACCTTTGTTATCATCTCTTTGGTAGACAGGGATTTTTTAAAAATTCTGTAATACTTATCACAATGTCAGGTAGAATAGAGGTTTTCGGTTTGATGCTGTTTAGTTCCTGGTATGGTCACATTTTAATACGTGGACACATAAAACCAGAGCCCTGGCTTCATTTCCCCTGCTTCCATCTTCTGGGCTGGGCTTCCCATTGTTCTGAACTGAATGCAAGGAAGCCACGCAGAGCAGTCTGCTTAGACTTGAGTATTCATACTTTACAATTGCTTTGCTCTGTAGAAACACCAAAAAGAAAATACCTTGTTGATTGCAGTGCCTTTTTCTCTCAGCTGTATCAGTGTTTTTATTTTTCAATTATTTTCAGGTTAAATGAAGGACATACTGTATACTTGGAACGCCACATTTGTGGACGGTTGTTCGGTGAAAAGTTCAGACATTTTCATGCTCTGGGAGGATGGGGAGAACTCCAGAACTCGGTAAATGAGTCATACTTTTAAAAGCATTCATCCCAAGTTGTGTAGATGTTCAAAAATTCAGTTTGTAAAGCAGCTTTACTAAGTAGCAGTAAGAAAGTCATTTTTACCAGTGTGGGAAATCAAGCAGATACTGGTATGATGTTCTGTTGTTACCTGTTAGTCATTATCCTGTGTAAGGTCATGTTCATGACCAGTAGGACCTCACTGGGGCTTTGCAATAATATAGTTGGTGACTCTGTTTGAATTTTATTTGGTGTATTTATGTCATTTTTAAATGCTCTCTCCTGAGAGCTGAATTTGCTAACCAGGCATTAAAACATTTTTCTAGTCTTTTATTGAGCAAGAAATATCACGGAACCTTGTGCTAGTAGACATTCCATTAATAGACTTCCAGAAATGTATACTAACATATCCTACAGTTTCCAGTCTCTAGTTTAAGTTCTAAATTCCCCTAAAGTTATGCCACGGAGTGTAGTAACACTTCTTAGTAGCTTGTGTACATGGTGGTAACCAGACTTCATATTTGAACATTCCTCTAATTTTGCGTCTCACAGATAAAGACTTTTGGAGAGACACATCCTTTCACCAAACTTGTGGTTGATCTGACGAACGTAGACCCTGATGTGGCTTATTCTTCAGTTCCCTATGAGAAGGGCTTTGCTTTACTCTTTTACCTTGAACAGCTTCTTGGAGGACCAGGCAAGCAGTTGGCATTTTCTGATTTTTTTGTTTTGAGGGTAACAGAAAGAATTTTTAACTGTTGCTTTTGCTCCATTTTATTCTTCCAGTTCATTTTTTATGTAGCTGCTAAAGAAATCTGTATCGTTTTCTAATGTTTCCTCTCCACTTAAAACCTTGACTAACCTCTGCATTCTAAATTATGCTGCTTGACTTATAAAAAGCTCATCAGTATTTTAAAAATTAGGAAACTAGTATGTGCTCATTGAAAAAAATTTTGTGTGGTACAGAAATTTGTCAGAGTCATAAGTGAGAGTCCTTCAGTTTGGTGTGTATGGCTCCAGATCTTTTTCAAAGTTAAGTGGACAGACATATATACATATATATACATATAGTTACTTTAATTACAGAAAATGGATCATACTATATATTTCTTCTACATTTATTTTTTAATTCAACAATATTTTACATACATCCTTCCATGTCAGAACTTACAAATCTATCTTGTGCTTTTTAATGCCATCATAGTATCTCATTATATATGTGTGCTGAGTTTACGTATCCTTCCCCATTGATGGGCATTTAAAAGTACTCTCCTTAGTCAATGGACTTTGAATGGATCCATTCTGTCTGTCCAATCTTATTTTCCTCTTTTCAAGTTATACAAAGATCGTTGGTCTTGGAACTTGTGTCGTGTATTCCTTTTTTGTGTCTTGTGTCATCCCCTTACCTCTAATTAGGATTTCTCTTCTGCCTTCCAACAAATTACGTATGTTCTTCAAGGTACAACTTAAGTCCTACCTCTGTTTTTGAACATTCTTTTACTCTTAAAGTCCTCATTGGTTTCCCTATTTTCTGAATGTTCTCTGTTCTCCGTGGTTTGGTACAATGCAAGGCACCAAAGAATGTGTTAACTAATTACCTTTCTATTAATTGACTTCTTTTCTTCTTTTTGAAAAACTCCTAGAGGTTTTCCTAGGATTCTTAAAGGCTTATGTTGAGAAATTTTCCTACAAGAGCATAACCACTGATGACTGGAAGGATTTCCTGTATTCCCACTTTAAGGATAAGGTTGGATTCTGAAACCTTTCTTATTGTGCATGTTCAATATGTCTTTATTTAATGGCTATTTGTTAGGTTGATTTGAATTACTTAATAGTAGTATTAGTTTAGAATTTAAGATTCAATCTTTCATTCAGTGTTTTCCTGTTTAAAATGTGATCTCAACAGTATGAACTAATGTGTAGAATTTTCCTATTTCAGAGCAATCTACAGTGGTGTGTTTCAGAAATTTGTGTGTACTTAATTTTCCTATTTTATTTAAAAGAACATTACTGATTAACATAAATTTATTTTCGAAAAGAGACTTAGAAATTATCTTGACATGTCGGTGTAGACAAAATTATAGATTTGAGGTCCTAAAAGTCAGTTTTAGATTTTTTTTTTTTTTTTTCAAGAGAAAAGATTGTTCTGTAGCAAACTGGGTGTTCCTTCTGTTCTCAGGTTGATATTCTAAATCAAGTTGATTGGAACGCCTGGCTGTACTCTCCTGGACTGCCCCCTGTGAAGCCCAAGTCAGTACTTACCTACTAACGCTCTTCCTTCTCATTCTCCTAAATCCTAGAGCTCCTGAAAATATCTGAAAGGGTTTTATGCCTTCCTTAAGCTATTACTAGTTTGTGATGAGAGTTGAGTTCATAGGAGTTAGAACCTTAACGCTGAGGTCCAAAAAGTCATTTCCATGATATTATAAATATAAATTAGTTCAGTTCATTGCAGGTAATTATTGAGTGCCCCCTTTCTGCACAAGGATGGTGAGAGATACAGAAAAGGAAAAGATATTGCCCTTTCCTTGAAAACGTTTGCAGTAAGAAAAATAACATAGAAGCATCATGTCCCTCATTACAACAGTGTCATAAGTTACCACCCTCACTTCCAGAGGAGGACATGAGGCTCAGCTAGGGTAACGTGTCTTGCTGAATGCTGCACAGCAAGTCATGAGAGTTGAGATTCAAATCCTCGTCATCGTAAACGCTCCATTACGCTGTCTTTTAAACTAAACACCTTCCTCAAATCAGGGACCTGAACCCTGGTCTTCCAAGAATCGTATTGGGAGATGCTAACTACCCCATGTTGCAGCCAGGAACTTGCTGCTCCCTCCACCCTTTACCCACTTAATTCCAATCACAACTCAAGAACCACTTCCTCACGAAAGCGTTCCTTGACCTCTCTAACTAGGCCAAGTCTCCCGTTTCGGGTTTCTCGATGCTGTGTGTCGCCTCTTCACAGCTCCACAGTCGTAATCTTAGATTTGTGTGAGTGAGTATTAAGTCTTTCTCCTCCACTACATTGAAGCACTATGAGAAACAGGGCTCATACCTGATTCACTCATAACTTTTCTTAGGACCCTGCCCTAAGTAAGGGTTGCTTCCCCTTCCCTGGGCTAGTCCTTATTTAATTTTTTTCATTACAATGAGAAGGAAGTTTCAGGCACCAAGAAACAGACCAGCCAAAGGTCTTTTTTTTACTCTCCTGGTGTTCCTTATGAGATCAGTGCTGTCATGTTCTAATTGAAGGTGAGGAACTGCCTGCACAGTCAAGGACCTCTGGTCCCACTTGGTCTTGAGGGCAAACAGAAGGGCTTGCCTACTGTCCACAGCCCACTTCATGAAGATAAACTGGAAGCTGACTCAAAGAAGGTCACTGCTTTGACCCCTTTATTATCTCCCCCAGGGCACAAACTCTCTGAAAGCAAGTTCAGTGGTCACTTCTAATCAAAACTTCCCTCATTTAGGCCCTGCAGGGCAGGTACCCCTCTGTTCTCTACCAGTAACATTTCACAGCAAGTAAGCATGACTTATGGACAAAGAAGGATGTTTTACAAGAATTTTGCACACATTACATGGTCTCCTGCATTGCTGCAAAATGTATGACTTGTTTTCCAAGTTGAGAACACATAAACCTTAGCACAGCTTGCTTTGCTTAATGGTCAGAGTTCGTGAATTCTGCTTTCTTCTGAAAAGAGAGGATCAAGATCACATGATTTCGGAGTCTCCCAAGGGTGTCACCGTTATTTCCCCATTGTCTAGAACAGTGCCTGTCACATAGCAGTTGCTCGCAGATCTGTTGGATGTTTAGACGGTTGGAACGACAGAAAGGAAAAGGCACGAGAGCAAGGACTTTGTGGTGTTTACCACGTTGTCCTGAGTGCCTGGAACTGTTCCTACCAGCCGGGAAACAATACGCTCAACTCAGCCCCAGCCCCTTCAGCGTACTGCAGAAGCATGTGACGGTCTCTGCTGAGATGTTCTGGCATTCTCTCCAAAGAATAATCCAGGGTTTCATTAATTTGGTATCCAGTTGGATTTCCGTGTTCTTAGAGGAGACCAGTAATCTTTAAGTCAGGTAGAAGATTTCCTATTTCCATCACTCTGGAGTTGTTTATCTTTATTTTCAAAGAACTTTGAAATTTAAGTACGTTCTGTAACTTCAAAATGGCATTGATGCAAAAGCATGTGTCTTTTTATAAAATGTAATCTCTAATATTCTGAATCTTTGCAGCTATGATATGACTCTGACAAATGCTTGTATTGCCTTAAGTCAAAGATGGATTACTGTGAGTAGTAATGTATGATTTTTGACTCCTTTTTGAATTGTACAAATGTGTCTCTACTCAATGAAGTGGGGGAGTGGTGCTTTACTTATGAACTCATGTATTTGGAGTTACTATTCCTAAGTCAAGTTTATCCAAAATGATATTATACCAGCCCTCAATGTGTAAAGTTAAGTTTGAGGGGGGAAACAAATGGATGTTGATGGTATTAGTTCTGATTTTTCTTGCTCTTAAAAGGGAAAGGGGTGGGGGAATATAGGCCTCTTAGAGGAGAGTAAGTGATTTTTAGGAAAGATGAACGGGCTCTTAGAAGAATAGATAGGGAGGTATGATAGTTTGCACCAAATTTTGTCTGGGTGTGGAGAATAAGAGAGGAGTAGAAAGCTCCAGGTATTGGGAGACCCATTAAGGGTCAGAGGAAGGAAGAGAAACCAACTCAGGAGTAAGGCAAATTGGGAAAATGGAACAAGAAACCATGGCAAAAGAGACCCTAATTTTAAATAAAATATAAACATCTTTTTGGAGATTCTCATAACATCATAACAAAGTTAGAGCATTACTGACTTTTTAGATCTAAGTTCAAGATTTTTTTGTAAGCAAATATAAAATCTAACAACTTCTGGGCTTCCCTGGTGGAGCAGCGGTTGAGAATCTGCCTGCTAATGCAGGGGACATGGGTTCGAACCCTGGTCTGGGAGGATCCCACATGCCGCGGAGCAACTAGGCCCGTGAGCCACAACTACTGAGCCTGCATGTCTGGAGCCTGTGCTCCGCAACAAGCGAGTCCGCGATAGTGAGAGGCCCGCGCACCGCGATGAAGAGTGGCCCCCGCCTGCCACAACTAGAGAAAGCCCTCGCACAGAAACAAAGACCCAACACAGCAAAAATAAATTAATAAACTCCTACCCCCAACATCTAAAAAAAAAAAAATTCTAACAACTTCTTATCAGAGCAGTAGGCTGGTTGTACACATATGTACCTCCTCTGTCAATACTTTGCCCTCCCCATCTCAGCCTTCTCTCTACCCACCTTGCCCTGCCATGTAACCATGACCATGAACTTTGGTTTATCATTCCCCTGCTCTTTGTTTTTACCACTAATAAATATATCCTCAATAGGTAGTTTAAATTTGCATGTTTTTGAGCAGAGAATGAGATCTGTAAGTTTTAATATTTAGGTGAGGTTCTTAAGAGGGAGGAAGTTCTGATATTAAGGGTGGTTTTTTTTGTTTGTTTTTTTGTTTTTTTTTGCAGTACACAGGCCTCTCACCGTTGCCGCCTCCCCCATCGCGGAGCACAGGCTCCAGACGCGCAGCCCCAGGGGCCATGGCCCACGGGCCCAGCCGCTCCGCGGCATGTGGGATCCTCCCGGACCGGGGCACGAACCCGCGTCCTTAAGGGTGTTTTGAAGGGGGAGGAAGATGTAAAATAATGATTCTTTACAAGGATGTATATGCATACATTAAATTTTCTGGAAGGATATACATATTAATATAGGTTCCTGAGGAGTGGGACTTGGAGACAGGGAGCAAAAGCAAAGGAATTTTTCATTTGGTCCTATTTGATTTTTTTTTTAACCTTTGCATATATTTCTTTTAAAGTTAAAAGAAACCCTAGTTTAAAACTATTTTAAAAGATTTTTAAAATTTTTAAAAGATTTTTAAAATACTTATTTTGATAAGCTTTTTTTAATGTTCCTCAATCATTTCCTCAAAGATAATCTGCAGTGAATCCTAAATTGAAAAGTACAGACCCACTTTTCTTTTTCCTTAAATGATTTCCAAGATTAAGTGGGGAAAACAGAATGTGTGAAGATGAAGGGAAAGATCTGTTTGTGGCCTTACGAGTTCATTAGTGTGATATTTAAAAGAATATGCAATTTGATTATTTACCCACATTTTCAAATTGGCCTATAAACAGTTGACATGCTTTTTTTGTAGCATTTCTTTGCTTTGGAAATCTATATATCGTGAATTGTACAGACGTTGTCAAAAGTTTCCTCCACCGTTACTATTAATAGTCTAATTTGTCTTAAGTAATATAGATTTAGGAGTCATATCAGCTCTTTAAGTTATAGTTATGCCATCTCAGAATGATTAAAATAGCTAACGTTCAAATTTATTTTTTATAATCTTATACATCCTTGTATTTCTCTTTCTTAACTTTTACTTTTATGTCAGATAAACCAATACATATTATTGAATCGTACACGAATGGCAGAGTAATCAGGCAACATTTATTTCAGGGCAAAGAAGATGATTTAAATTTGTTCAGCTCAGCAGACCTAAAAGACTTCTCTTCTCATCAGGTGAATGAATTTTTAGCACAGATGCTCCAGAAAGTAAGTACTAGCTCAAAATATTAGAAATGTAAATGGGCATAAAGGCACAGCATTTATGGTTGAACCCCACTTGGAAAAAATATCCATGTGGAAACTAACAGAAAAAATGGTTTGGTAAAATCCATTCGTTTACTTAAAAACATTTGTTGAATGCCTGCTATGTTTAGTATTGTACTGAATATAAAAATACGTAAGAAAGAAATATGCCGGGTCCTCAAAAAGTTTATAATCTAGTAGGAAAGGTCTCAAGTGCAAAATTTAGCAATAAAAGGAGGGATTTTAGGTGTCATTTGAGAAAAAAGCGAAGAAGGACTCCCTTCCAACTGGGGTAATCAGGAAGGATTTCGGAGGAGTGCGGCTTGATTTGAGAAGAGCAGGGTCAGCAGGGAGATAGAAGGAGCAGCAAGTGACAGAGCGTGGCCCGAGGAGGAAGTCGTGGCCCTGGGAAAGAGGTTAATGAAGAGAACGCTAGAAACACTGCTGGGATCTGATGTGCTGTGTCTTGAATGCCAAGCTAAGAATGTTAGATTTGATTCCAGGCAGTCGCAGAGGATTTAACATTTTTAACAGGAGAGTCATCTGATGAAATGGTGGATTATGAAGACCATTCCTCTGGTGTTGGGGAGGCTGGATTGACATGAGGAACGCTGGGGGTGAAGTTAGTTGGGAGACTCAGAGGAGTACAGGACAGGCTGGAGGGAGCTGGCGGGAAGGGAAAGAGCAGGACAGTGAGAGGGAGAACACACGGGATGGAGCATCGGGTTTGGGGACTGACTGGGTTGGGGGTTAACAGGAAGGAGTCCAAGCAGATTTGCAGGTTTCAAAGCCAGGTGACTAAACGAATATGCGAAGCTGAGAGGAGATGCTGTATGTTGAGAGGGAGGTAGTGATGGGGTCTTTACTATTACATGACAGGGAGCTCTTAGGTCTAAAGACCTTGGGAGGGATGGAAGAAGACTTTGAACAGAATTTCCTATGGAACTGATGCAAAATGAGGATCAGGAATTTAAAGCAACCGGAGTCTTAGAGAACCCATTAGTGCATGAAGCCGTCACCGCGGTTTCACACATTCCTGGAGCCACGAAGAATGAAAGCATGAGAGAAAGCATGATGCGCCGACTTGCGAGCAGGCACAGCAAACGTGGGAAAGTAACGAGGTGACCTAGGAGGTGACCTTAACCAGCCCTCCTATCCGGCTGGACTTGGAGATTGGTTGAAACGAAACAATCTGGGAAGGGTCCAAGCAGTCAGTGAGAGCCGAGTGTGGGTGACCGTCCTGTAAGACGCGGAAGCGGCTGGAGCGGGAGGTTTCCATCTACCACGTGATTCCTCCGCCTGCGTCCCGCGGGCTCCGCCTGCCCAAACTGAGCGCTGCTTTCTCTCCTTCACCCAAGCTTGTGCTCCCTTTAGCGCGGGTTAACCTGGGCACGGGAGTTTATGAACCCCCTGAAACTGTACATACAACTTGGTGTTTATACGGTAAATGTATCCCACCCGCCTCAGGAAAGGGTCCGTATTAGGCATCAGATTCTGAAAAGGGTCTGTAATATAAAAGTTTAAAAACTGCTATTTTGTAGGGGTATAGATCATTCAAAAGGGATTTCGGAGGAAACATACAAAGATAAAGCTGGGGGAATCAGTGAGGAAAAAATTAACTGTGATTGAATCTGGAGAACAGGATAAATTTAAGATATTTAAGGTATAAGGAAGAACCTGAAAGACTCTGGAGAGGTTCGGAAAGTGAGTGTTTACATATACCAGAGAGTACTGCTCATTTACCTCTCCATGTACCTCGCAAATTAAATTGTCCCTTGGCTCCTAGTAGAATATCCTTATTCAGAATAAATTTGCACAAAATTTATTTTAGTGTGCATTTGTTTCTTTTATCTAACTTATTTCTATTTTATAAAATATTGAGGATTTTAATCTGGCTAAGAATTTCTCTCCAGCTCCTTTCTTCCAAGGAATCCTGTTGAAATGATACATTATACTTCTTTATTTTGCTCTAGGCACCTCTTCCATTGGGGCACATAAAGCGAATGCAAGAGGTGTACAACTTCAATGCCATTAACAATTCTGAAATACGATTCAGGTACATCATTTTAACTTGTCTCTGTGGAAGAAAGTGGAAAACTAGTTTAAAAAGTGGAGAAAGGGAAAGCAGCGTATGAGACATACATACATGAGTCTTGAAAAATCCTTTTCAAATTTACTGCATCTATATACATAATTATAATGGTCTTTAAGGAGTAGTTGCAATATCTGTAAGATGATAGTACTAATTTTTTTGTTAGAATTTATTCTAAGCTTCTCTTGCCTTTAAAAAAATTAGAATTAAAGATTCATTGGTAAATAGGCATTCTTCCTCTTGGACTCTGAAATGGGAATAGTTAGAAATCTTTGATTCTGTTCATCTTTTTTAATTCAACTTTGTAGCGTGAGCTTAAATCAAAGTTTTATTCCTTCCGAAATTGCATATGTAAGGTCTATAGGCACCTACATAATCCAAACCCTTTAAAACGTATGATCTTTTTCAAGAACAAACTATTCTTCTTTCTCTTCTCCAATTATTGAATGGTATGTATAAGGATTTGAGATTCTCAGAATAAAGACATAACATAAAGTGGTGTACAGTGTAAGTATAATGGGATTATTCATCATTACAAAAGTAATTTTCAGGTATACCTGTCATATCCTGCTTCTTTCTCCTCATTTCCTACCCCATACCCCCTAAAAACCCTCCTTTTAGATGGTTACGACTCTGCATTCAATCGAAATGGGAGGAAGCAATTCCTTTGGCTCTAAAAATGGCGACTGAACAAGGAAGAATGAAGTTTACACGACCCTTATTCAAGTAAGAACCAAGTCTCACTATGCTTTGACTTCATATAAGGAATGGGGAAGGAAAATCTTAAACAGATGTTTTTGATGTTGCTAAAATACTTTGAAAAAATGCAATCTAAAAATAATATTTTTAAATTTGTTAAGGATTATAGATACAATTTTGGAATAGGAATTAACACTTCTAAATATTTAAAGTTTGAGATGATTTCATTAGTTTTTTAGAAGGATTATATATGGATTACCTATTATATGGATTACCTATTATGGGCCAAATAGGGTTAGACCCTGGTGAAAAGGAAATAAATCGAAGATAATCTTATATACACAAAAAGATCTTTAAAAGCAAGTAGAAGATGAGTAGGGAAAGACAAGAAAAAAGTGTCTGAAGTTAAATGCAAGAAGGATCAAACAGGTAAAGCCAAACCTTTTTGATTCAAATGTTGCAATAAGGTAGACTAGGTTGCTTGACGTATATTAAAGGAATGCTTGATAAAAGTGAAAAAAGTTGTATCTTGGCAACAAGATACAATTTAAGACTATCTCAGTGAAGTTGTTTTGACTATGAATTTGGCAGGAATTCTGAAAAAAATATAACCAAGACATAAATATCTATTATTAATCTGTTTGCAAGTATAATAAAATTTGCCGAAATAAGTCAAGTCATTAACCATCTTTCTTTTTTTTTTTTTTTTTAATGCAGGGACCTTGCTGCCTTTGACAAATCCCACGATCAAGCCATCCGTACCTACCAAGAGCACAAGGCGTGTATGCACCCCGTGACTGCCATGCTTGTGGGGAAAGATTTAAAAGTGGATTAAGGACCTGTCCATTGCTGATTTCAGACATTTCTCTTTTTAAAATTGAATTCATAAAGAAATACAAAATTTCAGCTCACATTGTAACTAAAAATGTCTTTTTATTGTTTGGTCAGTGATTTTTTTTTTTTTTTTTTTTTCATAAATAAAGCTGATCTATCTCCCTTCCCACCCCTGGTGGCATGTTCTTTGTAAAGAGAATTTTAGCAAAGTTTAACCTTTTGATTTATAAATGTTGATTTTTTCATTAATTTCATATTCATTTTCTCCCACTATGGTCACAAGATATGTCAACATGTTATTTACCTCTTATTTTAAGCTCTTTAATTTGCATCCGTTGCACACCAAAAATTCAACATAATTAGGATTTTGCTTTTTAAATAACCTTAAAGATAAATAGTTGGTTAGATTTGCTCATCACCCAGCTGGTGGACATAGGATGAATTCCCTTACCAAAATGTATAAACTAGTGGGAGCACTCTGCTTCTCATAACCGGATCCACCTGCTGTCCTGTTTTCCTGACCGTTAGGGTCAGATGGCCAACCTGAATACCACTGCTTCTCCCCTCAGTTATACCTGACAGTCTATTCAACCAGCCTCATCTCCTTAGTGGTCAGCAAACTTTCTCCATCCATAAACAGCATACAGCACAGAGAAAGAAAGAGTTAAAAATAACAATAACTTTATCCAAGTGAGAGAGTAACAAAGAACCCCTATGAATGTAATGTAGTGCCCCAGGGTGCCTCGGCACACAGTTTGGGAACCACTGTTGTATTAGTTAGGATTCTTTGATTGTAAGTGACAGCAACCCCAATGACTAGAAGTCAGAAAGGGAAAAGGAGGATTATACTAAGGATACAGGGGAGGGGGAGGTTACCAGAATCTGAGGACAGACAGAAGGGAACTGACACCAGGACAGCAGAGACGTCCATACTCTTACCTCCCATTTCTGTCTCTCTGGTCTACATTGTATAGTCTGGCTACCCCAGCTTTACTGTTGCCAATAGTTCTTACCACATGGAGAGACTGTCTCAATTCCAAACTCCCAAAGGTGAGGCTCTGACCTAGCTTTGGTCCACCCCTGGCCAAATAAACTCTAGCAAAGAGAAATAGTGTCTTAGAGCATAAATGTGGGTGGGGGCATATCATCGCTAAATACCCTCCAGAAGTGCTAATGTAGTATTTTTTTTAAAAAGTCTTAAATAGGAGGAAACACTCTGGCCTTCCTGTAATCCTGACTTCTCCCCTGTTCTCACTCTCCCAAATGGTTCTCTCCTTTTGGACATGTTTCTACACTGCAATGTGCTTCTATTTCTCAGGCTCTGCTCTCTCACTTGTCTCCACGCCAGGTATATCAGAGGAGAGAGTTCAGCTCAAATCCCTGGTATATAATCACAGTCGAAGTGACTAGACTTTAGCAAATCCATGGACCCAGATGATGCTTTTGGAGGCTCCCCCCCCCCATAAGTGTACCCCATACTCTAAGCTAATGTCATTTTTCAGTTACACTGATTAGTGATACTGAAAGTGAATTGGGGCAAGGGATGCTTGAGGGTGGTCTTGAAGGACGCTATGAAGGAGGAAGAGGTGCTACAGACAAATGTTTGTAGGGATTCACCTGGGGGCCACTCGGTAGAGTCTACACTTACTTCAGCTAATGAGCATATGTTGAATGTCTTTGTACCAAGCTGGATATACACATAATTTCTGGGTGAACAAAAATAAGTGATTTATGCATAACGCTAAAGAAAAAGCACCCCAGAGAAGGGCCACTTACCCCAATTGAAGCATTTAGGGAATGCTTCCTGGAGAAGAGAAGGCCTAAACTGAGTCTTAAGGAATAAGAAATATCTAGCCAAGCAAAGAAAGTTGGAAGTGTGTTCCATCTGGACGAAGAAAGAATAACATAAGTAAAGGTATTGACTTATGGGTTTTTTGTGTCATGAATTTGGACAGAGCCAGTAGAAATAGCTTGTCTCTGCTCTACGGTGTCTAGGGCCGGAGCTGGGAATCCTCAAACAGCTGGGCATGACTCAGATTGCTGGGAGCTGGTATGACCAGGTGGCTTCTTCCCTCACATGTCTGATGTCTGGCCTGGGATTACTCAAACTGGGCTCAGCTGGGGCCAGCAACTGGAGTGCTCAAGTAGATTGGGTTTTCTCATAGCACAGGGGATAGTTGGACTTCTTACTAATCTTTATACATCTGCATTCATCACCAGAGAGTTAAGCACCATGAAGGTGGAAGATGTATCTTATTTGTTTCATTCCCGGCACCTAGCATAGTGCTTGGGACGTAACAGGCATTCAAGAATTATGTGTTGGATGAGGTAATGGAGGAGGACAGAAAGTTAAGGTGCTTCACATCTAAGGGCCTCAGTTTTCGGAGACGTAGTTGGTAAGGGCTTCCTCTGAGAATTAGAGGAGGTAGCTATTGAGAAGGTCCTTGAGGAGGGGGATGACTGTTTGGGGAACTCTCTAAGGGGGAGGGGCATTAGGAGGCAGGGTCACCATCTACCCATCACAAGACTTTCTGTAGCAGAGCCTGCCTCTCCGGGTGAACACAGATGGAAGTTTGTTGTGATAACCCCGGGGGTGGGGGATGGGTGGCGGTTTATTCAGAGTGTAGGAATAGGGTTAGGGTTATAAAGGAATTTCAAAGTGCTGAAGAAAGTGGTCCAGGTGAGTAACTAGGGGACCAGCTTCCAAGGAAAGTAAGGGAGAAAGCCAGTGGCAAGTGCAGAGAAGAAGGCACTGACCGGAAGCCAGGTTCAAGGTCAGAGATGACTGATGTAAGGGGAGAACGGGAAGGCGAGGAGGCTGTGGTCAGAAGGTGGGGTACCGGAATTTAAGATTTCTTATGTGGATGAAATTCAGGTGATGATGAATTCCAGAGTGCGGTCAGGGTATAGGTGGCTGAAGTGCAAGTTTTAATGAAGCTCAAGGAGGGGCAGCTCTTTCTTTGTACACTTCCCCGGGAGGGTTTCGGAGAAGGACGTTCTGGGTGTGGGTGTTTTCTGTGATATCACACTGTGTCTCTATTCCCAACAGAAGTCTGTTTTAGTGGAAACAGACTTTTCAGGATTTTTCCACTGGAATAATCCAATCTCTAGACACTGGCTTACTGCCAAAATGCTGCCTAGTTAAAACAGTGCCAACACTTCCTTGATTCCCTTTTCATGCTTTTCAGAGTTCCTTAATACTACTATAATGAATCGGGTGCAGGGAGCAGTAATCTGTGTTGAAGAAGCTTACTTGGATTAGGGATATCCATTCAGGATACCATGATGAAAGAACATTTATAAAGCAATATAGGTATATATTAAAGTCCAAACAACAGTCATCACAAACACCTCCATAGCATTTCCATTGCACCAGGTGCTGCTCTAAGGGCTTTACATATACGAACTCACTTAATCCTCCCCAAAGCCCTTTGAAATAGGTACTATTATCATCCCCATTTTGTAGGTGAAGAAACAGAGGCCCAGAGAAGTCAAGTAACTTGCCCAAATGTCACACAGCTGGGAAATGGCAGGACCAGGATCTGATCCCAGGTAGATACTGCAAACACTGCAGTGAGGAAATTAGCCCCTTTGCCTTTTGATGAGGAAACAGAGGCTAATCAATAACTTACTGCTCCAGGCTAATAAGCAGTGGAGCTGGAGTCCAAGCGCAGTGGCTGTCACCAAAATGGTGACCTTTAGTTGTGAAAATGATCTCTGGCCTTGCCCTCTCCCTTTGTGGAGGGACAGCTTCAGAAAACCTTCATAGTGGTAAGGGCGGAGTTGCTCAACACGTATTTGGGAATAAACAAATGCATGAAGATTGCCACACTCCCTGGTGTCACAGTTGGCCAGTGAAGAGCATTTTACAGTTGAGTAATTCCAGATAAAGACAGGAACATGGTGTTTATAAGCTGCCCTTCATGGAGGAGAACGCAGACAGAGACCAGGGGAGGGAGGAATCAGGGCCCCTTCGGAGACAGGGCCAGCAGCAGGGTCGGCAGTCTCTAGGACCCGAGGGCGGGAGAACCCAGGCCTTGCTGGCAGCAGACCTGGAGGGCAGGTGGAAAGGCGGCCTGCATCCCACTCTCCTGCCCCTCGCTCAGCTGCCAAAAAATCAAAGGGACACCGTGGGGCGCTCAATAAATATTTGTCCAATGCGTGAATGAGTAAAGGCAAAGGAGGGGGCGTGTTTTGAAAGCCCATCCCACTTCTCCCTATCAACCACACCTCGGTAGTCATTCCCGGATAAAACTCTCCCCTCCCGGTGACTGTCGCCAGCGGACGACCATGCCCAGGTATACGGTGCACGTGCGCGGAGAGTGGCTGGCGGTGCCCTGCCAGGATGCACAGCTCACGGTGGGCTGGCTGGGCCGGGAGGCCGTGCGGAGGTACATCAAGAACAAGCCAGACAATGGTGGCTTCGCCTCGGTGGACAATGTGAGCTTCCTCGTGCGCCGCTGCAAGGGCCTGGGCCTGCTGGACCACGAGGACCCGCTGGAGGTGGCCCTGGAGGACAACGAGTTCGTGGAAGTGGGTGAGTGGCCGGAGGGAAGGGGTGCGAATCACTCGGCCGGGAGGGACGGTCCCTTGTCCTCCCCAGTTGTGGGGGGGCGGGGACGGGGAAAGGATTCTCGCACAGCCCTGCGGGGAAGGCAGGAGTCTTATCCACCTTTTACAACGAGGCAGCCGACTCGGAAAGGAGGAGACTTCTTACTAGTAGCAAAGACTAGATTTGAACTCAAGACCGCAGGGCTGAAGCCTTTTGCAGTTACCGAATCATTTTGAAAATCCCTTTGCCCTTCAAAAGAACCTCACCAGACTGGAGACCAGTAGCATAGATTTAAAACAAAATTAAATCTATTTTGTTTAATGAAACTATCAAACAAAAGTTTGATAGCTTCCATGGTGGCGCAGTGGTTGAGGGTCCGCCTGCCGATGCAGGGGACACGGCTTCGTGCCCCGGTCTGGGAGGATCCCACATGCCGTGGAGCGGCTGGGCCCGTGAGCCATGGCTGCTGGGCCTGCGCGTCCGGAGCCTGTGCTCCGCAACGGGAGAGGCCACAACAGTGAGAGGCCCGCATGCCGCAAAACAAAAACAAAAAAAATCCCATAGATTTAAATTTTAAATATATTTTAAATATTAAAACAATAGATTTAAAACAAAATAAAGCTGGTGATGGGGATGGAGGTGGGGCTGGATCTTGAACTTTGATTTAAACCCTTTCGTGCATGCCTGGCGCCTACATCTCTGCCTTTTGCTCTCCTCCTTTGTAAATTTTAAAGCATGAGAAGTCATTTTAAAGCAGCCATTTCTGTAGAATTCCGAAGGCAGTTGAAGAGCCCTTTGCTTGGTTTACCAGTAACACCAAAAGTGGCTCTCCACTGTGATCCCTAAGGGGTCTCTCTTGCATCCTTGTTTCAGTTATAGAAGGGGATGCCATGTCTTCCGACTTCATTCCATCGCAACCAGAAGGAGTTTACCTGTATCCTTTCCTGCAGGCTTGTTGGTCTGCTCTGGGGGCTACTGTTACCAATGATGGGGCAGGGGCTTTTCCACACTACCCAGCATTTTCCTTTACCTGGCTACAGATACAGCAAATACCGGGAACCCGAAAAGGTAAGTTTCAAACCACTTCCTTTTTTTTAAGAAAATTAAGTCCCCCCACCCCTCATTTAAGGAGGGGGAGGGCTAGCAAAATATATGACCAGGCACCATCAGTGAGGACAGGGCTTTATCCAGCTCTGTGTAATAGGGAAAGGCATTATGCTTTTCCACTTCTAATTTTCCTTCCTCAACCTCCTCTTCAGCAAGCTGTCTTTGTAACTAGCACATGAGTGTTTGATAGCAGTGATAAAATCTCTGACGGGTCAGAGCTTAATTCTGCTTCAAGATTCCCTACTCTTTTGTTTGAGCGACTAAGCTGTTTGTACTCACGGAGATTCCCTTCTTTTGTGCAGTACATTGCCTTAGATGGGGACAGCCTGACCACAGAGGATCTGGTCAACTTGGGCAAGGGACACTACAAAATCAAGGTATGCTGGAGGGAGGGGAAGGACATCCTCTGACCTTTTCTGCGGCACGTGTAAATCTTTGACGTGTTCAGCTCTGACCAATGTTTTCCTAGCTCACCCCCACTGCTGAAAAGAAGGTGCAAAACTCCAGGGAAGTCATAGAAAGCATCGTGAAAGAAAAAACTGGTATCCTTTTCTCTTTGTATTACGCAGTTCTTTTTATAGGCTTAAAAGATGCCGCCTGTGTCTAACTGTATAACGTCTGGTTTTTATTCTAGTTGTTTACGGCATTACTACAGGTTTTGGGAAATTTGCCAGAACTGTAATTCCTGTCAGTAAACTAGAGTAAGTTTGATTCCTCCCCACCAAACACACACACAGTCACATGCCACTTATTCTCATTTTGGAGATTTCGTTCAACAACAGAAATAATTAACATTTGCCCCAATTTACAGATAAGGAGGGTGAGGCTCGGATTAACTCACACATGAGTTGATATAGAAAACACAGACTTGCTGGTTTCTTCCAGTGCCCCATCATGCCTATTCTGTCCCTCCAAAGACTTAACTATGTTCCCAGCTGAGGGAACACTTTCACGGTGAGGTATCTAAGAGGGTTTTTTTCTCTTTCTCTTCCAGGGAGCTCCAGGTCAACCTAGTACGTTCACATTCTTCAGGTAACTCACTCCAAACATTCAGTGCCTCCTAGATCTTGTTGGATTTGAATGAAGTGCAGTCGGTCCTCGGTATCTCCGGGTTCTGCATTCCCAGATTCAAGCAGCCTGGAATGTTGGCTGAATCCACAGATGAGGAACCCGGAGATCCTGAGGGCCGACTGTACTACCTCACTTTATATAAGGGACTTGAACATCCGGAGATTTTGGTATCTGCAGGGGGGTTGGGTTGGGGGCCCTGGAACCAGTACCCGGACGACCGCGTAGCACAGTGTCAGGCATCCTTTAACAGCGTCCAGAAGCTAGCGGATTCCAAGGAGTAGGTGCCAATTCTGCTACCGGGGTGGGGCGGTGGGGGGGGGGAGCAGAAAGCATCACACAAGACCGCCTTTCAACTGAATCTCAGAAACAGGAATGGGCCAGGTGAAAGGATGGGGTTGGCATGGGAGCGTGAATACCGTCGTGCCAAGAGAGTGATGCAGTCAGGGGACGAAATTAAGGCTGGAACTGAGGGAGGAGTTGTTCGGGACGAGGTGAGACGGGAAAGTCTGTCAAGAATCCCATCAGACTGCAAGAGAGCTTCTGCTGAGGAGTCCAGACGCTATTCTAAGGGTATTGAGGAGGGCGGGGCGTTCACTGACGCTTCCAAGAAGGGCAAGTGAGAAGGCAAAACTGGATTCTCATATCTGTCTGGAAGATGAGACTTGAAGAAGCAAGAGAATCAGGAGAGAAAGTAATGCAAGTATCTAAGCCAAGATGTGGCGAGAAATTTTAGATGGAGACGGCTGGGAGAAGGAAAAAATTTTGTTTTTCTTGGAGAAAACGTCAATTCTGTTTTGTAGGTGTTGGGAAGCCACTAATCCCTGAGAGATGTCGGATGCTCTTGGCTTTAAGGATCAATGTCTTAGCCAAAGGATACAGTGGCATTTCCCTGGAGACTCTCAAACAAGTTATCGAAGTATTTAATGGTAATGCAACAGATACCCAACTGACCCTCCGATGAGGCTGTGTGTGTACCACAGGTAGACTTGATTGATGGGGTGGTGAGAAACTGGTGAGAAAAGAAGACATAAACTAATGGAGATGAGTGGAAAATGAGCTTGGCAAGAAGGAGGTTAGCTAGATGGGGGTGCAAGGTAGGAGTGAGGCAGAGACTCTTTCTCCTGTGGACTTTCACCCATTCTCTATCAGCCTTCACTTAGCATTTGGTATCTTTAAGACTAGAATAAGCCCCTTAAGTCTGGCCTTAAGTTCAGGGCTGGAGACAACCTTGGATTCAGTGGTGTTTGAATGTGGTTAGAGAAGTTGCATCAAATCATCTGGGAAACATAACGATTCCTGGATGTCCACCCCAAAGACGGATTCAGTAGTTCTGGTTGGTGCCTGGGAATCTGAAATCTTCATGCTCCCCAGGGGGTGGGATAGCCAGACTTGAATAACTGAAATTCCGTCTCTTACAAAGGTAGAACAGAAATATGGAGATGAAAGACTTGCTTGTGATCAGGAAGCTGTCTAGTGCCAAGATAGGAGGCAGTTCAACTCTTTGGAGCTCGCTTCTTGGGATAATTCTAGTGTGGAGATGAGATTTGACATGCGTGGGAGGCCATTGTCCCTTCCCACAAATAAGGATAAACATTCTAGGTCAGTGGAAACTCGAGGACTCTTTGGGGTGAAGGAGAGGGAGGAAAAGCAGGGCTGGGCAGTCACATAGAGCAAAGCACATGCTAGATTTTCTGTGCTATAGGCACAAGTGACCTCTAAATGTGATATGCCAATCAGTGAATAGCAATTGAATGAACAATATGTAGTATACAAGGCTGTGCTGAACCAACCAGCAGTGATTCAACACCTACTTCTACTCCCACCCAGTCTGCCCAACCATAAGCCTAAAATCCCAGACAGGGCACCTTCGCCGTGAACCCACCTGTGCTTTATGGGTGAGTTCCGAGAATTCCCCAGGGTGAACTATGACCTGGAAGCTGACCTGTGGGTGGCACTGCTTTATCTTACTGACATTACATAGCAGTTGGAAAAAAAACTGCTATCAGTAGTCTGAGTTTACCTTGGAAATGTCGCCTCCTTTTTGAGTAACTTAATGGGAATTTCCTCCAAAACAGTACACGTCCATGTATAAGTGCTGGTGAGGTGGCAGACTGGGTGACCAGGAATTGGGCAGAAGAGAAGAGAGCAAATTGACTATGACTTTACCTCCCCAGAGAACCCTGGTTAAAAACCTGGTGCACCTTATCTTTCTAGAACAATTTGTATTACTTTTTTTTAATGTATTTTTTTTAAGTCTCTATTGAATTTGTTACAATATTGCTTCTGTTTTATGTTTTGGTTTTTTGGCCGCGAGGCATGGGGGAATCTTAGTTCCCCGACCAGGGATCGAACCCGCACTCCCTGCATTGGAAGGTGAAGTCTTAACCACTGGACCGCCGGGGAAGTCCCTGTATTACTTTCCTAATGTAAACCTTTACATGTTTTCAAACATTCTCCAACAGTTTTTGGTTTTTTGTGGTTTTTTTGAGGTACATGGGCCTCTCACTGTTGTGGCCTCTCCTGTTGTGGAGCACAGGCTCCGGACGCGCAGGCTCAGCGGCCATGGCTCACGGGCCCAGCCGCTCCGCGGCGTGTGGGATCTTCCCAGACCGGGGCATGAACCCGTGTCCCCCGCATCAGCAGGCGGACTCTCAACCACTGTGCCACCAGGGAAGCCCTCCAATAGTTTTTAATGGCTACATACACCAATCAGTCCTATGAAAGTCTCTTAATTCCTATTTGGATCATTTTCAACTTTATGTTCTTAGAAATAAGGCAGCAAAGAATAACAGCTAGCTCCTGATACATCTTTAAGATACATTGCTAGAATTTCTAGAAATTTCTATGTCAGATTAGAACATGTACAGTAACAGTAAACAAAGGGGCAGAGGACCAAGGAGAAGGAAGAAGTTAAGGGAAGAGGTAGTCATTATGGGGGTACAGGTTCCAGATCACCTTTCTTCCATGCAGTCTGATCTTAATTCTTTATGTACAGTGTTCTCCCAACCCCTCCACACAGCATATCCGAGCATGTCCTGGCTAAAACCTGTAACGCTTCCCGTCGTCCTTAGGATAAAGTCTAAACTTAAAGTGGCTTACAGAGAAAGCTTTGCTCCAGGGAGGGTCCTCCTTCCTTCCCTCCTTTCTCTCTTCCCTGCCTTTCTTTCTCTCTTTCTCCCCCTCTCCTTTTTCTTTCTATAGCAGTTCAGCCAGGTCCCTTAAGCATTAGTTGTGCTTGAGGAATTGTCTTTCCCTAAAGCGAGGATGGCCAGAACGAAGTACTCTTGAAGTAACCGGTGCCTCCTTCTCTCCCAGCCTCCTGCCTGCCCTATGTTCCAGAGAAAGGAACTGTTGGTGCCAGTGGAGACCTGGCCCCACTCTCTCATCTTGCTCTCGGGCTAATTGGGGAAGGGAAGATGTGGTCTCCGAAGAGTGGCTGGGCTGACGCTAAATACGTAAGATTTTAATAACAGCTTCCACCTGCAGTAATTTCCCGAGGCTGGACACCAGGTGTACTTGCATGCTTTCTAGCACTCCATCCTTACAGCAGCCCAACAAGGGAGCCAATGTTATCCCTATACTATGGCTGTGACAACCGAAGCTTAGAAGCGTGAACAGCATCAGGAGCTCAGCCTTAGCGCAGTACAGATGTCAAACTAGGTAAGGCTCTTTGCTTCCATGTGCAACTGTCAACCTTCTGGACTTGGTGATCACCTTGGTAAAAAGGTACAGCAGCCAGTGTTAATTGCGGGAATTTATTCTGCATCTAAAACATTTCCAGTGCCTGTCCAGGAGGTCACGTGTTGTTGCAGGTTTATTTACTTGCTGGTCTAATAGGTACAGAGCTGCGGATCATAGCACTGACTTATAACCTCTGGAAAGGAGGCTCCACTCCCCCCTCCCCCCGCAAGCGCTCATCTGGTGGCCAATCAGAAAGGCTTGTTTTTGATAAAGCTTTAATCTTTTCTTCATTCATCTCCAAATTCATCAGAGCAGCCCCAAGAACTGTTTGAAGTGTCGTCTCTGATCTCTTGCTGGGAGGTCCCCTAACAGTAACTGAAGGGGCAGAGGACCAAGGAGGAAGAAGTTAAGGGAACAGATAGTCCTTCGGGAGTTTGGGTTCTACATCACCTTCCTTCTATGCAGACTGGTCTTCATTACTTCTCTATGTACAGTGTTCCCACAACCACCTTCACTGAGCAAATCCAGGCGTGTCCTGGCCAAAACGTGCAATGCTTCTCACTGCCCTCAGGGTGATGTCTAAAATTAAAGTGGCTTACAAGAGTCTTGCTTGTCATATCCACACGCCCCAGCCAAATCCTTCCCCAGCAACACTGTACATCACAGAAGCGAGAGGTGGCCTGCGGCTGGAGTGCCCTGTGTCCTAGGCAGAGGGACCAGCCATGTCCCTTCTTCTCTTCCTGCTTCTGATAAGTCCTGTGAGAAACTTCCCTCTCTGCTCTTCTGGTTCTTTTCCCTATAGGCCCACCCCGTCAAGTCCCTTTTGCCCTTCCTTTGTGCCCTCCCAGCATCTTATGTGATTATTTTCCACGGAACCCTACCCACTTCCTACCTCCTGTTACACTTAACATACTATGACTGTGCTTGCCCTTGAGCTTGTCTGTCTCCATTTTTCCTACCCTCAGCCCCACTCCTGGGACAGAGTTAATCATGTGATAGATATTCTAATAAGCTTGTGAAACTGACGGAGTCAGTGGTCCTGCCTCTGTGTCTTCCTTCTCCCCTAGAGGGACCTTAACCTAGTGATTGCTTTCACTTCTTTTATTTCAGGGGAAGATCATTCTGCCCATTTCCCCTCAGGATTCTGTGTCCATCTCTCGGGCCCATAAGTCCCTCTTCACCGGTGCTCACACATTTGCCATACAAGTGAGAAGCCCTGCTCTGAGGCTCTGCTAGTGTTCAGACAAGTAGGACAAGGGTGGAGGACTTTTCAGGTCAAGCTCTGGAGGCCAGGGAATGTGGACAGAGTTTGGAGCTCAGCCTTAGCACACGTGCATCTGGATGTACCTCTGCTCAGGAAGCAGCAGTAAAAAAAAAAAAAAAAAAAAGTGAATCACTAAAGTGGAAACTGAATGCAAAGGACCTAGAAACCAACATTCAGGGCTGATTTTGTAGACACTAGCCCCTGATGTAGGTACAAAAATTACTCGAAAGCTAAGTCTGCTTGCAGACTAAAGAACGGAACTAGAGGATAGACCAGCGAAGATAAACAGAACCAATTCACGTAGGTCTAATCTTTTATAAGACAGACCTTTGGACTTAAAAAGCCTTTTATTGGATTCCACATGAAATTAGAGATATGCTGGTATTTCATTTGATACCCATTTTTACCTTTTAAATCATTCTACAGGTCCTGGCAGCTCACGGATTGAAACCAATTGTTTTGAAGCCAAAAGAGGTAAGGAGATTAAGGAAAATTTGTTCGCTTTAACAAATCTTTACTTAATAGCTATTTTCAGTCTTAATATCGGCCTCACTGGTTTCTTAAAATAAACCTAGCTCCCATGTTTGCTTAAGTTGGGCACTGAAGAAAGGGCTCTGCCATAAGCACTGAAGAGACTCTTCAGGCCACAGATGCCTAGGGGTTCTTTTACAGAAGAACTTAAACTTCAAATCAGGATCTCTAAGGACCCCTAAGAGATGCTGTAAGCCAACATCCCTTGGGATGCTCTAAGCCAAGAGTCTCGGACCAGAAATTTTTCAAGGAGTCTTGTCTATAATGATGAGAAGTTGAAGAAGAAATGCAGCATAATTAAGAGCTAAAGATTTGATATGCCATCTACATTGGAGCACCACTGCTGCCTTAATGACAGGGATACTTAACAGCGATTCCATTTGCTAGATTTATACTAATGATCTCACATGTGATGGCACTTCATCCTTGCATACTTAAATAAGCATTACTGCCCTGCACTTTAGAAACCATGGATCAACGTCATTCAACTGACAGGCTAACTTTTCTCTTATGAAAGCAAAAGATATGAAATCAACTTGCACATACACTTGTTACAACAAACAGCGTTTGGAAACTTCTCTCCCCTTCCACAAAGGGTCTGGCGCTCATCAACGGGACGCAGATGATCACCTCCCTGGGCTGTGAAGCTGTGGAGAGAGCCAGTGCCATTGCTCGGCAGGCTGACATAGTGGCGTCCTTGACCCTCGAGGTGTTGAAGGGCACCACCAAAGCCTTCGATACTGGTCAGCATGGCTCTTCCGTTGGTTTGCTATTCATTCAGGCAGAGCTCGGGTGCAGGGGGGGAGGGGAGGCTGGTCAAGGTGTTCAGACGCAGGAGTGGTGGGGGTAGATGGTAGGGAAGAAGAAAATCCAAGTGCCTGTGCCTTCGTAGGACTGCTGCAGCTTCATCTAAGTTACGTCACACTTGACCCTTGAAACGACCGTGTTTCACAGACAAATGCTGACCCAGAGGGTTAAGTGACCTGCCCCAGATCACCAGCTCTGACTCCCATCAAACTACATGTTGTTGGGCTTCCCTGGTGGCGCGGTGGTTGAGAGTCTGCCTGCCGATGCAGGGGACGCGGGTTCGTGCCCCGGTCCAGGAGGATCCCACATGTGGAGCGGCTGGGCCGCTGAGCCTGCGTATCTGGAGCCAGTGCTCCGCAATGGGAGAGGCCACAACAGTGAGAGGCCCGCATAACGCAAAAAAAAAAAAACTACATGTTGTCTTAAGAATCTATGGGCAGGATTTGAGAGCTAGAGTAGGATTAGCACTGATCCCCACTTGAAAATCGGGAGAGAAAAACTGTAGACGTGGTAGCTTTTCTAGAAAATAATGACTTGGAAAGACTTCCTACTCTTATATGTAGTAGGACCAAAAAAACTATCTAAAAATGACTTAGTTAAATTAGGCCACTATTGAGCTCCCTTCCATTATGGGCCTAAATCTTTTTAGGGTAGGCCCAGTGTCTTGAGTTGAATTCCCAGAGATCTCAACACATAGTTTGCACTCAGATATTTAAAGTAGAAAGAATAAAGTCCATAAGGAAAATCTTGCTTTGGAGTTAAGTTTCTAATCCTGAGTTATGGTTAAGGACCCCTGGACTTTTGAGGGCTGTGTCAGCACAGTGGATGGTTCTGTTCCAGCGATGGTAGTTCATTCAATATAAGAATTGCTCAGACTTTTCTTCTTTCATCAATTCTAGACATTCACGCTGTTCGCCCTCATCGTGGGCAAGTTGAAGTCGCTTTTCGGTTTCGGTCCCTCTTGGACTCAGATCACCACCCATCTGAAATAGCAGGTCTGGGCGTGCCTATGTGAGTGAGCTTATTTGCCTTTGGAAATTATTGGAAAGAACTGCTAACATGCCCCCTGCCATCCCTGTATCTTTTCCACAGAAAGTCACAGGTTCTGTGATCGTGTTCAGGACGCTTACACCTTGCGCTGCTGTCCACAGGTAAACAAAAAAGCTAACAAGTTTCTATTCTTTCCCCCAGTTTGTCGGGGTGGGGAATAGAAAGAGAGGAAGGTGGTACTAACAAACGTAGTAAGGTAGATAGCTGGGGGGAAGCAGCCGCAAGGCACAGGGATATTAGCTCGGTGCTTTGTGACAGCCTGGAAGGGTGGGATGGGGAGAGTGGGAGGGAGGGAGACGCAAGAGGGAAGACATATGGGAACATATGTATATGTATAGCTGATTCACTTTGTTATAAAGCAGAAACTAACACACCATTGTAAAGCAATTATACCCCAATAAAGATGTTTAAAAAAAAAAAAAAAAAAGAGAGGAAGGTGTTAGAAAATCATGTAATGGTCAATGGTAGTCCAGATTTCATTACTGCCTCTATTAAAAATGATATCTATGTAATAATTCCACTTTCCAATTATCGTAAAGTTTCTGTTCCATATGGTAAGCTGCGTTTCCCTTTGAATTACTTTGCTCAACCCCCGTGTAGAGAAGTCCGACGGACAGCTTGTTGTTTTGGTTTAGTGCCCTAACTTTAAAAACTTCTTAGTAATAGTATCATCCTAACCAGTTAATGGAGTTTTACTGGCTCTACCTGTTAGACAGAACTAGAACCAGTCTGCCAGGAACGTTCATGGGAAAATCTAACCACAGTTCAAGGGCATATCCATGGTTAGATCTTATCGGCATTTAATAGGCAGACATAAACCATTATAAATGAATCTGTGAGTCATAACTTTAAGTATAAAATGCAGATGACCTGGGTTGGCATGAGGCAACCTACACTGCAGACGTTCCAACTCATCTGCAAATGGCAGTTAAGTGACGGACTAACGTGCATCTCAAGAGTGAGACAATATTTCAGGTTGGGGACTTCCCTGGTGGCGCAGTGGTTGAGAGTCCGCCTGCCGATGCAGGGGAGGCGGGTTCGTGCCCCGGTCCGGGAGGATCCCACATGCCACGGAGCGGCTGGGCCCGTAAGCCATGGCCGCTGAGCCTGTGCGGCCGGAGCCTGTGCTCCACAGTGGGAGAGGCCACAATGGTGAGAGGCCCGCATATCGCAAAAAAAAAAATTTCAGGTTGTACCAAGTTCCAATCTGTAGGGTACTAAAGAGTCCTCCCTAGCATAAATACCCTCTTTTCCTTGTTCTCAGCAAGTTCTGTTCTAGCTTAGCTAGACTGAAAATGTCTATGGGGAAGAATTGCCAAATTAGCTCCACAGTAAGAATAAATCCCAGTTTAAATGTTCTTGCTATTCTAATAAGAATATCAGACTATGTGACAGGGACCATTATCAGTGTCTTCCATGTATTAGCTCATTTGATCTTGTCTTTTAGATCCACGGTGTGGTGAACGACACAATAGCATTTGTGAAGAACATCATTACCACAGAAATTAACAGTGCTACAGATAATCCTGTATCTTTTGATGGTTTACTAAGCTGTGATTATAGAATTCCAGCTGGTCATTTTAAGATCTTTATAAGATCTAAGTGATCGTTTTGTGTAGCCTCTCTGTTGCTCCGTTTCATAGACTACGTACTTGGGCTCCGAGGTTAAATGCCTTGCTCTAGAGCCAAGCTGATAAGTGTCAGAGGCAGATCTGTGAACCTAGTCTCAGGTTCAGAGTCTAACGTGCTGTGCTTCCAAAACTGACAGATGAAAGATTAAAGGGGGTATTTCCAACATTGGGTGCAGAGTTTCACGAAGACCTCTTCCCTAAAACCCACTGCTGAGGTTGTTGGTAGAAGGATGAAGATCTACATCACAAGTGTGATTGTAGAGACCCTGGGTAGGATGGCATTTATGTGAGCCTTCCTAGGGCTAGTGATACCATGGTGCACTAAACAGAGGCAACCTTTTAACACTTACCTAAGAATTGATCAAAGAGTTATGGCTTTCCTCATCCTGAGTTTATTTCTGACATGGAGTTTATTCAAATCAGTGTTCCCATATTTGTACAAAGAGTAACAATGCTTCCGTCTCTCAAGGATGGAGCCCTTCTTTCCCTTCACGGTGTGGGTATCTCAGCGTCATCTCGTTTTTGTTATGGAAGGTTCTGTGATGGCTTAGTTCCCCCAGAAGTCAATGTGATCGGGCAGGAGGCACACAGGCAAAGTCTTCACAGAGACAATACTGCCTTTGAAGACCATCCAACCCCTTAGGAATCTATTTCTCCTACCCCACATCTGCCTCAGTTCTTAACATTGGAGAAAGTAAGCCCTAAAAGCCTTGCACAGCCCGGGCTAGCAGAGAGCAGCTGTATAAGGTTTCTCACTAGACCTTTTCAATGTGGCTTCTCTGACAAGCTTACTTCAGGATGTGCATTTTATGTCCTCTCAGGTTGTTTTACAGTTAAGTCAGACCCAAGCTAAACACCCCTCAACTCACTAACCCTCCTCAACACCATCCACCCCCAAATGGAGAAGTAGCTCTCATGAACTCTGTGCATTCTTCTCTCATCTCTTATTTCTTACACTGTAGAGCAGAGGTATCCATTCTACACTTACATAATTTAGACTTGAAAGGGTATCTTACAGAGTAATAAAAAGCAAAACAAATAAACAAAAAGACCATTAAATTACTGGCCAAGGGAGGGAGGATCATTCCCTGCTAAATTCTTCCCCCACCACTTGCCTCAGCAAAAATTTCAGCCGAAAGTCCTTTACTTTCTCAGTGAAAGATTCTTAATTGTGGATGAATTTCCAGTGGGCTAATATTTGGCAGTTCTCCAGCAATACTGGTGTTACCCAAAAGAATATTTTTCTCAATCTTCTGTTGCATATGTAGACCATCTATTACATAGTTTATAGGAGTAAACTTCTAATTGCTATAACCTAGTAGCCAACAAACAAATTTGGAACAACTAGAGAACAATAGATGTTGCTTAAGTTGTAAATTGGTGCAGAGATCACTTGCTCTGAGGATTCAGAGAAAACCAAGGCCTGTCGTTGGGGGCGGGTCCATGGAAAAGGCAGGAGCTAGGTCTAAGAGGCTCACAGTTATATGCACAGAAAAGGGCAATTCCAAACTTAAGTAACACATGCACCTGTACCTCTTTGGAAGTCAGAACCTTTCCTACACAGATTGAGTTCCTAGTTAATAGGTTGTGAATAGTCTTTAGTCCAGTAGGTGAAAATTAGCTCTTTGGAAAGTCTTTCGCTGCCTCTGTCAGGGTTCCTGTTGACTTAAGTAAAATACATGATGGAGTGGAAAGATCCCTGAGAGTCTTAATGTTCGGTGAGTCCAAAGTTGCCACTGACTTAAGTGGGTTTGCAATGACCTCCTGGCCGCCATTTGCTGTGAACACTGCCCCAGGATCAGTGAGGAGAAGGTTTGAAAGTTTTCTCAGAACTGATTGTTCCAACAGTTTGGTGGTTACTCTTCAGCAAAATCTTCCGTTCAGCAGGTTCTTCGATGGAGTACAAGCTCGCAGTGCCCATTGAAGAAACAGAATTTGCTTTTAAACTGGTGTCCTGATCTCTGTTCTTAGTTTCAGGTTATAAACTTTTTGAGGGCAAGTACAGACCACCAGATTAGTAATATTATGGTGCTTGAGGATCTCTCATCCCAAGAGAAAACATCATTTCATGCTTCATGTTTCTTTGACCCCCAGTTGGGTGGACACAATCATCTTTAAGGTTTTTCTTTTGTTCTGTTTACCTTTGTACCCCTTCATGTCAACACCTGCCTGTGGAAAGACTCTCCTTCTCTCCACCCTACCTCTGTACAAGGGCTACCACCTCAATGTTAGAAATGAGCAACTGGGGAAAGAGTTATACTTGAAGTGATCACCAAGTGTTATGTGAAAGCCTTAACTTATTTTGAAAGATGGTCTTTGCCAGCAGGGGAGAGACTGTTTCTGGAGGAAACTTCCACGGTGAATATCCAGCCAAAGTAAGCTATTTAGAATTGCTCCTGACCCCGAAAGCATATTCTAATACAGGCCGACTGAATCGAGACACTCTTTCAGGCCCTGGACTATTTGGCCATTGGCGTCCATGAACTTGCTGCAATTAGTGAAAGAAGAATTGAAAGGCTCTGCAACCCCTCCCTCAGCGAGCTGCCTGCCTTCCTGGTGGCTGAAGGTGGTCTGAACTCTGGATTCATGATAGCCCACTGCACAGCTGCAGCCCTGGGTAAGGACACTGCACTTTGCCCAGAATGCAAGCCTATCCACCTAAAGGCCTTTCCATTTCACCTACAAGTGTCACATTTTGTCTTTGAGATCTAACGTTTTCACCACCTTCATCATGTGCGTCCTCAATACAAATGCAGCAGGTTTAGAGAAAAAAAATATAAAATAAAACCTAGGCAACATTATACTGAAACATAATAACACGCTAATGAGGTTGTAAATAAGGAGGTTTCCGTGATTTCTCTGTAGGAAGCAATGTGACTTCACATGTGAACTTCATCTATGTAGTTTTTTCACTAATCTCAATTTGAAGATTATCAGAAGGAAAAAAGCAAAAGATGTTTATAGCTACTGGTGAAACTTGAACTGATCCAAAGGATTAAAGTTTGGATACATTCCGTAAGACATACCAACCACTAAAAACGTAAGGATGTGATTACAACATGCAAAAATGCTTATAAGAAGCAAGATGCCCTCGATGAAAATTGAGCTTTAATGTAGCAGATTTCTGACTCGAGACTGTAAGGGACAGAGAAGTAACATCGGAATAAAGACTGGCACAAAGGAAGTGCAAAGGGCTTCACTTATATTTACTCAATCGTCAAACAATACCAAGAGGCAGGTACTATTATTTCCGCCATTTCAAAGATGAATACTTGAAGATACAAGAAGTTAAGTGACCTACTCAATACTGCACAGCTAGTAAGAAGCAGAATTCAGACCCAGGCATTTTGGCTTGCAAATCTGTGCTCTCACTTCACTTAATGAGGATCTCTTTTTAATCGATACGTAATCCTAAAATATGGTTGCCAAATAGAAATGCAGGCTGCCCAGTTAAATTTGAATTATTCAGCATATTATCTGGTACTAAAAAATTATTTGTTTTTTTAATCTGAAATTCGAATTTAACTGGGCATCCGGTATTTTTTCTGGCAAACATACCCAAGAGGCCAGATAGCATAGTGGCTCATAAGAGCATAGACTCTGGGTCCGAATCCCAGCTCTGCCCATTTACCAGCAGCGTGATATGGAGCAAGTCTTTTAATCCTGTTGACCCTCAGTTTACTCCTGTGTAAAATGGGGGTGATAAGTTTACCCAACGGGGCTGTTTTGAGGATTAAATTAATGAATGTGTGGAATACCTTAGAACTGTGCCTAGAGTGTCATGAGCACTAAATTAATATTAGTTGTTGTTACTATTACTACTCACCCCTTCCTCAGTTAAGTCTCACACTAAGACTCAACACAGCCAACAAAGAGCCACTGAGTTCATTTTCTGTCCAGTATTTTCTATTTACTCACTTACCTCCTTACTAAAAGATCCCTCTAAGGGGCAGCAACTTCTCACATTAACATGGGGGGTGGTAATTGATTTTCAGAGACGCGTTATGAATTTGGGAAGCCTCGTCTGGATGTGTTTAGCTGCCCTAGCTGTCATCTGAAGTTGCTCGGCTTGCTTTCATTGTAATAAAACTGGTGGTTTTCTTTTATTGGCCACTTGTAAGTTACGTTTCTGAACAAGCCCCACCAAACCAGGTGATCCACATAGCAGGTTCAGGGGCCCAGGACTTGCAGTGCTGAAACCTGAAAGTTCTGGGCAAACCAGGATGAGTGGATCACCATAGTTTATAGTATATTACCTCAGGATCCCCTATAGCATAGAAAAGAACTGCAGCTTCACTCAGAGCTGCTCTCAAAGTTCAAAAAAAGAGGGGAAAAGACTCTTTGCGTTTGACCTTTCCCAGCTTCTGAAGCTGGGGAGAAGGAACTCTGTGATCTAGGTTCTTGCTACTTAAGGTGTGGTCCTCTGGCCCAAAATACAGCCATCACCGGCAATCTGTTAGAACAGCAGAATATCAGCCCCCATCTAAAACTCAACATTTGCACTTTTAACAAGACCCAGTGATTCATTTGCACGATAAAGTTTGAGAGACAGCAACCTAGGCCAACTCTAGACTTCCCCCCACCTCCCCAAGACATCCCTGCAGTCATCAAGCCCTTGCTTAAACCCAGTACATCCACTTATGTCATCATTGAACAGTCTCAACTGTAAATCTTCTCGCTCAAGATCTGTGGGTCCAGCCTCAATCCCCAAACACCACGCCCGAATTCTGATCCCACCTCCTCTGGTGACATAATCAGATTGTCCTCCAATACCTGGAAATGACCATCACCTTTTTTATCCCGAGTCTCATGTCATGCTAAATGCTTCTAGTGTTTTCAACTTGGCTTTGTAATATGAGGGTTCCCATCCCGGTCTTATCTCAGAACTCACTAGAGTTTTAGAGTCCTTCTCACTTTGGGGAAAAAAAAAAACAAAAAACCCAACCTTCTTCCTTTTCCCAAAGTAACTTTGGACCACCTGGTGCTTTGCTAACGACCAAGAGCTCCTGGAGAGGGTATCCCACGCAGAGGAGCACTTTGGGAAGCCATGTGTCATTTTGGCAAGTTTTCTATTAGGAACATACGTAAGTATGTCCCTAACTTAACTTCTCTGGCCTCTTGCAGTTTCTGAGAACAAGGCCCTATGCCACCCCTCGTCCGTGGACTCTCTCTCCACCAGTGCCGCCACGGAGGACCATGTCTCCATGGGAGGATGGGCAGCAAGGAAAGCCCTCAGGGTCATTGAGCACGTGGAGCAAGGTAACCCCAGCCAGGCCGGGACGCAGGCCTCCCTGATAAACTATACGCCAGTGGTCCTCAGAGTGGGATCCCCACTGGCAGGATCAGCATCACCTGGGAACTCAGGGCCTGTCCCAGACCTGCTGAATCAGAGACCCTAGGAAAGACAGCAGAACAAGCTGGGTTCAGCAAGCCCTCCAGGTGGTTCTGATGCTCAGTGAAGATTAAGAACCACACCTGCTGGCGAAGCCAGTTCATCAGCTGGCTTTTTTATTTAATATGAAAATTTTAAAACATATTCAGAAGTGGAGAGATTAGTACCAGGAACCTTCATATGCCTCACTCTAATTCAACAATTAACACATTTGCTTCATTTTTTTTTCTTTTTTTTACTTTTCCCAAATTATTTTCAAGCAAATCCCTGTTGTCATGTTTTCTTCCTGCATACTTTCTCTCTCAAATACAAACTTCCTTATCCACCATGATGCCATTATCACATCCGACAAAAATCAACAATAAGTCTTGGTATCAAATTTTCCCAAATTACCTCAACGTCTTTACAGTTTGTTCAAATCAGGATTCAAGACCCACCTTTTAAATTTGGTGGCCAAGGTTTTAAGCTTCTTTTCATTTACAACAGTCCCCTCTCCCTTTTTTTTAAATTCATGCCATTGACTGGTTTAAAAACCACGTCAGTTTTCTGACAGAGACTGACATTCTGGATTTACCTGTGAGCTTCTTCGTGGTGGTACTTTTGTTCTCTGTCCCATCATTTCTTGTGTGTTGCAGTTGGTCCTAAAGACTTGACGAGGGCTTCCCTGGTGGCGCAGTGGCTGAGAGTCCGCCTGCCGATACAGGGGACATGGGTTTGTGCCGCACCCCGGGAAGATCCCACATGCCGCGGAGCGGCTGGGCCCGTGAGCCATGGCCGCTGAGCCTTCTCAGCAAAGAGAGTTCATAGGTGGAGCCCTGTTAAGTCAACCCCTTCCAGCCTTCTTAATCACTGCTTGTTTGGTTTCTTAAAGAGAAACTGCCTTCCTTTAGGCACTGTTCTCTAAATTCCTAAATTTTTGCAACTGTATTGGAGGCAATTGGCTAACAAAAGAATACCACTATTTTAAGATAAATGTGAGAGAGGTGAGTATTCTTTTTTTGGTAACAGCTCTGTTGACATATAATTCATATACCATACAATTCACCCGTCTAAATTGTACAATTCAGTGGGTTTTAGTAGAGTTGTGAATATATCAGAGTTGTGAGTCAACACCACAGTCAACCCTAGAACATGTTCATCAACCCAGAAAGAAACCTTGTACCCTTTACTATCACTCCCTTCTCCTCCCTGTCTGGCCTGGTGCAGGTGGAAAGGCATGTATCACTGAGCACGGCGGATTAAGTGGTGAATGAGGTATTCTCTGCCCTCTTGGGAATTAGAGTCTACCTAAAGAGGAAGACATTGAACAACAACTTGGCAACTCTTTGTAGCACTTAACAAAATTCTGACTAAAGAATTGAGTTATAGGAGGCTGTAACTGAAACTGACCTAGTTTGAAGGGATAAGAAAAGGCATTTCCAAAGGAGTATTTAAGATTAAGACCTGAAACGAATAGGGCCAGCAAACTGGGAAGAGGCGAGCAGTATTTAATAAGGAGAGGGGATGTGTGTGCACAAAATAAATTGTTCTGGGATGCATCACAATGATGTACAGATGCCCACACTCAGGAAAGAACTGGGATGGATGATGAAGGGCAGTCCTCTACGTGGAGGCAGCTGACGGCTGCAGGAGGTCAGGTGAGAAGAATACCAGGAACAGAGAGGCGGTTGCACTCAGGGGAAAAGAAGACCTGAAATGTTACCAGCCCACTGGAGGAAGGAGGGAAAACTTTTCAAAGGGAGGAGCTTAAAAAGCCCAGTGTGGGGACTTCCCTGGCGGTCCAGGGGTTAAGACTGGGCGCTTCCACTGCAGGGGGCGTGGGTTCATCCCCCTGGCTGGGGAGCTAAGATCCGCATGCCCTGCGGCGGTCCAAAAAAGATCAGGAGTGAGAGAGAGTCTGAAGCCCAAGCACGGACCTCAGTCAAGGCCAGGGGATGGTGGGGAGGTGGGAAGGAAGGGGATGTAAGGTCAGGAGAAGCAGTCTTTTCTTAGTGGAAGGGACACAGGTATAAGTTAGCCTCAGATGTCGATAAAATGAATAGCGTCAGTTTTGAAAACTTTAAGAACATCCTTGCAATATATCTAAGTAGAACTATTACTTATTTGCTCAGGCTGGTCTTAGTTCATGTGACCCATACTCTGTTAAGGTGAAGAAACTATTCATGGGAAACTAGAAGGTATCTCCATGATTCTTAGGATAGATTAAGTGTATTTAAATTTTTGGAAGGGAAGGGCAAAGGTGGTTATTAGGCCACTGAATATCAGCTTATTTCAAAAAAAACGAGAAACGTATTTTTTAAAATCCAGGTAAATCAAGATACACTGAACCCTCTGCATCTGTATCCATGAAGTGTGTGGTTTTTAAATCCCATCTGATGGCATCAGGGAGAGCTTATGGTTGTGAATAGCAACGAAGAGCAGTTAACAGAATGCTGAGAGACGGTTACTCAAGGTTTTCCTGCCATGTAATCACGTTTATCTTGCAAACCCATCTAAGAAGCTGTCTGTTATATGCACTAGCAAAATCTGCCATTTTCCTACTCACATGTCTCCAACCAAGAGGCCAGGTTTGTGTCATGTGGGTGAGGGCGAATCGGGAAGGTTAGCCAGTTCTGATCTTGAGCTCCAGCTCTATGAAATAAGCGTAAGCACTTATTTAATTAGATGCTTTACTTCTCAAAGTTTCCAGTTCCTTACGTGTAAAGTGAGGGGACTGCACTAGAAGATGTGAAGTTTCTTCCAGGTCCTAATGGCTTCTGTAACTTCATCCTCTCCCATCGTGACCTGTCTGTACTCACCAGAGTTTGGAATGTGCTTTATAAATTTTAAGACAAGAAGTCAAATGTTTTTAATACTCCATTTTGGTTAACCACTTAAGTGGCCTGATCAAGAGACCACTTAAGTGGCCTCTAAGCTTCTAAATTAACTTCTTGGCAAATAACAGAACCCAAAGTGGTTTAATTTTGAATTATATTTCTATAAAAAATTCTTCATTAGACTCTATCAAATGTAGAGGGATTTAGATTTCAATATTCAGAGTGGATCTCAAGGTATGGTACATCCCATAAGCGTTCATAGCTAGGAAAAGACAGTGTAGAGATTGTTTTATCAAGAAACTTAAAGTTGGCAAGATGCCAATGGCTAGAATTTCAGTTTTAGTGGATTTGGGAGCCTTTAAGTTTGAAGGTTTGAAACAGACATTGGAGAATTAGTTCCAGGGCAACCAAAGACTCATCTGCTCATTCACTGGCTCCTTCAATCCTTTGATGAAAGTCTTATCTGCCAGGTATTTCAGGCCGTAGGGAACAGTAAGACTGAAAACAAATTAAAATTTACACAAAGGTGGAAATAGGAAACAGGTCATCCATCTTGATTAGCTGAGGGGAGAAGGGGAAAGCTGATTTACCTGGATAGTCCTACCTTTCTCACCATTAAAGGTGCAGACAAGGGGTTAGAAAAGCACATTTAAGATGGTAACCAAATACCAAGGGATCTTCATTCTACCCATAGACTGGGAGAACCAACCATCTGTTAGTTGGCTGGCGATGGCCGTCAGCTTGCATGGGATTTATATCCCTCAAGCATGAAGTCAGACTCTAATCAGCCGTCCCCTCGTCCTTCCTTGTTTCAGTGCTGGCCATCGAGCTTCTTGCAGCCTGCCAAGGGATAGAGTTTCTACGCCCTTTGAAAACTACCACTCCACTGGAGAAGGTCTATGACCTGGTGCGCTCAGTTGTAAGGTAAAGTCAGAACAGATTCCTGGAAAGTGACAGTTTTAGAACTTTGAACCCTGGCTCATGGTTTGATGTGCTGCCTCTGCAGGCCCTGGATAAAAGATCGCTTCATGGCCCCAGACATTGAGGCAGCGCACAGACTGCTCATAGAGCAGAAGGTAAATTGGCTACTTGGCTTAGTTCTTAGTTTGGGGTCCTTATGGGAAAGCAAAGTGGGAGTGGAGAGTGGAAAAACATTCATATTCTTTTGCTTTCTGGCTGTTCCTTGGAAGTGAACCAAAAGGTACTCATGCAACTTTCAAGGTCACTAAGAAACTATTCGATACACTCTTAAGTGTCCCATGTTGCACCCAAACATGGACTATCTAAGGATTAGAAGCTGGAATGAATTTTAAATGGAATTTGGGGACAAGTATTTGTGGGGAGAAAATGAGATGAAAGGTTCATGGATTCCTCCCTATCAAGAAGGTTCTCTCTTATTAAAAGTACATTCTCGGGCTTCCCTGGTGGCGCAGTGGTTGAGAGTCCGCCTGCCGATGCAGGGGACACGGGTTCGTGCCCCGGTCCGGGAAGATCCCACATGCCGCGGAGCGGCTGGGCCCGTGAGCCATGGCCGCTGAGCCGGCGCGTCCGGAGCCTGTGCTCCGCAATGGGAGAGGCCACAGCAGTGAGAGGCCCGCGTACAGAAAAAAAAAAAAAAGTACATTCTCTTTCTGTAATGCTATTGCCACCACCACCACCTGGTTCAGTGACTGCATAGACCTGAAGAGAAAACAAATTTCCCGAGTTTTTATTCAAAGGGATCTGGATGTGTCTAGTGCACTGGTGTGTCCTGCCCCATCACACTGGGTGAGATACAGGGTCTCTTTATTGCTTCTTCCCTCTGGCTACACTGACTGCAGACGCATCTGATAGGGACAGATGCCTAGAATGCGGACTCATTTTTAAAATGTAGTTTTAAAGTTCTTTAAGCCTTTCATTTGTAGGTATCATGTTCCCTAGAATTGCTTGATTTTCCCCTGGAACCATTGCGCTGCTCTTGGGGAACAATTGTTTTCCTTTGACCTTCACCCCTGTCATTTCAAAGTGTTCCCTGTACCCTTTGAGGGGAATTCCCTTGCTTGCTGCCAACTTTGGTGCTAGAAGAGAGGTGTGTGAGAGCTCAGCCTTTTTTTTAATTGAAATATCATTGACATGTATCATTATATTAGTTTGCAATATAATGATTTGACATTTGCATATATTGCAAAATGGTCACCACAGTACGTCTAGTTACCATGCACTACCACACATAGTTACCGTTTTCTTCTCGTGGTAAGAACTTTTAAGACCTATTCTCTTAGCAACTTTCAAATATACAGTGCAGTATTATTAACTATAGTCACCAAGCTGTACATGACATCTCCAGGATTTGTCTACGTTATAAGTGGAATTTTGTACCTTTTGACCCCCTCCACCCACTCCCCCAAACCCCTGCTCTGGCAACTACCGATCTGTTCTCTGCATCTATGAGCTCATTTTTTTTTTTTTTTTTTAGATTCCACATATAAGTGAGATCGTACGATATTTGTCTTTCTCTGTCTGACTTATTTCACTTAACATGATGCCCTCAGGATCCATCCGTGTTGTTGCAAATGGCAAGAGTTCCTTCTTTTTTTAGGGCTGAATAAAATTCCAGTGTGTGTGTGTGTGTGTGTGTGTGTGTGTGTGTGTGTGTGTCTCACAATTTCTGTATCATTCATCCATTGATGGACACTTAGGTTTCTTCCGTGCCTTGGCTATTGTAAATAGTGCAGTGAACCTGGGGGGGCAGATATCTTTTCAAGGAGGCTAGCTTTTGAAAGAATACCTTTTCTAAGGTAATACAAAAGAATAGGAAATGCTCCTTCCCTGTCAGCGGCCAACCAGATAAAAAGCAGCTATAATATAAACGAAAAGCCGGACTTTAGTTTGAGAAGATGTTATGCTTGAAAGGAAATAGGTTCGTGGGTGGAGGTAAACACTAAACAAGGCTGTGAAACAGTGCTTTTCAAACTGTTAAGTGCACATGAATTTCTAGGGGATCTTGTTAAAGTGCAGGCTCGGACTCAGTAGGTCTGCAGTGGGGCTGACATTCTGACTTGTCCCAAGCGATGCTGACGCTGCTGGTCCAGGGGCCACGTTCTGAGTAGCAAGGGTCCAAAGAACAGAGGGCGTGTGGCATGGAAAGAGAGCAAAGAGAAAATCCACTGCCTCTTATCATTTAAGGCTTGCCTTAGAAAACACACAGTCCCATCCTTGAGCGACTTTCCTTAATTCCATCCACACTGAATTCCCTAGGCTTCGTTTGTTTCCTGGCTTGTTTTGCTTTAGAAGAGTAAAGCAGCTGAAAACCTTCATGGTAACTTTAGAAACATTTTGGACTTTGTATTTTTAAAGCTGTTAAAGCCACCAAAGACTCATTGACAGATCATGTGTCAAATGGCTTATAATAAAAGCAAGCAAGCAGCTGCTGTTAACACAGAGATAAGTCAGAGATAATGTTTTGACCTCACGTGAAGTTGATGTTTAATGGCATGTGAAAACAACGTTGTCAACGCTTTGACTTTCAGGTTTGGGAAGTGGCTGCACCATACATCGAAAAATACAGAATGGAGCATGTTCCGGAATCAAGACCTGTTTCTCCAACAGCATTTTCACTGGAATTTCTGCACAAGAAATCGACCAAAATCCCAGAGTCTGAGGATGTTTAATGCTCTTTGTCACGCATTAGCAGATCAGATGGTACTTAGTTTAACAGCAAACAGTATTATGCTGAAGGAGAGGCCTGAGAACTTTCTCAGGTGGATCAATCAATTATCTAGTTCGGTTCTAATACCTGCTCTGGTTAGGCTGGTGACAGTATCACATTTACTAAATCTAGCACTGGTTACAGATGCAGCTGGTGTTTCCAGATTATAGGAGTTTTCTTGTTTCTTAATGAAATCTACAGGCCGCTCACTCTAAGGGTGAGAAGACTGACCACAGCTGCATGGACCTTTGACTCAATATTAGATGAACTCAAATCTTGAGACAGATTGAGGGCATTGTTTTCCAGAAACGTTAGACTTTTGTGAATCTTTTTGTTTTGTTTTGGGTTTGTTTGGGTTTTTTTTTTTTGCTTTGTCAAACTCTCCGCTAGTTAACTTTGGCTGATTGTACCATGCTATGATGAATGTTCCTTAATATGTCTTTGTAAACAACACTTTTTAAGTCATAATTAGTTCTTAAGCTGCTTTTTCTTTCACTCATGGAATCATACTAAAGAATAGTCAATAGGTCAAGAAGAGGTTCCGTGTAAAGGAGTTAAGGAATGAATATAAAGATTGCTGTGGGAGTGGTTCTCAATGAATCGTGCATTTCATATTTATCAGATGTCACCACACATATCAGAAGAAGGATTCAGATGCTTAAACTGGAGTAGGAGGTTAGTGTTATTGCTATTAAATTTACCATGTGTTAGTACTCTATTCACATTCTTGTAATAACCCAGCTTAAGGCGCCTCCTCATTTCACAGCTAAGGAATCTGATGTTCAGAAGTTAACCAACCCCCTCTCTATAAGAGTAATCCTTAAAACAAGGCCCCGTTGACAAAGGTCAGATGCGCCCTAGGATGTTACCCAATCTGTTCCCTCCCCTCCCCCCAAAGAAGATAAAGAACCTGCCGGAAAGGCTTAAGTGTGATTGTCCCGATGAAGGATGGGTCACGTGACTTCTTGGCTTCCCGAAGCTGTGACTTTGCACCCTTCTGTGCAAACATAAGCAAGGCGCTTTCCAAGTGCCGGAATGTGACCCCAGGGCTCTAACAACGGCAGCTGGTCAAGGAAAGGACAGGCACACCTGCCAGCTTGCCTACCTGATTACAGCCTTTTCACGGTAGAGTCTCCTCTTAGGTTGCAGCCTGTCCACAGGAAAGGTAGAGACAGGAGTGCAAACCAAAATTCAGTGAAGAAAAATGTGCTGAGGAAACTGTTCGCCGAAAGGTGGTTCTTGATGCTGTTCTTTGCTGAAATGTAAACACACAAATGAAGTTTGTTCATTCTTATCCACGAGCTGCAGTGGAGTCAGTAAACCCAGTGGTCTGATGGCTGTTCGTCACTGGTACGGGACGGGTTGGTTTCCCACAGGCCCGCGCGGTCCTCCGGGGCCCTCTGTCATTGAGTTTTCTACACAGCTCTGTACTGTGCCATCAAGGGAGTTTCAAGGTAAATGTGGAATAAACTAAGTCTCAATTGTCTTATGTCATTGCTGTATTCTTAGATTTTTTTATAACAAAGTTTAACACCTTGTCAGGGAAAGGTTATTCTAACTGCAGTTAATTACATTTCTGAAAGATTTCGTCAGTGAATGTTCACACGGTACAAAGTGTCTTTAGAAAATGTGATTGATTCGGTGTACATTCTCTCTCTTCCCCCTTGAGCAGCCCAGAAGAGCTGGAGGCATCACGATTTCTGCCCCAGTGAGCTCACCTGGGCTTCTTCACCTGTTCTCTCGGGGCAGCCACAGAGCAAACCCCAAAGCGCAAGGGATTTTCAAGCTTCTTTTGTGCCACATTTGCTAATGTCCTGTTGCCCAAAGCAAGTCACGCATCGAGCCCAAGTGAGTTTGGGAGAGTAACACACAAGGGCGTGGGCGTGTGGTTTGGGGGCTGTAGCTGTCACGGTCTGCCGCATACGTGAAATTCCACACATAACCTGAAAACTTCCCAGGAAGCTACTTTTCATTACTACTTTAAACTTGCGTCTCCTTTCTGAATCTGGTCCCTGGATGATTAGCTTTTTTATTAAACCTTCTAATTATCTCATGAATAGCATGATCATTTTGCATTTGGGGGTTTACTTTGGTTGAAGGTATTAACTTATGAAATGGAAACACTGAAATTATACCAAAAAACAAAACCACAAAAAGAGTTGGAGGAAATTCGTTTCAGCTCAGGGCACAGGCCTGGTTCGTCTCAAGGGGGTCGCATTCCCTTTACTGGGTGATTAGTTCAAGAGACAGCGGAGGTTGAAATTTGGGCCAATGAGACAGAAGAATTTTACTGCAGGCTTGAGAAAACGCTTTCTCTCCTGAGAGCCGTGACAGCCAGGCTTTCTCCCTCTTCTGCTTGACCCCAGTGAGAAAGCACAAAGCCCCTCTGGCTGCTGAGAGTCAGCCACACCGGGGGGAACCTGGCCTTGGGGCGCCACCAACACTGGAGGACAGAACAGAGGGAGGGAGGGGATCTGGGTCTTCAGGATTACTGAGCGGCTGGGTAAACCACTCCTGAAGCCTGTCCTTCCTGTGAAATTCCGAGGGGGAGCTAATGAGCTTCCTTATTTTTTTTTTTTAACAACTTTATTGGAGTATAATTGCTTTACAATGGTGTGTTAGTTTCTGCTGTATAACAAAGTGAATCAGCTATACGTACACATATATCCTCATATCCCCTCCCTCTTGCGTCTCCCTCTCACCCTCCCTATCCCACCCCTCTAGGTGGTCACAAAGCACCAAAGCACGGAGCTGATCTCCCTGTGCTATGCGGCTGCTTCCCACTAGCCATCTAGTTTACATTTGGTAGTGTATATATGTCCATGCCTCTCTCTCACTTCGTCCCATCTTACCCTTCCCCCTCCCCATGTCCTCAAGTCCATTCTCTACGTCTGCATCTTTATTCCTGTCCTGCCCCTAGGTTCTTCAGAACCATCTTTTTTTTTTAGATTCCATATATACGCGTTAGCATATGTATTTGTTCTTCTCTTTCTGAGAATATTTACTTCACTCTGTATGACAGACTCTAGGTCCATCCACCTCACTACAAATAACTCAGTTTCGTTCTGTTTTATGGCTGAGTAATATTCCATTGTATATATGTGCCACATCTTCTTTATCCATTCATCTGTCGATGGACACTTAGGTTGCTTCCATGTCCTGTCTATTGTAAACAGAGCTGCAATGAACATTGTGGTACATGACTCTTTTTGAATTATGATTTTCTCAGGGTATATGCCCAGTAGTGGGATTGCTGGGTCGTATGGTAGTTCTATTTGTAGTTTTTTAAGGAACCTCCATACTGTTCTCCACAGTGGCTGTATCAATTTACATTCCGACCAACAGTGCAAGAGGGTTCCCTTTTCTCCACACCCTCTCCAGCAGTTATTGTTTGTAGATTTTTTGATGATGGCCATTCTGACCAGTGTGAGATGATAACTCATTGTAGTTCTGATTTGCATTTCTCTAATGATTAGTGATGTTGAGCATCCTTTCATGTGTTTGTTGGCAGTCTGCATATCTTCTTTGGAGAAATGTCTGTTTAGGTCTTCTGCCCATTTTTGGACTGGGTTGTTTGTTTTTTTGATATTGAGCTGCATGAGCTGCTTATAAATTCTGGAGACTAATCCTTTGTCACTTGCTTCGTTTGCAAATATTTTCTCGGATTTTGAGGGCTGTCTTTTCATCTTGTTTATGTTTTCCTTTGCTGTGCAAAAGCTTTTAAGTTTCATTAGGTCCCATTTGTTTGTCTTTGTTTTTGTTTCCATTACTCTAGGAGGCGGGTCAAAAAGGGTCTTGCTGTGATGTATGTCATAGAGGAACTTCCTTATTTTTCAAACCAAATTTAGTCAGTGCGTTCACATCTCACTGTGCCATTTCCAGAGCTTTCCACCCAGATTTCTAGCACCTGATACCTCCTACTGTCTCCACCAGAGGACTTGGTTAAGGTGTCTTGCCAGAGTCCACTCACACAGCACATACCTGAGTGCCTACTCTGTTCACTAAAACCAGATTAATCTTTCTGCCACAACACTCTTGTACTGGGCCTAACCTGTTCAGAAACTTGCAGTGGCTTCCCCTGACTTTAAGAATGAAGTTCCAGGACTTCCCTGGTGGCACAGTGGTTAAGAATTCGCCTGCTAGTGCGGGGGACACGGGTTCAAGCCCTGGTCCGGGAAGATCCCACATGCCGCAGAGCAACTAAGCCCATGCGCCACAACTACTGAGCCTGTGCTCTGGAGCCCGCGAGCCACAACTACTGAAGCCCGTGTGCCTACAGACCGTGCTCTACAACAAAAGAAGCCACCGCAATGAGAAGCCCGTGCACCACAACAAAGAGTAGTCCCTGCTCGCCGCAACTAGAGAAAGCCCTCGTGCAGCAACTAAGACCCAACCTGAGTCGATCTGACCTTCCCCACCCCCGCTGAACCCTCCACTCTAGGAAGACTCAGGCACCCCCCCCTTCTGTACACCCCATGATGCTCCATCTCCGGAGCCTTTCCCTCACATCAAAATCTTTCCAATCTCTCAAGCTGAGGATGGCCATGCCCTTTTCCACCAGCCATGGAATTGTTTCTCGCTGGGTTTCACTTTTCCACTTTACTCCCCCCGTAAGCATCATCCATTATATTCCGGAATTCATATGCTTTTTCCAATATACATAACAAGTATTTTCCTTAACACTGCATTCCTGGGTTGGACTGCTGAGTGTGTTTTAATAAGCAGTTTTCCCTAGGACCGTCTGTATGCTTGTGTAGCCATTCATTAATTCATTCACTGATCGCCTACTATGAACCAGTCACTACACTAGATCCTGGGGACGTGACCAGGCCACTGCCCTCTACTAACACACAATCTAAAGGGAAAGACAGTTTGATTGCAATGCTATAGAGGCTATCATAGAGGGATGGGAGCTTGGTGTGGGGGGCAGTGGCTAGCTCTGACTTCCCACTTAGAGAAGAGAGGGCAAGCACTCCAGGCAGAGGGAACAGTGCTGCAAGGCCTGGAGCAGCAAAAACAAATGGCGATTTTGAGGCACAGTGTGAAAGTCCGTGTGGCTAGGGTCTAGACCACAGCCCTTCTCAGACTTGAACGGGCATACAAATACCTGTGGGCTTGTCAAGACCAGATTCTGTTTCAGCAGGTCTGGAGTAGAACTGAAGTTCTGCATTTCCAGCCAGCTCCTATGAGTTGCAAGAGCTTACAGGACACTGGCCTGGGAGGACTAAAGCAGTTCCAGGTGGGTATCTTCTGCTTTCATTCAAAAAAGGCATGAACACTCCTTGTGTAGAGTGAATATCTCCTAGAAAGAAAATAGGAAGTGCTTCACCTTTTTATTCCGTAGTTATAAGGATATACTTCTACGTGGCTTGGGTTCCAGGACAGACCTAATCTTTAGTTTGGGCCTTTATATGTATCTCCTGCATCCCAAACTCCCACCATCGACTAGGAAACTGGTCATAGGGGAGGCGTCTCCCACAGCAACTCGTGCTTCCCACACCCCCTCACGGCTTCTTTGCCAAGCATGTGAGGGGCAGAGCTCCAGGTACCCCACGCTACTAGCCCGTGATAGCGATGTGTCCTGTTACCCTTAACCTTCTGACAAGGGGTATCTTGAGTTGATCTATGTTGAATACAGTAAAGCCTCATTGGTTCAGGCTCTATTAACTTCAAATAGGTGATAATTTGGGTACTTAATGTTTACTTCTCTAGTCATTTCTTCATAAATAGGACAAAGTTTTATCATGCAGCTGTGATTGTAAGAATGATCAAAGCGTTTAAAAACATTTCAAGTAAACACATGGCTTTAGAAACACTCGTTTATATAATCATCCACTTTTTCTTTATGTAATACACTTTCTTCTGTAATTTGTTCATTTCCTAAAAGGTTCTAATAGACACCACTGACTGGCTTCCAGGGCTGTAAACAACAACAATAATAGTGACAGCAAATATTTATTGAAAGCTATAGATTTTTTTATACATTTGTAATGTGAAGAATCTAAAACTTTTTTAAAAATTACATTATTGGATTTGGTCAAAATGCATCCATTACAAGAAGGTCCCTATACTTGTGTACAAAATGACAAGTCCTGAGCTCTGCTGTGAAGCTCTATTGCAAGGGCTGAGAAGAAAACAGAAGAACACCCTCCCTCAGAGGACCCTAATGCATTCGAAGAGCACCTAGAAAGACACACTGTGTGGGGAAAAGAAAAACTATTTGCTTATTACAGATGGCTACATTTTAGCTTAGTCTGTGGCATTTGACTTGGATTTCCCACTCCCCCACCCCCCGCAATTTTCAGTAAATATAGTTTAAGAATTGAAATTTGAAAAGTAGAAGCAAAATGGGAATTTTAAGCCATGTCTACCTATTTGCCAATCTGCATTTCCCCACAAAGGCATTTCTGTGATACTCCACCATATTAACCTGCAGAATATGTATAGAAAATCTTTGTGAAGTAATTTAATCCTTTGAGATTATCATCACCAATGGTTTACTTGCTTATACGTCCAGGTGCACATGTTAAAATAAGTGAATCCCCTGGGTTTTTCAAGTGGATAAACAAAATACAGAAATAGATTTAAGTGACATCATTCTGGTAACCTACTAAGGTATTTTAACTTTTAATATAACTGTATTGACTTAAACAGTAGGACAGTGTGCTCTTTCCTTACAGATCAATCATTTTTTATAGATGACTTTTCCTTTAGCTATAACATAATCAATTAATTCGTGATGGCCTCCAAACTGGTAAATCAAATGCTCCCATCTAGAAAGAAATCAAACATAAACGGATACAAGTCAAAATCATCACTCTGTCAATAAATGCTAATGTCAAAATACATTCTCTAAAAATTTTTTTACACTTAGTAGTTAATATTTGGGCTTTTTAAAAAATGGTAGAGTACTATGATAATTAGTCTATGATAAATCCAATATTGTTTAATGATATTAAGTATTTGATCTTAAAATATTTGATTCACATTAGAACAATGACTCTAGATCAGTGCTTCTCAAACTTTAGCATGTATCTTTTTCACCTAGAAGACTTTTTAAGACAGAGATGCTAGGCCCACTCCTGGAGTTTCTGGTTTGGTAGACTGTCCAAGAGGCCTGAGAAGTTGCATTTCCAACAAATTCTCAGAGGATGCCCTTGCTGCTGGGACTGCACTTTGAGAACCACTGTTCTGGACTAGCAGTTGGCAAACTGTGGTCTGTGGGCCAAATCTGGCCTGCTGCTTGCTTTTTATTGCTCTTGAGCTAAGATAGTCTTGTTTGGGGTTTTCTAAATTAGGACTTAAAATGGAAAACAAAGACAATAATATTCTGTGACATAAAAATTATATAAAATTCAAATTTCAATGTCCATAAAGTGTTATTGGAACAGTAAAAAAAAAAAAAAATTTGCTTCAGTTAAATGATGCATGAGTGGTAACACCAGCATCACTCTCGATAGAGACAATGGCTTATGACCCTTGAGAGTAGAATTATGGTGGAGCCACTCTCTTCTGTTGAACATGAGGTCCAAGGCCTGGCAGAGGCTTGCTAGGGTCCAGACACCATAGGATTCACAACTTTAAGATTTAGAACAATAAAGCTCAGCTTGTTACACTGGAGGCCCAGGAGGCAGCAGGCTGTGAGTGAGTAATACAAAACATGAGGCAGGAAAACTGAAGCAAGGCTTTTGGGATCCAGCAGGAATGAGAAGTCAGAGAGGTAATGAATCAGAACCAGGATGACAAGCCAGAGCTGGGACCTGCGTGGCCCAACACAAGCAGAAAAGGTCAGAACCCAAGAAGAAAAACAAACACAGGCCAGGGGGCACAAGTCCAAAGTCCAGGTAAACAGAACAGAAACCTGGAGATCCATGAAAGATATAAGATGGATGAAGAGACCAGAAAAGTTGGCCTACCCTGCAGTTTAGGACCTGGAGGGAGAGTTTTTGCTTAGAAAGGGGTGACACTAAGAAGACTGGGTAGCTGCTGAGCTTATACAGAGCCTGACACTAATAATCAGTGGAAAAGGGATTTAAACCAAGTCTCCATATTACAGTGGGCATACAATAAAATGGCTCAGCTGGGAGAACACTCACCTGGATGAATTGATGATAATGAGGTCTCCCCATTTGCCTACTTCCAAAGATCCATGAGTGTGAGATTTTCCCAGGGCATAAGCGGCATTGATGGTGGCAGCGGCCAAGGCCTCGGGCATGGACATTCTCATGTTCACACAGGCCAGATGCATGACCATCGGCTAAGACGGGAAAAGAAAAGCATTGGAGAAAAGCAACAAAACGGCAGCTGCCACCTAGGACATTTCTCAACACAGCACAACAAATAATGATAGTTAAATGTATAAGTGGAGCTGGCTAAATTAGTATGAGAAAAGTTAAATTTACATTTACTCGTAAAGCTCCTTATGCTTTGGGAAAGATTCGTTTATTATAGAGATTACTTACCCACCCACCCCCTATATGTATTTAATATTTATTTATTACTTTTCAAGGCCACTTACTGTGTAAGATGAAGCTCACCTCCATATTTACTTACTAAAACTTACTAAACTTCCTTGAGCTTATGCAATTCTGAGAGGGGAAATAGGTTACTGTAAAACCACAGTGCCCAGAGGCTGCATCAAAGCATAGTATCAATAGAACCTTCTCTCTTCTCTCTCAGCCTGGAGGCATTCAAGTGGCACAGAAATATCCAATTACACTGCTGTCCACACTCTTTTCTTGTTTCACAGGAAAATCTTTTCAGATCTTTGAAACATTTTAACAGTTAGTGAAATATTTTTAAATTATTTATATGCTTGGTAGAAGTTTCATAGACTATGAAAGGCACATTAAAAATAATTACCATTGAAAAACAATACGCATTAGGGTTGAAATCGCTGCCCAGAGCGACTATTACCCCTTCATCTAACATTTTTCTGGCTCGAGGTTGCTTCAGTCTAAGGAGAGGGAAAAAAATGATGTCAGTCTCTAGAAGTGGAACTTTTGAAGAACAGATGTTCAGAGTTGAAGCAGACTTAAAGATATCCAACCCTTTCGTGTTCTGGAAGAAGAAACAGAAACTCAAGCTTAAGTGATTAGTGGTGGCGTCCAGCAGGACTCCTGATTTGTATCAGCCTGCTTTTGAAATCACTTGGCTATGGCTAACCTTTTAAATTTGGGATTATCATGATAATCTTTATATATATTCAGAGATTCTTGCAAAGGAAGAAAACTTAAAATTGTTTTCAAATGTAATAAACTTTTTTTGACTCCCAAATATAAACAATGAGGTTTAAATAATGCTTTTTAAATTAATATTTTACAATTTTTTGTTCATATCTCTCCCTCTCCTTTTTTTGGGAGGGAGGGAGAGAGGGTCTCAAACATTATTATAGGTCTTTAAATTTTTGAAGGCCCAAGAAACTAATATGTAACATATCTGTGCTTCTTCCTGGATTGGGTATCTCCCTGACCTCCTTGCAAGCTTTTTTTTTCTGTTTTTGCGGTACGTGGGCCTCTCACTGTTGTGGCCTCTCCCGCTGCGGAGCACAGGCTCCGGACGCACAGGCTCAGCGGCCACGGCTCACAGGCCCAGCCGCTCTGCGGTATGTGGGATCTTTCCGGACCGGGGCATGAACCGTGTCCCCTGCAACGGTAGGCGGACTCTCAACCACTGCGCCACCAGGGAAGCCCTTGCAAGCTTTTTAAAGTAACTGCTCTAAGAGGAAGTTCAGAGGCCTATCTGCCTATCACCAGGTTTTACTGGAAAAAACAGTTAATTTTCCTGGCAGGTTGGGCTTTCTCAGACAGGTATTCTAAGGGGGCCTGGGCTCATTCTAGGGAGGCATCCTGGAGCTGTTAGAAACTATTCCAGTGTTTGTTCAAGTCTCATAATGTTGGGGAGGGTGGGTGAATAAAATCATTTGTGCTAAGAGCCTGTAGGTTTATAGGCAAGATTGAGGTTTAGTGGAGAGAGGGGCTCAGAGGAGCCTGAATGAAGTTTGGTCAAGGAGAGACCTCCGCTGGAAAGCCTTCCCAGTCACCTTGTTGGCCCTCATTTCCTCTGGCTTCCCCAGCGCCCCACACCCCTCCATTTTAGAAACAATAGCTATTGTTTCGTGACAATGATAGTGGACTGGTACTCAGCCATTATGAACCTGTACTGCCCAGGAGCTGTCTTTAAATAAAGCTGCTGAGGGTAACCCTGACCCCTCCTTTGAGACCCTACTCTAGTCTTAAGTTCAATTTGATTGATCGGTTGGTTGTAAAGTATTGAGACTATTACACCTGCCCCTCTGCTGGCAAGTCCAGCAGGGGCTAAGGATCACTGAAAGGATTATTTCTTTTTCTTATAATTTGTCCCAGCACCCAGTCCTGTCTCTGGCTAATGAATATTTTTGATTGAATGAATGAATGATACTGTTATATTCTAGGAGTGTACTAAATATGGCAAAAAATAGAATAACTTTATTATTAATAATTAATATATCAATTATTAATAATTAATAATAATTCTGTGCTCAGAATAGGTTCTATTTATGTTTTATACAAAGTCCACCTAAGTTTGGCATTCGAGGCTCCCCACAAACTGAGCCCACACTTCTTTCAGGGCCTCCTTTCTCATCCCTGTCCTACCCAATACTGCACTCGAACCACTGGGGTTTTCTATTTGTACATTTCTGAGTCTGCCGTTCTCCTTGCCTAGAATATCCACCCCTCCCTGAAATGCATTCATATTCCCAGGCCCAGCTCACCTCTCACCCACCCATGCTCACTTTCCCTGGTCACTCAGCCAGAAGTGATTATCCTTTTCATTACCTCTATAGGTATTACTGTCTATTCATTTATCATGTTTCATACGCTTAGACTGCAAATTCCGTGAAGGACCATGTGTGTCTTATTCACCGTTGTGTCTCTAGTACCAGTACAGTGCCTGGTATTAATAGCTGATTGATTATCTTTTGTTAAAGGAATTCTTTAATTTTTTATTATTGTGTTTTCATTGCACCTCAGTTTTATTTTCTCCCCAAAATACAGGGACTTCTTAGCAGCTTCAATGAAAAGCATATGGTATCTAACACATGGAGACCAATAAAACTTGCCTGGTCATTAACTCAGCCAGTCATTCTAAAACCATCCCATTAGTGAAAACTCTGTGCCAGGTACTAAAGCCTCAGAGTCATCCTTGAGTCATTTCTCACAGTCCACATCCAACCCATCAGAAAATCTTGTTGGCTCCCCCTTAAAACTATATCCAGAATCCAACTCATTTTTATATCCCTCTGCTATCACCCTGCATCCAAGTCACCATCATTGCTTGCTAGGATATTTGTTAAGACCATCCTAACTGGCTTTCCTGCTTCTACCCTCAAGCCCTTAAAATATATTCTCTTCCTAGCAGCCAGAGGGATTTTTTAGAAAAATAAGTTAGATCATGTCGCCGTGCTTTGAACCACTCTCAGTGGCTTCCCGTGGGCTTGCTGTCTGCACCATGAACTCAGCCCTTCAAGAACTGCCCCTCTTTCTGGCCTCGTCTCCTATCTCTCCCTGCCTGGCTTGTGCCTCTCTGGCCTCACTCTTGCTGTTCCTCAAATACTCTCAGTGCATTTCTACCGCTGCACTCACCATCCATCCACTCAGAACACTCTTCTAGTTATCCCGGCTCCTTCCCCCAGATATGGCTTGCTCCCTCACTTCCTGGAGGTCTCTGCCCAAATGTCCCCTCCTCCAAAAGCCTGCCCTGACCATCCTAAAAACACAGCACCCTCCCCTCAAACACTCTCTATCCTCTCGCCTCACCTGGATTGTCTTCACAGCACCAAGCATCACCTGACATTTTCTATGTTCGTTGGTCAGTTTGCACATTGTCTGTCTCTCCCCATTAGAATGTAAGCTCCTTGAGGACAAGACTCTGTTTTACTTGTGGCTGGATCCACAGTGCCTAGAACAGTGCCTGACAAGTAATGGGCCCCCAACACGCATGTTGAATACAGAAATTAATCAAGGATTGGGGGTACAAAGGTGACACTTGCCCTTGAAGCATTCCCAGTCTACAACAGGCAGTTTCCAGGACCACTTAAAATAGTGTTTCTCTGCTAGGACAATGCGTGAGTGAGGTGAGTGAAGCAGAGATACAGAGTGAGGAAAGGGTAGACGTTAAAATTTCCCTGCTGGTCACTCTGACGGCCTCCCCTCCCTTTCCCAAACTACTTAAGGAGGAAAAATATATGTATGTACAAGGCAGTAAAATTATAACGGGGGCTCCAGATAAGCTAAGGTGAATGTGTCCTGAATAAATTTAAATATTATATACAAAGATGCATAAAATAATGATTAAAAGAAGCCCTTGAGTGGCATAAGGCAATGGTTATTCCGGAAATGAGAGTCAAGAGAGTTCAGGGCGCAGCGGGGAAACCTGCAGGTTCCTCCTGATGGAGAGATCAGAGAAATACAGAAACAGAGAAGCCAGAGAAGAGCGTGGCTTTCCCTTTGGTTGCCCCTGTCATCCAAACAGAATGTTAAACCCATCTTGTGGTGATGGCACGTGGCAGCTGCCACTGGCATAGGGACAAAGTGCAGACTTTTAATGCTGAACTGCCCTCCAGCACCGCAGGTCTCAGATTTTTGCTCTGTCTTAAGAGATTCAAGGTGAGTTAAAGGAATCCTTTTCTTTTGTAAAAACTTATTGCTTGGGTGGTGGAAAATTAACCAGATTAAGTCTTGATTGATGACTCTGATGACTATTGAGATTTGCAAGAAAAGCAGCTGATCATACTGAGAGTAGTTATTGATGGATATTTCCTGACGGTAACCTACCTTATGTCTACTCTTTAAGAGAATAGTAATAAGAGAAATGTATAATATTTTATATATATATGTGTGTATAAAATCATAATAAATTTGAAAAAAGCACTGCAATATTCCTTTCTTCTCCCTTATAAAAGTTACTTGATGGGCTTCCCTGGTGGCGCAGTGGTTGAGAGTCCGCCTGCTGATGCAGGGGACACGGGTTCGTGCCCCGGTCCGGGAGGATCCCACATGCCGTGGAGTGCCTGGGCCCGTGAGCCATGGCCGCTGAGCCTGCGCGTCCGGAGCCTCTGCTCCGCAACGGAAGAGGCCACAACGGTGAGAGGCCCGCGCACCATAGAAAAAAAAAAAAAAAAGTTACTTGAACCTGTTTTTCCAATCCCTCAGGCAGTTTCTCAATCACAGCACAATTAATGTCTTGGACTGGATGATTCTTTGTTGTAGAAGGTTTTTCCGTGCACTGTAGGATGTTTAGCAACATCTCTGGCCTCTACCCACTAGATGCCAGTGACACCCCCTAGTTGTGACAACCAAAAATGTCTCCAGATACTGTCAAATATCCCGAGGAGCAAAATCACTCCACGTTTGAGAACCGCTGTCCTAAGGCCGTAACTGCGGAATCACGCCCCTCCCCACAAAAAAACATGTATCACAGCCGCAGAGAAGGCACCCAGTCCTAAGAGGAAATCAACTGCCTCTTGAATGCTGGACCTTCTGACCACAAATTCGGTGGCTGTCATGGAAGTGGTTCAATGAGTCAGGAGACCTCAGGTCTCATATTTGAACTGGAGCAATGGCCGTGATAAAAGATGGACTACACGGACTCAATCCATTGAGGGCACACAGCCAAATCCCCGGGGAGGTGCCACAAAATATACTTAGACATCTCCTCTTTCCTCCCACTCCCAGGATTTATGAGGATTATGGTCCCCACTTGTATCCTCTTAGAAAGCAGCTCATTCAGATTCAGAATACTGTGAAATATCCCTAATATCTTATGCATGTTTTTTTAAAGTATAAAGCCTATATCACTATTTTCTAATTATAAAAGTAATGCATATTGATTTTTAATTGGAAAATTCCAAAAATGAGGAAGAAAGAAAAAGAAAGCGCCACTCTCCCCAGTAATCCCACCACTCAAACACAATTTGGGTCTAAGCTCCTTCCTCGGGGTAATTCATTACAAATATCATACCAGTATTAGCATCTTCCATGAGCTAAGTTTTCCTGATCTGCATTTTTTTTTTTTTTTTTTTTTTGCAGTACGCGGGCCTCTCACTGTTGTGGCCTCTCCCGTTGCGGAGCACAGGCTCCGGACGTGCAGGCTTAGCAGCCATGGCTCACGGGTCCAGCCGCTCCGTGGCATGTGGGATCTTCCCGGACCGGGGCACGAACCCGTGTCCCCTTCATCGGCAGGCGGACTCGCAACCACTGCGCCACCAGGGAAGCCCTTGATCTGCATTTTTAAGGGATTTGTAAGGGTGATGAATATTTGGGGCATCTTGGAAGTCTGTGTGTCCACAGCTTATACTTGCAGCTCTCATGTTGGGGGGAGAAACAACCTCACCTCAGCATGTAGGCCGTGGTGGGCAGGAGGACAGCAGAGCACCTGGCCGCTGCCATGGCAGCAATGCCTTCATCACTCACTTCTTCCAGGTGACTGATTGCCTGGGCTCCCAGTTCCACCCCGAGCTAAACAAAATGGGCAGAGAGACAGAGAGAAGTTTCACCAACAGCAACAACAAATCAATAACGTGCCAGCAAATGTTTTTTCCTGCAAAAATAAACAGCACTCTATTATTAAGATTTCTTGCCAACTACCTCTCACGAGCACAAGCTCGGTGATCTGAAGTGGGCAGTGTGGTGAAGTGGATCCAGAGATATTTAGGAGGAGAATTGGGAGGACTTGCTGGTTGGCTGAAATGCAGTAGGTGAGGGGGAGGGAGGAGTCAGAATGACATCCAGGGTCTCGATTTAGGCAACAGATGGATAATGATGTCATTCACTGGGGCAGGAAACACAGGACAAGATTTGGACGTGATATTAAGAGATCATATTGAACGCGTGGTGGTCGAGACACATGTAGACTATCTACATCTGTATTTATGCCCCAGGGGCAGTTGTTTATGTAGCTCCAGGGCTTAGAGGAAAGAGCTAGACCCCCAACTGCAGGGGTTTGGTGCGTCTTACTGCTGAATTCTCAGTGCCTAGAACAATGCCCGGCACACGGCAGATACTCAACTATTTGTAGAAAGCATGAATACATTAATCTGGAGAAGACACATAGATTTTAAAGTCATCCTGTGGTTATTAATGGTATGCTCCACTAAAAGCCCTCTGGATGCTGTCACAGAAAGGCCCTAGAAGCTACCTGTGACATTAACAGACTGAGCTAGGGTGGCTTTGCGTGCCAGTCAAAATAGGTTGTGAATTTAGTGAATGAGATCACAGAGGTACTTCTTTTTTCTACTAGTATCACCAGGAGGAAATAATAAAAGTAAATGATCAGCAAAAGAGTCTGGGATTCCAAGGCTCAACCACACCAACCTGCACATATTTCAAACCAATTTCCCCGTTCTCTATCTTTTCAGATGGTTACTCCTTCCTTGGAACAAACTCATTAAGTTTTCCACAGCACGAGTGTCGACAAAGGAAAAGCAAAAGGTCACCCATACCTCAGCAGCCTTCATTGGGTGGAGTTCATCCCCATGGAAGTTAATCTGTAACCCTATATCTTTCCCACTTTGAAGAATCCTTCTGGTGGAATCGAGATCAAAGACGCCCTTCTCACAGAACACATCTATATTGTCAACGTGTATTTCCCCATTTCTGCCAAGTTCCTTCAGCTTTGGGAGGTGGTTATTGATGATGTCATCAGCGGCTTCAGTAGCAGTTTTTCCTCTGAGGGAAGAAGAAAGTGAGATTACCGTGGGCAAGTTTTTTTTTTTTTAATTGGAGAAAGGGTTTTTTTGGCACTTGGAGAACCTGAGAAATTGTAGGTGAATGACCCCAAGCCCCAGAAAGGTAAAGAGAAGATCAAAGCTATAACTCAGGACTCTTAGCAATCGGGATGAGCCTACATAGCAGAGGTATTGATAAGACTTCTGTATACACTGACCCTATAGGCAGAGACTCAGATGGTTCATCCATTCTGGCACATCTGGGTTGCCTTTGGGAATGCCTGGCTGAAAAACTGAATCTTCTTGTCAAGGACACGTAGAGGACATCCTGGATGCTTCCCTGACAACCCAACCGTGAGCCCCTTACCTGGGCCAAGCTGTTTCCCTGACTTTTTCTTCCTCCACACTGTTTCTAGGAGCATCTGCCTAAGGCTTTCTGTCTCATCAGACATAGGGGAAGAAGACAGTAGGAGGCCCTGAAATTCTTTCTAAGATTCTGGGGTAGTTATACATGAGAAAGGTCTGGGCTTTTGAAGTCAGACACAGAGCTGCGCCACTTGCTAGCCGTATAACTTTGGACACATAATGTAGACGTCATTTGGCATCCTCTGGGCCTCAGGCTTTATCTTCGGGGATCAAGATCAGACCTCAGAGGCTCACTGGCAGATGGAGAAATTTTCTGTAAAACTTTAGCCTTGTGTTTGGCACACAGAAGGCTCTCAGCAAAAACCATCTGGGTGGGTAGATAGAAGTGGGCTCTGAGGAGACACGTACTTATATATGCTGTTTCTAATTCTCGAGACAACCATACAGGATAAGCGTGTTATTTAGCTGGTTTACAGATAAGCAATTCATGTTCAGAAAAGTTAAGTGATCAAAACTTAACTCAAAATCACCCATCTGGAAGTAGCTAAGCTAGACTCAAACCCAGGTCTGGTGTCCCTCCAAAGCCTGAGACTTTTCTGCCATGTCACATTGTCTTTCCTACTAAAAAAAAAAAAAAACAAAAAAAACAGACTATAATAGACAGGATATCCCCAAAGTCTTAGTGCAGTTTCAAGCCATAATAATTTCAGAAGTATAAATGCTAAAAACATACGACAGACATCATTGGAAATATTAAGTATTTCTATTTCTTTTCTACTTAGTTCTGTAAATTTTTCATAATAATTTCAATGTTAATTTTTTTAGTTCCTTTGATTAAAGATGGTAAATGAAATATTAACATTAAATTTTTCTTTGTCAAAGTTCACAGAACTAAAGAAATGTACACATTTTTTAATGATTAACCTTAAAAGATTTAATTAACTTATGAATATGACTTAATTAAATGGGTTATTTATGTGATTAAACCATTTTTGTAAGCCTGCAGCATTTATTATCTAAGTTAGTCATCACCACTTAAAACTGCACTAAGACTTTGGAGACATCTGCGAATTTTCAAGTCCTGGATTTCTTTTGGATCGTTTGGTTCTAGGACTGCAGGCCTTCTGATCTAGTAATTCCGGGATGGATGAGATGCAGATGCAGAAGGGGAGAGAATTCTCTACAGCAAATCCATACAGTAGGAACTTTCTAGGTAAAGAGGAAAGTTGAAAAAAACATTTACAGCATTAAAACAAAAATGTTTGCTGCTAAACAAGCAAACAGATGAACAAAAATAAAAACCTCCCTACGTCATCTTGACATCAAGATTTGATCTACCTCCCACGGGGTGTTACTCAATTCCTGAAGTGCCTTTGGGCTCAGGGCTCACTGTCATGAAACTATTTAAATTAATATCTGTCATTTTAAAGGACCTATCAGGGGAATTTCTTTTTGTTAACCAAGAGTTTTGAACATCTCCTCTTCCTTCACTATTAAGGGACTTGCAAACGAATGGGTCTGGTGGGGCCCGCCTTCCTAAACCCATGTGTGTGAGACGCCTGAAGGTTGGAATCAGAACACCTTTCCAAAGGTTCCACTGGTCCCTCTGCAAGAGCTAATGTGCTGGTGCACCTTCACTCCCTGGAGAACGCAGCCCCACTTAGGCACCACGTGAGCCCTTCTGCGTTCTCAGTACCCTGAGTTAAACCCCGGTCCCTTCGGCTGAGGTTACTTTGGCACCGAGTGAGCCCCGCAGTAAGTGGCTGAGATGCTGATGTCCAGCTCCCGCCGGGCGCGCTCAATCACGCGTAGCATCTTGAGCTCCGTCTCCAGGCTGAGGCCGTATCCGCTCTTGCACTCCACCAGCGTTGTCCCCGCCCTCATCATGCACCCAAGCCGCTGCTGGAAGGAACTGAACAGCTCCTCCTCCGAGGCCTGGCGCGTGCGCTCCACCGTGAAGTTGATCCCTCCTCCAGCCTGGTGGATATCCATGTATGTGGCTCCTGCCAACTGAACACACAGTTCACCCTTAGGTCTGCAAAATGCAGGGAGGTTGCAGGCAGCTCTACAGAACCTACGTACAGGGGTGATATTCGACATGACTGACAATCGATATGGCACAGGCACCAACCGATCAGGAAGGATGGTGGGGCACCATCCTTCTGGAAGTCCCTACTCTGCCAGGGTGGTGGGGAGTTGCAGGGGTCAGAGGTGTTTCAGGAAGGGACTGGGATGGCAGAAATGGGAGATGTGGGGAGGACTTGGGGCCTCAGGCTAGCGACAGTTTACCAACAGGTACAAAAGTATTTCGGTATTTTAACAAGCCAGTCAGTCTCGGTGTGTACCAGCTAGTCTCGGTACCTATGAGAAAGCAAAGCTTAGGCGATTAGGGACCTCACTGTGGTTTATTCAAGTCCCCACTAAGAGACCCAGAGCATTTCCACCCCTCAGTATTTGGCCACCTAGAGTTTCGGGCCTGACCTCTGTCACTCAAGCAAATAAAGAGGCTCTTTCTGGGATCCCACTGGACCCCTGTTACTCTGGGCAGCAGGGAGTGTGGTGCAAACAAAGTGTCCCCGCCTGCGGGGCTCCCTTAGTCACACCCTTCCCTTCTGTTCTTAATTCTGTCACGTTCAAGTTATTGCAAACTCAAGCTTTTAAGGAAAGTTTCAATGGTTTTATAATAAATGATCTTCGTTCATTTCGTGTTAAAAAAAAAAAAACCAACACCTGATGGGTTTGGCCCTTTTTGCATCACTTTCTGCATCATTGAATGAGAGAATTGGACCGTAAATCTCTAAGGTTGATTTTCGGCTCTGAAATTCAATGATTTACGAAAGTCTTAAAAACAGTTCTAGATTGTTGAGAAAGGTAGACAATTTTTGAAGAAATTTTTTCTTTTTCTGAAATAATCCAATTTAGCTGTTAGGCTACACAGGTTTTTAAAAAACAGTGTGAAGAAAAGACACGGAGGGAACAACCTGAAAAGGCTACATACTGTAGGATTCCAAGTCTATGACATTCTGGAAAAGGCAAAACTATGGAGACAGTAGAAAGATCAGTGGTTGCCAGGGACTGGGGGGAGACAGGGATGAAGAGGCAGAGCAGAGAAGATTTGGGGGGCAGTAATATTACTCTGTATGATACTACAGTGGTGGGGGCATGTCATTACACATTTGCCCAAACCTAAAGGATGCACAACAAGAGTCAACAGTCATGAAAGCTATGAACTCTGGGTGATGATGATGTGTCAATGTAGGTTCATCCATGGTAACAAATGTACCACTCTGGTCAGGGATGTTGAAAATGGAAAAGGCTGTGCTTTGGGCAGGGGGCAGGGAGCAGTGGTATATGGGAAATCTCTGTACCTTTCATTCAATTGTTCTGTGAACCTAAAACTACTCTAAAAAATAAAGTCTACTAAAAACCAGGAAATAAACAATGTGAAAATGGCTCAAACCAGGGATTTGAGGGTTGACTGCAGCTAATTAATGACTGACAAAGACTACAATTTATGTTTCTTAATAAGTTTCATTTTTCTGGAAAAAAAGTGGGAACAATATAAGACATTTTATTTTTGTGATTAATAATATGTTTTTCCAAGTTTGACCCCAATGAATGGTGATTTTCAAACTGTTTCCTGGAGTCCCTTCAAAGGCTACCAAGGGATGGAATGAGGAAAAGAAAAGAGAGGAGAAATTAGTGAGCAAAGCAGGTCAGCTCTATTTTAAAAGGAGGATTCGGCAGCTAAAACAGCTTGAAAACTATTATACTTGAAATGACTGACAGCCCTGGGCACAGTATAAAGGTTTGGTACCAAGTTATAAATTGGTTAATTTTGTTGTAATTGATTTCCATAGTCCAAGCCAGTAAAAATATCCGTTAAAAAGACATGTAAACATTTGTTGTAAAGCCTAACAGCCTACAAACTCTAGAAAACCATGTCTATATTTGTGCTTTATTTTGATTTGCTATTGTTTATTGCAGTTACCTTCATCGCAAACTCATGAACTCTTTCACCAGCCCATACTGGATGTGTGTGTGCATCCACTAAACCTGTAATCAATAAATCAAATCACATTTAAAGTTAAGAAACAGAAAGCACTTAGCAGGCAGACTCTACTATACAGTTCTTAGGAAAGCAGGATGGTGGTCAGCCATCTTGGAGGAGGGGGGAGAAGGGAGAATTTGTCTGCATGGTTCCAAGAAGACTCCCTGCATGGTTGGTCTAGAAGGCTCTAATGGAGGAGGGTGACTTAACATGATGAAAATATCCCCTAAAGAAATACAGCTCCTTTTGCCCAATAAATCCATGCTCACCAAGCAACCTTTTAAAACAGGATGTCAAATCTATTAGCTGAGCAAAACCAAGGACTATATGACCAAGGAAGAATCTGGGTGTGAAAAAGAATAATACTATCCCTACCCTCAACTTTGAGCAGGAAAAGTATAAAATCAGAAAGATGAATCTTTCTTTAAGAAAGAAAAATATTTTAATTAAAGAGAAACTATAAAATGGTCACTTGAAACTTTTGTTTATCCCAGTACAATTTGGTAAAGTCCGTCCTTCCAGAACATTCAAAGTGCCTCATAGATTAAATGGCTCATTAGTGGTTCCGATCGGAGTAAAATCAAAAGTCCCCACCATATATTCTCTACCATATTCTGCTCCTTCTCATGAGGTTTCACCCTGACTTTCTCTCCTGACCCCCAAGGACCAGATAGCAGAAGGTCTGTCACACGCACACAGCACACAAGTATAAATCCTAGCCTCTGTGTTTGCGCAGAACTCAAAATTTGTGAAATTTGTTTCAGAGGATTACATAGAACATAGAAAATGTAGGAGATAATGGTTAATAAATTGATTCTGTTATCAATCACTGAAGATACAAATGAACTTCAATGAAACCTCTAGGGTTTCTTGGTTTATGTTTTTTCGCCTGGAGATGGGTCCTTTGTTTCATACTCTATACAAATTTAGAGTATATTCTGGAATTACAGAGAGCAATTTGCTGTCTTTGCCTCCCCTATGCCATGGATTAATAAAATTCTTCCAACAGCTTTTGAACCCAAGCCCAGCACAGCTGGTTCTCTTCAACATATGAGTGGGAAGAAGTGGAGTGAATGAATGGGTGGGACTCCCAGTTTGCCCTTCACCTGTTTAGAGATCTTGGGTAAGATATTTCACCCCTAAACATCAGTGTTCTAATCTGCAATGTGTAGATAATGATACTTACCTTCCAGGGCAGTTCGGTTTCATTCAACATGAAAGTGTGTTTGTAAAGCAGCTAGACATTTACTAGTAGAAATTCAATAAATGGTAGCTATTATATTTTCATAATATTGTGAAACCTTGTTTAAAACAAGCTACTACTCTTCCTCTTTACACTACTAAAACTGCTTTGAGGGCTTTACTGAAAAAGAGGTTAATACCTGGCAAGATGCATTTCCCGGAACAGTCAATTCTTTCTTGAAATGTTTCTTCTGAAAACTGTTTTTGGATAGCATCAGCAGGACCGATGGCTTTTATGAACCCATCTCTGAAAAAAAAAAAAATCAAGAAATTATTACTAACTTTGGGGGAAATATTGTGAAAATTTTGACCAATGATCACATTATTGATGCCTTTTTGTGTCAGTCAATATTTATTGTATTTCCTTCTTGAGTGTGTGTCTTTGGAAATTGACTCTAGCCACATGCAAGGCAAAAAGTCAAATCAGGTGTAGCAGAGATTGCTAATTGTTCCCCAAGATCAATGTTCCCTTTTCCCACAGTGCTAGATTCCTAAATTTTAGCTGAAGGCATGACCACCCAGAATAATGACCACCTTTCCGTGTCTCCCATCAGCCAGGTGTGGCCATGTGACTAAGTTCTAGCCAATAGGATCGTTTTCTCTGCCTACTTCCTACTGGCTGGAATGTAGACACCATAATGAGAGATGGCACAGCAATCCTGGATGTTGGAGTGCCTGTGAGCAAGAGGGCAGTGCTCAGCTGAGCAAGACAGTAGGCATCGGGTCTGGATCCTCCGTGGAGTACAGCCATCAACTAGCCCTAGGTTCCTACATCCATGCAATTCTGTTAACTCATTTTAACAAGTTTTTGACAGTAACACTGGGAATGTTTTTATTTCTTTGTTAATTAAAAACAAACACACACAGAGTCCCTAAAAGCTGGGCTCTTACACAACCCTAAGCAGATTCAGATAAGGGATGAGACTTGTGTAATCGCAGTGCCATGGGCTCTCCAATTCAGATGGGCACCCAACCCCCATTACCACTCCAAGTCCACCCTTCCAAACTCTGGCTGTTCTTTTATTCTCAGAAGTGTAAATGAAAGTAACTGAAAATGTCCTCTCTTTCTGGTGGCTGAATCCTAATTATCTATCACCCCAAACCATCGCCATCTGAACATTTTCTGTGGTTCTCAAGCTTTGGGGTGCAGACGAAGTGGGTGGGAGACGTGCTTTGTAAAAATTCAGATCTCAGAACTCCACCCATAGAGATCCTGATTCAAAAGACCTGGGGATAGGTGGGGACTGGGTGGAGGGGATTGGATGAAGGTAGTCAAAATGTACAAACTTCCAATTATAAGATAAATAAGTACTAGGGATGTACTGTACAGCATGATAAATATGATGAACACTGCTGTATGTTACTTATGAAAGTTGTTCAAAGAATACGTCCTAGGAGTTCTGGTCACAAGGAAAAAAATTTTTTCTACTTCTTTGAATTTGTATCTATATGAGAGGATGGATGTTCACTATACTTACTGGTAATCATTTCATGATGTATGTAAGTCAAATCGTGCTGTTCACCTTAAATCTATACAGTGCTGTACGCCAATTATATCTCAATAAAACTTGAAAAAAAGAAAAAAGATCTGGGGATGGGGGGGCGGCATCAGAAGTCTGTCTTTAAAAAGAAAAATCTCAGGCCGTCTGAGTCAGGTGGTCCCCCGTCCGCACTTCAAGAAGCATTGGAGAGAACCCCTACGCCTTCAGATTGCTGCAATTATATTTTATCAGCAGAAGCGGGATCTTGACGCTCCCCAGTGGGATGTGCAGCTTGAGAGAGGTTTCTTCAACTGAATGACAACCGGAGGCGGCCAAATACATTAGCAACAGGCGCCTAAAAGGCAGGCGTGCCAATGACTCCCTGGGTGCGAAAAGGCTGTTACCGCGTTCCCCTCCACAGCGCACAAGTTACAGAAAGAGCACCAAGCTGGGCCTTGGCTGACCGGTGCCACCCAGCACACGACCCGGGGCGCCCGCCGCTCCAGAGCGCGCGGCCACTTACGTGCCCACCACCAGGCTGGCGCCCTCCAGCACCGCCAGGCCGCGCAGCGCGTCCCGCGCCAGGAAGCGCTCGCCGCGGGCGCACACCAGCACCACTTGCCGCGCGTTCTCCAGCAGGAGGCGGTGGCCGTCCGCCATGTCGCTGCGCACCGCAGGTCTAGCAGAAGCTGTGCGGCTCCCGCCGCTGGCGGCCAGCGTTAGAGGGGACAGGTCCGCAGGCGGCGCCGCCCGGGGCCAGCAAGGAGGGGCGGGGCTGGGGCGGGCGCTCGTAGCAGCTGCCAGTCCAGACCGCCGGGGATGCGCGCCTCCCCCCACTACGAACCGGCAATAAGAGTACCAGCAACGAGAATGATGATTAGTAATAAACGTTATAGTGGAATCTTCTCTTTCCTGTTCGCTTTGTCATGCTCTGGGTAAATGTGGTAGAGAGTCCTGTCCCTACTTTACAGGTAAGGAAACTGCGGCTCTGCGTAGGGGAGAGAGAAAGGCGGGCTGCGACGATCACGTGACCTGGCGGAAAGGAGTCACCGAGGGCGAGGGGGCCCGGAGTGCGCAGAATGGGGGAGGAGGGGGACCTGGGTAGGGGCAGGGACCGGAACCTGAGACAGAGTCCCGGGAGGGGACAGAGTGGGGAGAAACCTCTGACCGGAAACTCGCGGCAGCCTGGGACTCGGGGGGCCGCCCGCAGAGGGAACCCGGGGATGGGAAGGAGAGGGAGTCGGTGGGGGGGGGTCGCTCCAGGGTCCGCGCGACCGCGAGTACCGCGGGTGCCGCGCACTTTGCGGTTGGCCCGCTCCGCTCCCGGATCCACTACTACACGGTCCCCGAGATGAAGGGGGAGCAGGGCAGGGGAGGATAGAGCCGAGACTAAAAAATCGATTGGCGCCTTCGCCCATCTTTCCCTATCCTTCGCCTTCCTGAAGGATAGGTTGGAACGGCTCCTGAATGCAAACTCGTCGAGGTAAGATTGATTTCAGCTCAGTGTCGCCCACCGCAACTGTATCCGGTGGGGCCTGTCCTCACCGAGGTTGGAGACCGAATTAAGTTTGTTTAAGGAAGATGGTCTGTAATTCTTAGCCACATCTCTTCCTGCCTGTCAGTTGCTGTGAATACACTGGCAGGCACTGGGTTTTGAGTTTCTCAAATATTTTATTTTGTTTATACATTTTTATTAGAAGCTCTTTGTTAGGCCTTGCAGGACATTCAAAGATAGGAAAACAAAAACTTTACAATCAAAAGGAAGACACTTTATGGACGCGAATAACATACGATAAAAGAAAGCTGCGGCCAGCAAACCTACCACAAAATCTAAAAGTCCATTTTTTGTCACTATAAAGCCATTTAAAAACGAAGAAGAGAAAGCAAAAACGCCTTTAAATGAACACAATAAATACGAATATACTTAAGCTTCATATTACGGCCATGAAAGAGACAGATCAGACAGGAAAGAGAGAAAAAGAAGAGGGAGGAAGAATTAAATAGATAATGTGAATAAAAGAGACCCTAAAGGGGAAAAAAATTCATAGATTACTCAGCTCAGACACACAATCAGAAACAGATGTGTGTCTTTCACAGTTTTAAAAAAAAAGGTATAATATATACAGAGAAATAATACTATAAGAAGTATAGGGGTTTCCCTGGTGGCGCACTGGTTGAGAGTCTGCCTGCCAGTGCCGGGGACACAGGTTTGTGCCCCGATCCGGGAAGATCCCACATGCCGCAGAGCGGCTGAGCCCGTGAGCTATGGCCGCTGAGCCTGCGCGTCCGGAGCCTGTGCTCCGCAACGGGAGAGGCCACAACAGTGAGAGGCCTGCGTGCCGCAAAAAAAAAAAAAAAAAAAAAAAAAAAAAAAAAAAAAGAAGTATAAAATCCAAACCGAATTTCTTGAACAACCATAGAAACAGTGGAAAATAGAAACACATAAAGTCACTAATTCATAGAGAAATATTAACATTTTGTTTATAAAATTTATGCTAAAGACTTGAATCTGCTACATTTTGCAATTATAGGCATATTTGCAGATGTTGCAATTAGAGGTATAAACTAAGCACGGGGTGAAATTATAGGCACATAGAAGGCTGTGGGGTTCAGTAAACTTGTCGTAATCCCACTTCTGTAACTTATGAGCTATTTGACCTTGGGCAATTTACTTAATTTCTCTAAGCCTCATTTTCCTCATCCATATCATGGGAATAATTGATTCTACTTTATGGACTTGTTTGAGCTTTAAATAAGATGAAGTGTAAATCACTCGGCCCAGTGCCTAGCTCTAAAGAAGTATTATTATTACTGTTAGTTTATTTTAATCCTGCTATTTGTCTTGCTGGTCAATTAAGTTAAAGATCTGATTTCAACCAACAGTCCTTCAAAGAATATACCATGTTCTTAAAGCTTACAAGCTCTTGGTAAGTCTAAAAGAAATCATACTTTTTCTTCATGGGAATTTATATCTGTGGGTGAACTGAGTGTATCCAATTACAGTCCAGATAGACAGCATTCCCCAAAAAGCTCCTGCAAACAAGAAGTTTGCAGAAGCACAAAGGTTAAGAGTGGACTTCTCTCTTCCGGTCATGGTTAAATAATTATAGAGGGAGGGGTGAGGATAACACATTTTTCCTCAGAAATAACCAGCATCCCTGTAGCACTTTTTGGTTCACAAAGTACTTTTCACATCATGGGACTCAAATTGGCTGATTTCTTTCCCCTACTCTTCCTTCCTCTTGAACTCCAGTAATATTTTTAGTTTGCAAAAGGTGCAGTCAGAAATGTCAACAGAAAAGCCCATACCAAATAGCTAGCTTGACGCCAGCAGGTCCTTAAAGGTCAAGCTGAAGGTAATTTCCTCACTATCACGCTCTGCTTCTGACCTAATGAAAAGAGGCGGGTCCCAGAGCAGGCCAAGGACCTAGTGGCTCCTGGCTTTCCTGTAAATAAAAAATTGCTAGTGCTGGTCTCCACAAACTGTGTCCCAGGACACAGTTCACAGCCCTTTCTCCTAGTATTTGTCCAACTGGGCCGGAATGAGGTGGGAAAAACTTGAAAGGCATTGAGTCTGAGAGAATCTGTCTAAATCTTCATTTGCATGTGGGGGACAAACAGAGCTTTCTCTCTCCTAATAAGAGAATCTGCAAATCCATTTTCATTGAATTGTAGAGAGAGTTGTTGAGAAAATCAAACACAAACTGCTTCAGATAACATGTGCTAGATATTGTTATTGTGAATTCATTTAGAATTGGTCTAGGACTTTAGGTTTGGACATTATAAAACCCCATTCCTAGGGCTTCCCTGGTGGCGCAGTGGTTGAGAGTCCGCCTGCCGATGCAGGGGACACGGGTTCGTGCCCCGGTCTGGGAAGATCCCACGTGCCCCAGAGCGGCTAGGCCCGTGAGCCTTGGCCGCTGAGCCTGCGCGTCTGGAGCCTGTGCTCCGCAACAGGAGAGGCCACAGCAGTGAGAGGCCCGTGTACCGCAAAAAAAAAAAAAGAATTCCTCTTTCTCCACTTCCACAAAGATTGGAATAATAAGAATCAGCCCTAAGGTGAGTCAGATTCCCCAAATTTGTATGGATATTGGTGGTCAATTCCTCTCAAACGACTGGGTTTCAATAACTTTAATTCAGGGTTCCTTAGGAAAGCTAGTTGTCACTTACCTCTCCTATTCTTTTCAAGTGCTGTGGTTATTCACAAGACAAAGTGGACCAGAAAGAGGACAGATCTGGATATCTACTCTGAAGAAAGTATAAGCAATTATTTCCCTATCAGTCTATCATCAGTAGGCACTTCCCATACATTAGCTGTGCTTGGAAATTGCAACAAGGCTGTAAGAAAGGTATGAGTATCCATACTTGATAGAAACAGCAGCTAAGGTACGCTGAGTTTACTTGGGTAGGCCTAAGAGAAAGAGCTGGGTGGAGTCAGAGGCAGGATTCAAACCTGCCTGTTTCCAAAGGCCAGGATCTTTCCACAGTGCCATTCGTGCTGCCCCTACGATGACACACATCAAAGGACCCCGACTCAGTCTTTTATATAATGTGGTGACCACGTGTGATTGCATAATGTTAGAATAATGCGAGAATTAAACCAACCAGCATGGTGTTCACTTGGAAGAACAGTATTTTTTTTTTGAACAGTATATTTTATACCCACATCCCCTTAGATGTCTAATATTGATAGATATCTCAAACTTACCATGTTCTAAACTGAAACTTTGCTCTTCCCACCCACCCCTTTCCCCACAGACAGCCTTCTCTGTCTCTGTTGATGGCACCTCCATTCTTTATTTCCTGGGCTCTTTATCTCATACCCCACATCCAAACCATCAGCCAGTCATGTAGTCTCTACTTTCCAGATATATCTAGAATTTGAGCACCTCTCACCACTTCCACTACTATCCCAAGACCCCATAAGCTCTTGCCTCTCAATGGCTGTAACCTCCCAACAGGTCTCCCGACTTGACCCTCAACCTCTTCTATAGTCTCTTCTCAGCTCAGCAGCCAGAGTGATTCATTTAATGATCTTTATTCCACTGAGTAAATGACCTACAGGGCCCTTGTTGTCTCTTTGACCTTGGCTGTCACTCCCCTCCGTTCACTGTGCTTAAGCTCCACTAGTTTCTTTGCTGTTTCTCAAACACACCAAGTATCTTCCCTCCTTAGAGCGCTTTCTCCATGAGCTTATACTTACATAACACTTACTGTGCTCCTGACGCTGTCCAAAGGGTGGGACATATGCTAACTAACTCCCCTAACAATCCCACAAGGTAGGTACTGTTCTTACCATCTCTTTTGAAAGATGGGGAAATTGAGGGGTGAGGATGAAGGAGCATAAAGAGAGTCCATGCTCTCTAATCACAAGCCTATAAAACTGATGGCTTGCAATCACACACCACCATTTTCAATCCCTGGTTTTCTGAGCTCTTTATCTTTTTCATCCATCAGAAGTTGGATTTGTACATGTATTTTAGATGTGAATTTGCACGCATTTGCTTTGCAATCCAACAACAGTTTCCCTCTCATTTGAGTACAGAGCCTTTGTTTAGTCATTCTGCTATTTTTATTTTGCACAACGAAGACATTCATCAGCTTCTACTTATTTTTCCTTGTTGGTACACCATATTGGTTTAGTTCGGGAACTTTATAATCCCTTCCTAAGCATAGCTGGTTCTCTTCTTCTCCTTTATGGTCATCACCAGCCCTTCATTAATCAATAGGGGGATTAATACATATGGAAATATAGAAGTATAACAACTTCTAGAGACCACTGATTCTCTTTACGTGTGCTATGAATTACTCAAGAGATGAAGTAAGAGCAGACATCTGCTATTAGCAGTTGGCTTAGAGGAATGAGAACTTCCAGTTTTTCTATGAGTGAAAAAGTGCCAGAACCTATGGATAAAGGTGTTTATTGCAGACAGACTTTGAGGATAAAGGGAATGAGAGTAGGGATGAGGAAGGGAGTGAATTTAAATAGAAGGATTGAAGAGGGGGAAATGTGACAAGAAAGAGGTGAGCAGAATCTTAAGGGTGGGGATGAGTGCTGAGCATAAATTTAAGAAAATCTCCTGCAAATCTTTAGTATTAGCCATCCAAATTCCAAATACATCAACCCAACAGAGTGTTATCAATTTTTCACCAAGCTTGCTTTTCTACCTGTCAGAATGAACCTAATGCCTGTGAAAAAACTTCAGTAATCTGGAAAAGTATAGTATCAATGTTGTAGGTTTTTATTAATATTTTCTCTTTTATACGCTTTAACATATTTTGTTTTCTCCTGCTCATCTTTGTGTTTATAGTCACTAGAAGTAAAATCACAGGCTAATAAGTAATGATTTGCACCTGGTAGCTCCCATTTACTGAATTCATCCCGTATTCTAGGCATCCTGCTTGGTTGTTTATGTACAACCTCATTGAATCCTCATGAAAGCCTTAAGAGGTGGAACTGTTATTCCCATTTTATGGAAGGACACTGAGGCTCAGAGATGCTAAGGGATTAAAATGTAGGCTCCATGAAAACAATGGTTTTTGTCTTTTTTTGTTGTTGTTCTTTTTAAAAAAAATTGCCCTCTCTCCAGCACCTAGAACCGTGAAAGACACACAGTAGGCAGAAATATATTTTGAATGTTAAATGAACTTGCTTACATATCTGTAAGTACCAAATCAAGATTCAAAATCAGATTTGTCCACTCCAAAGTCTGCATTCCTGATCATCTGCTACAGTGCTGCTGGGACATTTGGTCTTAAATGTGACTCGTTGAGATTACGGAGGCTTATGTCAATATTTAAATGGGCAGGACTTCCCTGGTGGCACAGTGGTTAAGAATCCGCCTGCCAATGCAGGGGACACGGGTTCAAGCCCTGGTCCAGGAAGATCCCACATGCCACGGAGCAATTAAGCCCGTGTGCCACAACTACTGAGCCTGTGCTCTGGAGCCCCGGAGCCACAACTACTGAGCCCATGTGCCACAACTACTTAAGCCCGCTCACCTAGAGCCCATGCCCCACAACAAGAGAAGCCACCGCAACGAGAAGCCCGCGCACCGAAACGAAGAGTAGCCCCCACTCACTGCAATTAGAGAAAGCCCGCGTGCAGCAACGAAGACACAACACAGCCAAAAATTAATTAATTAATTAAAACAAAAATATTTAAACGGGCAGCCTGAGATAGGATGTTTTGTCCCATTGTTCCTGTTGTGAGCACACCCTTTTATATAAACTCCTGAATACCCTTTTTCCCTCAAATGAAAACATCATTGCTATTTTTTTCATTGTAAAAATTACATAAGCTCATTGAGAAATTTGAATGATACAAAAAATATATATAAAAGTCTGGACAAGGATTAGCGTGAGGCAAGTGAGGTACTTGCCTTGGGTGCAAAATTTAAGGGGGAGGCAAAAACTCAGCAATCAGAATAAGCAACATTTTAATTCACTATTGTAAGAAATTAAAATTAATGCAAAAAAAATCCATGATGAATAAAATATCAAAATTTTAAATAAAGACAAGATCAGTGGGCTGGGACGAAGGTGTGGCAAGTAAGGCACTCACTCTCAGGGTCATACAAGTACAGAAGCAGATCCATGGTTCGGATTTCATGAGGTTTGCTTTGCTTATCACTAGAAGTAAAGGTTGATTACAAAAAATTTTTTAAATCCTAATTAGAATGAGGGGAAAAAATCTAGAAATGCTTACTAACCAATTCAGCTGTGAGGTCATGGATTTCTGCACGTGTTCTATAGTTTGAAAGTATCCGATATTGAGAAAAGATTCAAGAAGTGGGAAGCCTGATATTTTTTTTAATGTCTACTGGGGAGATCCATTTGCTCTCAAGTTTTCAGTTCCACAGAACCAATCCTTTCAAATCGGTGGAATCTCCAAGAGACCTGCATTTTGAGCAAGACGAGATGGTGAAAATAAAACCAGAACACTTTCCAGTCTCCTGTTTGTGAAGTTTATGTTTAATCAAGGTTGAATGTTCCTATCTTTGTGCTCAGCTTCATATGAGAAGGAATTGAAAACTGGCACAATCCTTCAGACAAAAGAACTTGAAGTTGCTTGTTTAACGAATTAGTAATGAGAAAAGGGCTTGCTGCAGATGATAATTTTATATACGATCACTATTTTAACACAACATTATTTTCGTATATTAGAAATTCTGTTAAACTTTTTCGCTTGGGCAGGAAAAATTTATGAACCGCAGCATGAAAATGTACCAAAAGTCTACTTTTTCATCCCAGATGAAGAATCGTTCATACCTGGGCAAAATAGGAATCTTCGCTGACACAGGTGGTACCTCAACTGAAAAACTGGGGCTAGATCTCACTCTTATTCTCAGATTAACAGAAGGTAAGGTTAAATTACTGTTTGATTAAGAATATTGTTTTGAATATTTACTGTTAATGTTAGGTTTGGGGGCTTTTCTGGAGGTGAGAAAAACAAACTATGCAGTCTCATAATATGGTAGGGGGTCTTTGTAAATGGGGGTTGAGAGTTGGGAGAAAATCTATTTTAAATAAGAAAACATACCTTTTCCAAGAAGTAGACTTGGGCTTCCCTGGTGGTCCAGTGGTTAAGACTCCATGCTTCCACTGCAGGGGACGCGGGTTCCATCCCTGGTCAGGGAAGTTCAGCAGCTGTGAAAAGAAATAGACTATGACTCATTTTCGTGGCTCTAAGGAGGAAGGTCATGGCCAAAATGATACAGTATTAGAGCTATTAGCTCTGCCTTTTACACTCAGTTCTACCTTTTACACTCATCTCATTTCAGATGTAGAAATACAGAAACTTTCTAAAGTGGAGCCTTGACTGTTCAGGCCGTGAAACTCTTACATCCAGAATCGGGAAGCTCATAGAATTAAGCAAGTTTGCCCGTTGTTGAAAAAACCATAACCTGTTTTAATGTTCTTTGAAGTCAACCTGTTAAAATAGTACAAGCTATTCATTATTGCTCTATGAATGAGGGCAATCTGGTCATCAAAATGTCATGGGCGTTTCTTACTCATCAGATCAAGAAGTGTCTATAAATGAGATGGATAGCAGTTTGAAGCTAATGAGGTTAAAGTGGTTAATGGTACGATGATGGAGTCACAAAATCTTCCCCAAAATGTGTCTTGTCCAAATTTTTAAATTGAAAATTAAAAGGAAGGAAGGATGAACACACATGGAGTGCCCAGCATTTGCTGTGGTAACTAAAAAAAAAAATTTCTTTGGCTTCCAGAATCCATGTACTTTCCCAAATTGTGGAAAACAAAAAAATCTTCGGAGAACAAGAAAATCACTTAGGAAAGGACTTTGAATTCAATAATTAATGTAGAAGAAGGAAGCCATGTTAACTTATTTAGAAGCTCTTGGAGGTGCATATTCTGCACTGTACTTGTATGAAAAACAGGCAAATGCTGGGCAACACGGTGATGCCAGGGACGATACCTTTCTGCCACTTGTTAGCTGTGCAGTCTTGGGCAAGCATCTTGACATCTCTGAGCTTCAGGACCTCACATACAGAATGGGGATAGTAATAAGAACCTTACTGGGGTTATTAATAGAATTAAATTATATATTTTAAAAGTCTAGTGAAGTTCCTGGAATATGGGCATAAAATAAATGGTAGCTAATATTATTAAAGTAATTTTTCAGTGGTTAGGAAAAGGTTTCTCTGAAGGTATTTTTTTTTTAAGTCAGATACATACTGTATGCAATAATTTAATTACATACCTTTTATTTTATACAATATCTTTGAGGGATAATGAATCAAACCTAAGTCTATTTCAATTTTCTTTAAAGGTGCAGACACAAAAAGGACTGTCCATGAATTTATTAATGACCAGAGAGACAGATTTATGCTCGAGGTAGTTAAAATAATTTCTTTCTCCCATTAGCCAAATAGAAGACTTCCTGCACATACCTGCCAAATTTTCACCTGGACATTTTATTTTTCTATTTCATGCCCCAGATACATTGCCTTTCCTACCTTGAAGATCTAGCCTCTTCTAAACCCACTTCATTCAGGGCTTTTGTTCTCATCATTCCATCAACACCACTTCCATTGCCAAATTCAAATGGTCGTTTCACAGTCTTCCCTCTACTCACTTCCAGCAGGTATTGGCCCAGGTGATCACCCTCCCTTGAAACACTTTCTTCAGCTGGTTTCTGGGCCTCTCTATGTCTTGGTTCTTCCACGGCACTGGCAGCTCACTCCTTCATAATTTTCTTGTTCCTCTTCACCCTGATCTCCAAATGCTGGAATGCCCAGGGCTCACACCTCACCCCATGCTCTATCTACCCTTCTCCAGGCTGGAGGCTTTAAATTCTACTGCCCTGTTAACAGCTTCCAAGTTTACTTCTCTAGCCTGATCTTCTTTCCCGAACTCCAGACTCACAAACGCAACTCCAGACTCAACAACTGTAATCGTAGTTCTTAACATCTCTACTTAGATGCTCCATAGGTATCTCAAACTTTGCATTGCCAAAGCTGCCCCTGCTATACCCTTCCTGCCCCTGCAGATTAGAATCTCAGGCAGTGCTCCCTATCTCTGTAAACAGCAATTCCATTTTTCCAGTTGTTTATGCCCAAAATATTGGAGTTATCCTCAACTCCTCCTTCTTACAGCCCACACCCAAATATCCTTTGGAATATATTTTTTTCCAACTATATCTGTAATCACACTACTTTTCACGACCTCCTCTGCTGCCACTGTGGTCCGTGTTGCCAGTAGCTCTCGCATGAATTACGTTAGACCTTCTGAACACAGGTCTCACACGTTTGCTCTCTGAACTCAGCCTGTCCTCCACACCTGCCCCTCCTTTGCTGAAAACCTCTGGTGACTTTTCTGGTCCCCAGCTCACTCGCTCTCTGACCTCATTCCTACCACTCTCTACTCTGTCACTCTGCTCCAGCCACACTGGCCTCCTTGCTGTTCCTGGGACACACCAATCATGCTCTTGCCTCAGGACTTTTGCACAGGAGGCTTTTCCTTCTGGGAGGAACACTTCTCCCTCACATACCTGCATGCTTTGCGTCCTACTTCCTTCCAGTCTCTGTTTAACGTTCACCATATCAGTGAGGCTTTCCTGGGCTAACCCCCTGCCCTTGCCCACTGGACCACTTGTTCTCCTTTAATCAACATGCTTGCTCTACTAGAATGAATACTTCGTAAAAGCAATGCTGTTTATTTTGGTCACTGCTCTATCAGTACCACTTAAAACAGACCTAGGGGGCTTCCCTGGTGGCTCAGTGGTTGAGAATCCACCTGCCGATGCAGGGCACACGGGTTCGTGCCCTGGTCCGGGAAGATCCCACATGCCGCGGAGTGGCTGCGCCCATGAGCCATGGCTGCTGAGCCTGTGCTCCACAACAGTGAGAGGCCCGCGTACCGCAAAAAAAAAACCAGACCTGGCACACACTAGGCACTCAGTAACTACTTGGCAAACAAAGTAATAAATAAAATATTTTGGGGTTGTAAACTTGGAGTACCTAATTTTTGGTTGTTGTTTCTTTAAAGTTATCTCATTTCCATATTCTAATCCATTTATATTATAATATATGTGGCTTTGTTTATACTTTATTTTTCATGCATGGCATTAAAAACCCAAGTGGATTCTTATGTACTAAAAAAAAAAAAAGCAGCTAGCTATCAAAGTTGTATTTGGGGATCTAAACAGGATGCTCTGAGGCTGGTTAAACACCCCCCCACCCCCCTACCCCCTTGGAGGAATCACTGGAACCTGACTCTCCCATGGTACTTCCTACAGGAAAGCTTTTGTGGCTACAGACAGCCCAATTTCCCAAGGCCCAGAAAGTATTGGAGGGACACTGAATAATACTAAGTAGACTTGCTCTTTGGAGGGATATGGAACCCCCCCCCCGGCCTTTTTTTAGGATAGAGCCTGAGGGGATACGTAGCTATTTTGATCTGCAGAACCATTTTGGAACAACATTGAACCTCTTTATAAAAGTGAAAGAAAGGCATGAGTCTCCGTTCTAACTATCCTGAAAATAAAACCCCTACATGCAATGAAGGCTGTAGCCCCAAGACTGGGCATACTGTTATTTCTAATACAAGTGATCACAGACCAGGCCAGTTATTTTTCCCTTTGTTGTGAGACCATTGAAATGTGCTAGAAATGTGGAATCATGTTCTTGATGCACTTCTGTTTTCAATATCCCTAGTATGCTCTGTCAACCAAAAGAAACACAATTCAAAAGTTTGAAAAACACACAACAATGAAGGAAAGACAACTCATGAAAGCAGAAAAAAAGCTTGAAGAAGACGCAATGGCCTTTGAAGAGTTCCTTCGAGAAAACGACCAGAGATCTGTAGATGCTCTTAAAATGTTCGTTTTTTCACTCTGGCCAGATCGCCTTTTTCCCTCCTTCTTTCTTCTTTTTAGTTTCTCAGATCACAGCCCAATACAAAGCAAACTAACAAATCTTTCTTTTCAGTGCAGCGCAAGAAACTATAAGCAAACTCCAAATGACAGCAGAGCTGAAGAAGGCGAGTATGGAGATACAGTTGATGAAAAGGTGAGGCCGGGCACTGTCTTCTCCTCATCGAGTGTCCTTGCCCCACTGAAACCTACTTGAGCCTGGCAAGACCTCAGTGGGACTAATCCTGATCAGTTGATGACTTCATACGTTTTATCACATTTTAAAAATAAGTAATCTGTCGATCAAGGATTATCTCTACCTGGGTGCCAGGACAGTGACCTCTGGCTGAAACATTTCTCTAACTTGTCGTTACAGAAACCTAGAAATTAGTTGGAAAGAAGTAAAGCAATGTTAGGGGTGAACGATAAATTATTTTCTAAGTGTCCTTTTATCTTCATTCTAAAGCACTGTTCTTCCCCCATTTTAACATCTCTGAAATTGGGGTGCTTTTATACTTTTACAGTCATCTTACAATTATAATTGGGAGTATTTTTTATATTTATACTTACACTTGGTTGAAACTAACTTGGTTGATATTAAAAACTGGATTTATGTACCAATTTTTCTTAAGTCAATCTCCCAAGGCAGTAGAAATAAAAGCAAACAATAAACAAATTGGACATAGGCAAACTTACAAGCTTTTGTACAGCCAAAGGAAACAATAGACAAGATGAAAAGACAGCCTACAGACTGGGAGAAAATATTTGCAAATGATGCAACTGACAAGGGCTAAATTTCCAAAAAATACAAACAGCTCGAATAAGACAATAACCAAAAAACAACCCAATCGAAAAATGGGCTGAAGATCTAAAGAGACATTTCTCCAAAAAAGACATACAGATGGGGACTTCCCTGGCAGTCCAGTGGTTAAGACTCTGCGTTTCCCAATGCAGGGGGCGTGGGTTTGATCCCTGGTTGGGGAGCTAAGATCCCACATGCTGCCCGGCGTAGCCTAAAAACAAAACAAAACAAAACATACAGATGGCCAACAGGCATATGAAAAGATGCTCAACATCTCTAATTCTTAGAGAAATGCAAATCAAAACTACAGTGAGGTACCATCTCACAATGGTCATAATGGCCATCATTAAAAAGTCTACAAGTAAAAAAAAAAAAAAAAAGTCCACAAGTAGGGCTTCCCTGGTGGCGCAGTGGTTGAGAGTCCGCCTGCTGATGCAGGGGACACGAGTTCGTGCCCCGGTCCGGGAAGATCCCACATGCCGCGGAGTGGCTGGGCCCGTGAGCCATGGCCGCTGAGCCTGCGCGTCTGGAGCCTGTGCTCCACAATGGGAGAGGCCACACAACACTGAGAGGCCCGTGTACTGCAAAAAAAAAAAAAAAAAAAAACAGCCTACAAGTAACAAATGCTGAAGAGGATGAGGAGAAAAAGGAACCCTCCAACACGGTTGATAGGAAGGTAAATTGGTGTAGCCACAATGGAAAACAGTATGGAGGTTCCTCAAAAAACTAAAAATAGAGTTACCATATGATACAGTAATCCTACTCCTGGGCATAAATCCAGAGAAAACCATAATTCGAAAAAATACACACACCCAATGTTCATTGCAGCACTATTGACAGTAGCCAAGACATGGCAACAACCTAAATGTCCATTGACAGATGACTGGATAAAGAAGCTGTGGTACATATACACAATGGAATACCACTCAGCCATAAAAAGGAATGAAATAATGCCATTTGCGGCGGCATGGATGGACCTAGAGATTATCATACTAAGTGGAGCAAGTCAGAACGAGAAAGACAAATACCACATATCACTTATATGTGGAATCTAAAATATGACATGAATGAACTTATCTACAAAACAGAAACAGACTAACAGACATAGAGAACAGGTTTGTGGTTGCCAAGGGGGAGGGGGAGGAGGAGGGAAGGATTGGAAATTTGGGATTAGCAGATGCAAACTATTCTGTATAGAATGGATAAACAACAAGGTCCTACTGTATAGCACAGGGAACTATATTCAATATCCTGTGATAAAACATAATGGAAAAGAATATGAAAAAGAATGTATCTGTATATATATAATCAAATCACTTTGCTGTACAGTAGAAATTAACAAATTGTAAACTATACTTCAATAAAATAAAATTTTTCAAAAAAGAGTAAAAAACTGGGATTTATAATGACAAAAATTACAGGAGCAGGAGTTGGGATAAAATTATTCTAATACCAGCTACTCTTTTTAAAACCTGGATATTTTCTTCTATGGTCAAGTGGATGTCAACTTGATCTAATTTTAAATATCTCAAGAAGCTTCCTTCTGTCACATCCTTAAACAGAAATTTCACGATCCAGGAGACACTTGGTCTTGGTATCGAGTCATGCTAAAACTTGTTTTTTCTTTTTGAGGACTCAGTGTTTCTCTCTTTTCTAAAACTAAGTCCTAGACTTACATCCCAGACTTTTTTGGGAGGAAGACAATAGCTTGTCTGAAACACAGCAAATGAACTGGATGACAGTTTCTTGGAAACTATTGCTACTAACAAAATGTGTGTTTCAAACGCATTCTGGCTTCAGCAGCCTCTTTCGTCAGGAGCCTAAGGTTGAAAGTGCTCCAAGTTGAAGGATCCTGTCTGACCTTCCTTCCCTCCATGATGTAATTAGAAGATTCTCTTTATAGAACTAGAGTACCAGCCTCTATGTTTGCATAAAGTACAGTAAACTATACACAATTGCCACCCAGTTAAACCTTCCAAACAGCCTGGCCATAGAGAACTTGCTTGTCGTTTATGTGTCTTGTCACCCTAAAAAGGTGCAAAGCGTCATGAAAAACAGGCTACTAACAGAGCAAAGGGCTGCAAGCATCTGCTATTTATTTCCTCGTCTCTTTTGGGCTCAGGATGACCCACAAAGGTCCTTTGCTGAAGGGAGGGCTGGACATCTGTTTACACAGAGAAAGGGAGCTTATTCTGAAGCTTTTGCTTGGAAGCTGTGCAGTTGTAGCCATTTTAATCCTGTTCTTTGTAGAACATCAGAGAGGCTTTCAGTCTAAAAATACTGTGGTGGTAGAATGAGGGGTTCCCAACATCTTTTGATGGCTGATACATGAGCCCGCCATTTATTGACTCTTCAATATCACTCCCAGCAGGGCTTAAGGGAGGTTCTGAGCAAAAGAAGTACTGAGGCTGAAGATAGAGGAGTAATATTGATAAGGGTATTGACAAGGGTATGGATAAGGCAGGCTCTGAAGGATAAGCGTGGAGCTCCCTTTCACAAGGACTGCCATTGTTATTTTCAACATTCCTTCTGGGTCCGTTTTGTAACATGATTTTATGGGAAAGCAATGTGAGGCTGGGGGAAGGCTTTCTGTCCAAGTCACCGGGTATTGTTGAGAGTGTGAGCATCTGAGTCAGACCCAGGTTTGTGTGCTGACTTTGCTCATTTACCACACAGATGACTTTGCAAGTCATTTATTTCTTTTTCCAAAAGATAGGAATAACAATATGTATTATTATCATCAGTATTACCCTGTACTGAGGATGAAATCATACATGCAATGTGCCCTGCATATTACCTGATGCTCACTGGGTGTTTCCCTTCTTCTTCTTACATAAGTGCCATCTTTTGCTGTCTTCTAATTTCTCCCTATGTCTGAAACTTAATACAATATTTCCCTCAGAAATAAGGAGAGTAAATCTATTGTTACCAAGCAAGGGCTCACTGCCTGATGCACATGGCACCCAATACTATGGCACGGGCTTTTGAGAAATGAAAGAGCTTTACTTCGAGGTTGACTAACAAGGAGGCAGGAGGCAGGGCTAAAATCTGTCTCCCTGATCCAGGGTTTGGGGAGAAATGTGAGGGGTTGGGGGAATAAGCTGATTGGCTAGTCTTAAGTCAGTCCACATAAGCTACTCGAGCTGCTAGAAGCCAGATTTTCCTCATTTAAGGACTCTTCTCTTTGTAAAGGGCTCTGGTGGCAACATTTCTATTCTTTAAGTTTGTAGACTGAAGATTCTTTGTTCTGGGGTCATCCTGGAGACATGGGTTCCTGTCTAGCTCATGTGCGGTGCCGTCTTTAAAATAACTCAAAGTCTGATGAATCAACAACCTATTTGAGGCAAACCAGTTTAAGTTGGTCAATGTTGTTGTTGTTGTTTTTTTTAACATTTATTTATTTATTTTTGGCTGCGTTGGGTCTTTGCTGCTTTCTCTAGTTGGGTTGAGCGGGGGCTACTCTTCATTGCGGTGCATGGGCTTCTCATTGCGGTGGCTTCTCTTGTGGCGGAGCATGGGCTCTAGGTGGGTGGGCTTCAGTAGTTGTGGCACGCGGGCTCAGTAGTTGTGGCTCACAGGCTCTAGAGCGCAGGCTCAGTAGTTGTGGTGCACGGGCTTAGTTGCTCCGCGGCATGTGGGATCTTCCCGGACCAGGGCTTGAACCCGTGTCCCCTGCATTGGCAGGCGGGTTTTTAACCACTGCATCACCAGGGAAGCGCCTGGTCAATGTTTTACATGCTGTTTCAGTTTCCTTTTTCTTTGTACATCTCCTCAGTCTTGAGGGAAAGAGGGCAAGACCACCCTACCTGCTCCCTGCTGATTAAAGGGCTTGGATTTTTATAAGAGGAATGAAATTGTTTTGCACTTAAATGTAACTATTTATGAGTCCCACCTTGAACTCTTACGTCTTGGCAATCATCATGCGAGCTGGGGAGGCCTTTTTAAAACAAAATGCAGACAAGTACAAAATTTGATGAGTAAAAGGATTAACTCTAAGATACACAGAACTATAGCTCCTAATTTTAACAGTCCTTCAAAAATGGACCTTATGTCTTTGGGAATGCAAGAAAATATGTTATTTTTTAACATTTTTAGTGATTGAATTTGGATTTATATAGGCCTGATCTGGACTCAGATTGAAGATGTCTGCATTTCTTTTCCTGGCCAGGTGGAGCCTTAGCTCTCCTGTTTCTTTTGGAGAAGTAATTTAAGGTCAGTTAAGGGTTCACACGTGTAATGAGCGTGGGAAAATCAGTAGTGGGTTTCCCTCCTGTGTTAGGATGGTTGGGTCCTCCTGTTTCCTCAGTCCATGGAGAGTGTGCCCTGTTTGGGAATTGTCCATTCCACTCAGGTTGCAGCTGATTCTCAGGGTGTTGATTTTTCCAAGTTTTAAGGAGGGCCCAATCCCCTGAGATTATGCAGTGCAGGGGAATGTCTGTGGGAAACATTTATGGACTAGAAACATATTTATATATAGCAGATAAAGTAACACCTAGAGACTGTACACATTCTATAGTATCTAATTCTTTTATAGTATGATCATTTTCAAGACTACAATAATACTTAGTCTTCAGGAAGTGTCTCCCATATAACATTTCATAAGGGCTCAACTGGAACTTACTTCTAGGGGCTACCCTTACCGTAAGCAGGGAAACTGGTATAAGACCTTATCCCAAGTTAAGTGGATTTCCTTACATATTTCGGCAATTGTCTTTAAAGGTACGATTCATCTTTTCAGTCTTTCCCGTAGACTGAGGTCTCCGTGAAGCATGTAACTTCCATGGTATTCCGAGGGTCGCAGACACCCCTTGAGTTACCTTGGGTATGAAAGCTCCTCTGTTGTCATTTAATTGAATGAAGCAACCCCAAACGAGGGATAATTTCTTTCAGTAAGGCCTCTGTTACCTTGGACGCTTTGTCTGTCCAACGTGGAAAAGCTTCGACCCATCCTGTGAAGGTGTCCACAAATACCAGCATATATTAAAGTCTATTTGCCAGTCAATTCCTGGTTCTGTCTGTCGGGTTTGCACCCCTTTTATTACTGTGGGTGGCCCGGTTTAGTATTTTTCTGGCGCAGATCCTGCAATTCTGTATTACCTTTTAAATGGTCCTTTGCATCTGTGGACCAACAACAAACTGTCGCAGACAATGATAGGTTGCCTCCCTATGATGCATTCCTTGATGTAGATGAGTAGTAATTCTTTCCATTAAATGAGCACTAGTCCCTATTCAGTATAAATCCAGCCTTGTTTGGTTGTTTGGTACTGATCACCCTCTAAGTCTTGAGAATCAGCATGAAATCCCCCTTACTCTGTTCTCTCTGAATCCATTTCTAAATACTGAGCTTAAACAGGAGTAAGTAGAATGAGTGCTAGGGCCTTAGGACCTGGGTTTGGGGTTCTGGCTGCCCATTTTGTAGCCTGATCAGCCAGAATATTTCCTTTAGCTGTATTAATATCAGTCTTTTGGTGGCCCGGGCAATGTATGTGTGTTTAATTTCTTCCCTTCCTGATGTTAGTAGATGTCTCTCTTTCCACATGGCCCCGTGGGCATGCATGACAGAGAAGCCATACTCAGTATAAATGGTTACCTTTTTCTTAGCTCTGAGGCACAGGGCTCTTACGAGGGCCATGAGCTCTGCCTTCTGGGCAGACGTACCTGGAGGGAGGGCTTCTGCTTCTAAGATTCCTGAGGAGTTACTACTGTGTACCCCGCCTTCTGGAGTCCCCAGTCCACGAAGCTGCTCCCGATCATAAACATATCCATATCTGCACTTTCTAAAGGCTGATCGGTTAGGTTAGGACTGCTAGAACAGACTTCTTCAGTCATTTGTATGGTGTGAGATGCCTTATGGCATTCCACAGTGCACTTAATGGCTCATTGTCATTTCCTTTAAGAGCCTCATATAGGGGTTTGGCCATGAGTCCAAAGTTAGGAATCCAAATATTACCAAACCCAGCCATTCCTAAGAATCCTAGCGATCGCCTTCTGGTAGTGGGTACAGCTACCCTAGCTAACGCTTCCCTTCGATCCAGCAATAAGGGATCTTTTCCTTTTGATAACTCAAATCCTAGGTATTTTACAGTTGGTTGAGAAATTTGCGCTTTTCCCCTGGAGACTTTGTCCCCAGTCTGCCAGAAAGTTTAAAGTGAGGGTTGCATTTTGGTCTGAAGCTTCCTTAGTTTTACTAGAAGCAAAGTATAAGGATTTGGCATCACGGGATGTATATCTCCTACAGTTTGGTTAATGGCTTTCAAATTCTGTACAAAATGATAATCTCTGGCCCCGGGTTTTTGTACCAGCAGGATTGGAGTGTTATACGGGGATTGACGGGGTCCGATTAATTGGCATTTAAGAAAGGTGGTTATCAGAGGGTTTATACCTTTCTTTGAATGCCTGTTTAAAGTGTATTGCTTTAAATTGGGAGCCTTGGTGCCTGGGTGGAGTTTTACTACTATTGAGTCAGACATCTTGACTCCCCCTGGCCTTCCTGCAGCCCAAACATCCGCTCTTACCTTTTGTGGAATTTCCTCAAGGACGTGTCTCCCAGTTGTAACAGTACAGCTCAGAGGGCACAGGTTTGATCTGGGAGTACTTTAATGTCTGGTGAGAAAATCATTTAATTTTGTTAGTAGATCTTGCCCCAACAAGGGAACGGGGGCATCAGGCATGTACAGAAAGCTGGGCTTTAAATATGGTTTTTTTCCAGTGATATAGATCAGAGGTAGAAAAGGGGGGAGTGCACAGATACCAACCCTCTGGGTTGACCTTGGTCATCTAGATGGGCAGGAACTTGTCTTAAGGGATATTGCCCTGCCTGAGGCAGAGGACCACGTGGACTGAATCGAATACGCTGGCAGGTACTGGGAGGGGAGTCGATCCCTTCTGACTCTCTGGTAAGGAGGGTATGAGGGTAGGGCTGGCTGTGGCTGTAGGAGGATCGCTGGTAGAAGTCTTGGCACGCCACGCAGGACTTCCCCCTTCGTATGGCGGGAGGGCCACAGGGCGCCCAAGGCGAAGCCAAATGCAGTAAGTCGAGATCATCATTAGGCTCTGACTGCAGGCAAGACAGGCTTTTCCTGAGGGTCTTGCCTCTGAACCATGATTTTACATCTATTCTGCAAATTCTTATTCTGATATAAAGACCTAATTTGGTTACGCTGCTGAAAAAATTGCAAAATAAGTTAGAAAAAAACAGTCAAATGACTTGTACCTGCTTCCTCTTGATCTGAGGAAAGTTGATATTCACAGTGCAAAGCAGAGCTGATGGTAGGACAGCCAAGATTTCTCCATGTGGAAGTCCATCCTCTGGAGGAAAAAAAAGCCCCTTTGTGAAGCAGGAGCTCTGTTGTTGGCTGACCGGGCTGCCTCCATCGTTGTGCTCCAAGTACTTTACTTCTTGGCCAGCAAAAACATGGAAGAGCCTGGAACAACTGCCGTTAGCAAATGCCTGCTGCCTCTTCCCAGCCTCCATGGATTGGGCCCGACGTCAGTCTTATCAGAGACTCGACGTCCGTGGGATGCAATGCTGGCTGCACCTGGAAAACCCTTGCGTTCATGGGAGATGAAGGAAAGCACCAGGGTTTGCCACTCTGGGGCTCAGGGCATACTTTGTTCCTTTGTAGGAAGCACCTGGGCACACTCAGGGCTTGCCCCCTCAATGATTCCACCTTAGTGCTGATTCTGAGGGGTTAGCTGGCCCCCCTGAGAATGGACGTTTGGAGAGAGTGTGCAAACAAGCAACTCATAAGTCAACAGTTAGCCAGTGCCCCGGGTTTCAAACCCAAGAGCTGAGAACAGTCTACGGATTGCAAACCTCTAGAAAATGGCCTTCCCTGACTCCTACCGACCCCACCCCTCCCAGAACAGCAGACAGCCTCAAGAGGTGTGAGGGAGAAAGCAAGAACCGTACAATTTGGGAACCAATTTCATCTCCTAGTTGGTTTCTGGAAAGAAGCAAGCATATGAAGTAGTGACTATTCACAACTTGGCTGTATGAATTCCCCCAAGAATCCAATGAGGAGTCAAAGATGGCCAGCATGGATGTGAGGGTTCACTTAGGGAACACTGGAAACTTTCCATTAGAGGTGATTGCTAAGACCTGTGGCTTGAAAGTCACGCATGCTACCAGCTGCTGAGGAAGCTGCCTGGCAGCTCCAAGACTGTAGTCAATTTGGCCAGAGGCTCCTAATAATTTTCCCCTGTGTGCTAAGGGCAGGCTTGCCTATTGCAGAGGGGCCTGTGAAAGTCCAGACTGTCTCCCTCGCCAGCTCAGAAAACTTACCCGATGAGGAGGAGGGTGAAAGAGGTGACTGGACCACCTTGAAGAAAGTGAAGTGAGGAGGCTGTCTTAGACTCAGTTAGAGCTGAATTTGAGAGAGGAATTCAGGAAGATACAGGCTGAAATACCCAAGCCCTCACTTCCCTTCTGAGCATGTTGGTGTTTAATCTTCCTGGTAGATGACCAAAACATTTTACCTCCCAAGCAGAGATCACAGACGAGCTAATCTAGACGTCTGGGCTATTTCTAGGTGGAATGCATTCAGCCCAAGGCCTCCATGTATGTAGTCCATGGCCTTAAGCACCACCACCAATGTTTGTTCCTCCAAGCAAACTTTCCTTTTACATAGAGACTTAAAAGCAGTTCAATGCTAACTCCCTGTTAGTTTGGCTCATGCAAAATAGGGTTAAAATTCTCAGTAAGGGAAAACCAAAATGTGTCCAATTATATAGAATTCCTTTAACCCAAGAACAGGGTATGTTCCTCTGGGATGGAGGATTTTCCTGCTTTACACACCCTCATTTCTCCTTTACCCTCTCACCCCAACAAGGTAATCAGGGCTGGTTCCATTAAGAATACACCCCTGTATCAATACCTTTGGGCAATCATATTAGGGACAAGTGAGAAAAAAAAACCCACACCTCCATAAGGCAAGGTTTCTAGTCAGGGAGTAATGTCTTTGGTCTCCTGAGTCAGAGGGCCCTCATTCATATCTGGTTTAATAAAGTTTTGGTACAGTCATACAAGAGCCAACCGCTATCAGCCAATCCTAACAAATAAAACAGTCAGACATAGACAAACATAGATAAACAATGAAACCAAAGGCCTGGAACTCTAACCCAGGGTTTGGGACTCTAACCCCATCCTTTGAGTACCTCAGGGGCTAGAACCTTTTATATTGTCTCCCTTAGTATGGGACTCTAACCCAAGGTTCGGGAATCTAACCCAACAAAAATCTCCCCAGGTTGGAGCTCTAAACTATAATCCCAACAAGGTTATTAGACAGGCACAGGTGCATTTTAATGAGCTTACTCACCCAAAAGACCTCTGATCCAGGAGTTGCTTCTTTTCTCAAAAGTGAAAGTAGCACCAAGGAAGCTGGAGTTCCAGGCTGGGGAAGCAGGAACCTGACAGGTGACCCTCCAGACAGATTCAGTCTAGGTAACCACTCTGGATTGGTGGCAAGGCACACACTCCACTAAGGGCCACAGTGCCTCTGGCAGGCACTCAGAAGACCTATGTCCCTTTGTGGTCGCCAAAATTGTTCCAGGCAAGGGCTCGCTGCCCGATGCGCATAGAAGCCAATACTATGGCACCGGCTTTTGAGAAAAGAAAGAGCTTTATTGAGAGGTTGACAGGCAAGGAGACAGATTTGAGAGCCTTGCCTCCTGTCGTCTTGCCGCTCAACCTCTCAGTAAAGCTCTTTCTTTTCTCAAAAGCCGGTGCCATAGTATTGGCATCTATGCACACTGGGCAGTGAGCCCTTGCCCAGTAACACGATCATCAGTCTATTCTATGTGTGCATATCCTCAGGCATGTTTTATTCAAGTAACATTCCTACAGGTTTCTTTTTATAAATTTATTTATTTATGGCTGCATTGGTTGCTTCTTAGGGGCTTTCTCTAGTTGTGGTGAGCGGGGGCTACTCTTCGTTGCAATATGCAGCCTTCTCATTGCGGTGGCTTCTTTTGTTGCAGAGCATGGGCTCTAGGCACGTGGGCTTCAGTGGACGTGGCACATGGGCTCAGTAGTTGTGGCTCGCAGGCTCTAGAGTGCGGGCTCAGTAGTTGTGGCGCACGGGTTTAGTTGCTCCGCGGCACGTGGGATCTGCCCGGACCAGGGCTTGAACCCATGTCCCCTGCATTGGCAAGCGGATTCTTAACCACTGTGTCACGAGGGAAGCCGTCCTACAGGTTTCTTGCCTCTTGTCTCATATCTTATTGAAGCCCATATTTTAAAATTTTTTTTATTTTAATTTTTTTTGCGGTACGCGGGCCTCTCACTGTTGTGGCCTCTCCCGTTGTGGAGCACAGGCTCCGGACGCGCAGGCTTAGCGGCCATGGCTCACGGGCCCAGCCGCTCCGCGGCATGTGGGATCTTCCCAGACCGGGGCACGAACCCATGTCCCCTGCATCGGCAGGTGGACGCTCAACCACTGCGCCACCAGGGAAGCCCGAAGCCCATATTTTTATGGCCATATTTACAATATTTGTTAAGCAAATTATTATTCAAATACATGACCAAGAAAATGACTTTTGTAAAACGTTTTTTAAAAAATGAACATGCTTTCACACAGGTATATCTAATCATATCTTTATTTCTTTTGAGTAGTGAAATAGCAAAAACAGAATTCCTCCTTAAAGAGTACATGAACTATGGATTTTTTCTGCTGAAATTGTCTCCAAAACAATGGCAAATCCAGCAAGCAATGAAAAGGGTGTCAAAGAATAAAGAAAATGTGAATGTCAAGCTTCCAAGTATAATGACAAGTAAGTCCCATATTCTTAAATTCAATTAAGTAAATATCCCTAATTCTAAAATATTCTGCCTCAATGTTTGTTATTAAATAGTCAGAATTTTTATTTTAAGCAGAACCTGAACAATCCCACTATCTCTGATATTATAAATTATTAATTTGGAAATTCAGGTTAATTTCAGATATGAAGCAATAAAAATATATACATGGAGGGCTTCCCTGGTGGCGCAGTGGTTGAGAGTCCGCCTGCCGATGCAGGGGACGTGGGTTCGTGCCCCGGTCCGGGAAGATCCCACATGCCACGGAGCGGCTGGGCCCGTGAGCCATGGCCGCTGAGCCTGCGCGTCCGGAGCCTGTGCTCCGCAATGGGAGAGGCCACAGCAATTAGAGGCCCGCGTACCGCAAAAAAAAAAAAAAAAAGTATTTGTTTATCTTTCTAGATGAACCTCAGAATCATTATGCAAAGTTCTACCTAACCCAACACCCAACTCCCTGACCAATTTTTTTGTAACATTTTTATTATAATTCCATAAAACATAATTAATTTCAGAAAAATGGGCAGCTTTACAAAATCAACCTTCCTATCTAAAAACATGACACATTTCTCATTTGTCAAATCTCCTGGTCACACAATTAAGGTTAGAGGATCTGGAGTAGAGTGCCTGTTAGAGGATCTGGAGTAGAGTGTAGGGGAGGGGGGTGGAGGAAGTAGGTGGTGGGGTCAATGTCTTCTTCTCTTTAAAATCTTGAATATAGAAGTCACTCAGTTTAAATAACATCCCTCAACAAGACGTTTTAGTAATATGTGTTCCAGTATCAGTTTAAAAGCTTAAGATGGTAATTTATGGCGGTGGTAGAACCCACTGGTTCTTCATCCATTTTCTTTTCTTCCCCCACTCACCATGTATATATTGGAGGCATACAATGTAACGGGTTCTTTTTAAGACTCTGAGTACACAAAGACCAACAGGACATAGTTCTGTACCCTGGACCTATACTATACAATACAATACAATAGGGCAAACGATACAGCAGTGATAGTGAGGGGTCTGGGAGCAAAAGCAAAAAATGTGATCTATGCCTGAGGCATTTAGAACAGTCTTTTTTTATATATATATAAATTTATTTATTTATTTTTGGCTGTGTTGGGTCTTCATTGCTGCACATGGGCTTTCTCTAGTTGCAGTGAGCGGGGGCTTCTCTTGTTGCGGAGCTCGGGCTCTAGGCATGCGGCCTTCAGTAGTTGTGGCGTGCGGGCTCAGTAGTTGTGGTGCATGGGCTCAGTAGTTGTGGCGCATGGGCTTAGTTGCTCCATGGCGTGTGGGATCTTCCCGGACCCCCCTGCATTGGCAGGCGGATTCTTAACCACTGTGCCACCAGGGAAGTCCCAGAAGAGACTTTAAGAGGAGGTGATGTTTGAGCTGGATTTTGAAGAATAAGTAGGAACTTCCCAAGTAGAGGGTGGGAGACTGGGACCTGCTGTGGTTTTAAGACAGAATAGCAGAAAGGGTGATTGGAAGTCACGAGAGCACAGGCATGAGGAAGTGTGGCCTGGCTGTGGGGGGGACCTGGGGGTCAGTGGATGCAGAGACCCAAGACCAGTTTTGCCCACTTCTCAGTTTCAGACCAGGGTCAGGCCCAGACACTGGTGTCAGGGGAATGAGTGCATGGGCGACTTGTATGGGCCTGTGGTAGGTCTCTCCACAAGATGTAATAATTGAAGTCCATCATTTTTATTTTATATATTGATCTTTTAAAATCTGTGATTAGAAATATGTATGATTAGGTAAAGATAGAACCATGGTTTATATTTCACCATCTATGTCCCTGATTTGTGACCTTTAATAGTTGTGCCACGTTTTTGACAAAATGCACCCCCCCCACCCCAAACAGTGCCTTTGACTTTATGCTTGGAACCAAAAGTAGTAGAATAAAAGAGCTCTATTTCCTATACGATTATTATTCTAATAATAATTTTTAAAAAGTAATGGGCATATCAGTGCAGAAAAAATGAATATCTTGTACCAAATAGCAAGGACTCACTTCTAATTACGTTTTTTTTTTCACTTCCACCATCACCAATGACATGGACTTTGCCTGGACATTTTGAACAGCAAAACCGTGCAAGACGACCACTCCCACCCTAGAGCAAAAGAAACCATCCTTATCAAAGTACAGTACATATTGATTAACTCTCTTGAAAACTGTGAATTTTTTTTTTAAGCAAATATTTCTTTTAGCCTCTCTTTAACATACGTACCATGTATCCACACTCACCGTTAACAGATGCCGGAGGTAGTGGTTCCATGTGCTCCTGAGGTGACCAAGCTCTCATAGGCCTCCCTGCATCCTTTGATGAGGGCCTACAACTGCTATCTGCAGAAACCGCCTGCGCCCTGCATCTTGGGTCTTTGCCTCTCAGAATTCACTGCCCAGTTGTTTGAATCCACTGCTGACTTGTGTGTTTGCAATTTTACCATGTCATTCAAAATTGCTGCAATGAGACTATAAAGCATTTTTTGTTTCTTCCCTTATTTGATTATTGACTCATTTATACTCATTATTTCATAAATTGGTAGTTCTCAACCCTAGCTACCCCAGGGGAGCTTTTAAGAAAATATAGTGATGTCTAGGATGGGTACACCAGCCCCAAAGGAAGGATCTGGGCCAGCACTGTATTATCCACGACAAAAGCCACACAGACACTGTGCTCTGAATTCCAGGGGCCCTGGGGTGACTGCACTTCTGTGGCATTTAGGAGTCACTGTTTTGCTGTGTTTTTAATTAAATTTTCATTTTGAGATAACTGTAGATTCACACGCAGTTGTAAGAAAAAAATACAGAGAGGTCCCACTACGGCTCACCCAGTTTCCCCCAATAGTAACATCTTACAAAACTGTAATATGATATCACAACCAGGATATTGACATCAACAGAGTCAAGATACAATCAAATACAGAATATCATAAGGATTCTTCATGTTGATGCACACAGTAATACTCAGACGTCACATTCATTCTCTCAGAAAGCTCACCACTCTCCTAGTTTCTTTCATTTACTCAGCACATATTTATTGAGTGCCCTGCAGGGCCAGCAATAAATAAAAGACAGTCTCTGCCCTCCAGGGGCTTACCAACTAGTGAGGGAGACAGAGAAGGAATTCGTCAGTTACACTATAATGTGGTAAGGCCATTGGAAGGATAAGCTCAGGGTGCCACAGGCATGCAAAGGAAGGACTCTCAGCCCAGATGAGAAGTGAGAGACTCGGAAAGCAAGGGCGGAATCAGTGAACACCCTCCAGATCAGGTGGCATCTAAGCTGCTCCTGGTGAGGAGGAGGTGTCAGTGAGGACACGCTCTGGAAGAGGGAGGGACCTTCTGGGACAGGGGTGACGGTGTTTGGCTCTGTTCAGAATGGCTGGGCCGCAGGGTGCAAGTGGGCGAGGCTCGAGGGGTAAATAGGTATTGTATCATGAACAGGGAAGCAGTGGTGCCATCCAAAGGAGTCTATGTTTTGTTCCAAGTGCCCTGGGGAGCCACTGAGGGTTTTAGCAAGTGTGTGACAGAGACCCTATCAGATCTGCATTTTAGAAAATTGGATACGGTGGTATTTTAAAGAATAAAATGGACAGAGATGAAACTCCTAAATTGACAGGCCAGTTAGGAGCCTGTTGTCACAGTTCATCAGGTGGGAGATAATGGACTGCCTCAACCAGACAGTGGCAGCGGGAACGAAGAAGGAAAGGCTGTGGGACACATCAGGGAAGTGGTATTGACAGGCGTCCCCTACACTTTGGGGGAAGTGTGAGGAAAAGAAAGTGCACAGATAACTCCCAAATTTCTAGTGTGGCAACCGCGTGTATGACATTGTCATTCAATGATATTGGGAACACAGTAAGGGGAGCAAGCCTGGCAGGAGGATAGGGAGTGTGATTTTGGATTTTGTGTTTGAGCTCCCCAGGGGACACCCAAGTGGATATTGGTGTCCAGTTAGAGGCTGGCCATTGAAGTCCAGAGCTCAAGAGAAGGAGAGAGAGATGTGAGAGTCAGTATATTAGCAGTGGCTGAATCTGTGAGAGAGGATAAGATCAGCCCAAAAGAATGGTTAGAATGAGAGGCAAGAAGGCTGAGGAACCACAGACCCAAAGAAAAGGAACCCCAAAAGGTAAAAGAGTATCAGAGAGGTGGGAGAAGATTGATTAGAAAATGCTATCACTGAGTCCAAGAAGAGTGGCATGGACAGCAGTACCAAATGCTTTCTCAGGGGATGTTTCCCAAATATTCATTTACTTCTATGGCCCTTTCTCAGTTTTCCTACAACTTATTTCCGATTGCCTAACGGGCAGCTCCACGTAGGTTATTTTGTCCCCTCAAACTCAACATGAACAAAGCAGATCTTAATCTTGTTCTTACCCCATCCTTTAACCGTTTTCCTTCCTGTTAGTGCAACCTCCATTATTCCAGGCTCACAAACTACAAGCGTTGGAGTCATCTTTGTCTCTTCTATTCTGGCCCCAGTAGCTCTTTCTATTCTTGGTTCCCATGAATTCTTTCTTTCATGCATCTCTAGATTCTCCTCCCAAGCCCCACCCATTTACTCACTTTTCCCATCTTCACTACCCTCTACTTGAAAGTGTTACTTACCTAGATCACACCAACAGCCGCCTTACTCTCTCCTTAGTCCCTGCCCCTTTTAATATTCCAATCATTTTCAATTTATCCTTCTTAAAGGATTTTTCCAGAGCCACCTTGCAAGCCATATAATTATTCTTTAAGGATGTACCTCATCACCCACCCACCCCCAACCAACATTTCCTCAGCCTGATCAGAGATATTTTAAAAGGTAAAATCTACTCTTAAAAAGACAAATATTGTGTTACTTGGAACACACGTTTTGTTTTGAGCACTAGAGCACATGTTTAGTTTCTCAAGAAGACTGCCTTAAAAAGGACAAAGCAGATGTAGCAATGTGGATTGTCATGTGTTTCCTTTTCTAAATTTTTTAAAAATTTGAAATTTTATAGATGCACCTCAAATAATTGGTATCACGTGGCATGGCCCTTCCTTGTGGTCTGTTTGCATATGTCACCCTTGTCTGGGACTGAATCTGATTTTCTTTTGCATACTCATGGAAACCATGGATTCCTGCAATCAGCAATTCCCTAAAAGGCTAAACAGGCTATTGAAAAGAACTATGTCACAGTTAGGTTCCAAAGACAATTTAGAAATGAAAGCAAATCTGTTGACAGAAAGTGGCTCAGAAATCAGGCATTTTCTTTTTCTTTTACAGCCGAGCTGAAAGTATCAGTTCAGAAGACAGTTTGGAATTCTTTTTAGATGATGATATGGACTATGATCTGGTAACCAGATTATCTTTCTTGATTTAAAAATTGTGTTTGGTGAAAAGTATAAATGCTCATTTCTTCTTTTGAAATTAAAACGTCCTATTCCAAATATTCCACAACTTTCCAGAAGGAAATATGATTTTGATACTGTTCTCCAGTTATATACAGTTCATCTTTGTCATCAGACATTTAATGAAAAATAAATGTCAGGACTTCCCTGGTGGTCCAGTGGTTAAGACTCCGTGCTTCCACTGCAGGGGGCATGGGTTCCATCCCTGGTCGGGGAACTAAGATCCCGCATGCTACACGGTGTGGCCAAAAGATAAAAAAAAAATTAAAAATAAATAAATAAAGGTCTGTAAGAAGGTAACAATTTAGGAGATATACATTATCTACAGTCTTCCTGTAAAAATAACCACCTTCTAACTGTTTATCATTTTATTGGGGCTTGAGGTATACTGGGTAGCTGGACTGTGAGATAAACTGACCTTCAACAAAACAGCCCTGTATGGCTACAACCCTGACTTTGAGCTAACCCCATCCTAAATACAACCACAGAAACTCAAAACGAATGAAAAACACTTGAAAACACCATCCATGTATTATGTATAACATACCTTATCCAAGTCTTTTTTTTTTCAATTGTAGAGAAAACATAACTTACCATCTTAACCATTTTTAAGTGTACGGTACTGTAGCGTTAGCTATAAGCACACTGATGTGTAACAGACCTCTAGAACTTTTTCACCTTGCAAAACTGAAACTATACACCAATTGAACAACTCCCCTATGCCCACTCCCTCTAGCAACCATGTTCTGCTTTACATTTCTAAGAGTTTGATTACTTTATATACCTCGTAAAAGTGGAATCATGCAGTATTTGTCTTTTCATGACTGGCTTATTTCGCTTAGTCTCATGTCCTCATGTCTTCTAGGTTTATCCATATTCTAGCAAATGACAGGATTTCCTTCTTTTTTAAGGCTGAATGGATATACCACATTTTCTTTACCCATCCATCCGTCTATGGACATTTAGGTTACTTCCACCTCTTGGCTATAGTAAATATGATGAACATGGGTGTGCAAATATCCAAGTCATCTTGCTAATAATTAAATTTACTTAAAGTAATATAAACTTATACTTAAAATTTTGGAAAATAGAAAATCATTAAAATGTGGGGAGAAAATGACCTTCACTTAGCCTCCTGTCTTTCTCGTTCTTCTGTTCCTCTCCCCTTACCTTTCCGTAGACTTGCCTTTTCCCTTTTTCCTGCCCTTGCCTCCTCCTCTGCTCCATCCCTTCTTCCTTCTCTTTTCCTCACCCTCTTCCTTTTCCCCTTCTCTAATAACCTTCATCTCCCCGCAACACCCAAAGTGCTCTCTTCCTGAAGGCCAGCTCTCACGTGGAAATAGGTTCCTTTGTCACCCTCTGCCCATGTCTCCCTCATAATCAGAACGGTATTCCTTTACCCCACTGTTTTTTTCCTAGATGTCACATGTACACAGGTAGCACGTTTTTAAGCGAATTATATTCTTCATTATTGATTGATTAGGAGCCAGAACTTTATTTCAAAGAACCCGAAGAGTTACTTCAGGTCCTCACAGAGCTGGAAGAGCAGAATCTTACTTTGGTACAATACTCCCAAGATGTAGATGAAAATCTTGAAGATGTAAATAAAAGAGAAAAACTTATACAGGATAAAATGTAAGTCATTAAAAACAAGTAGACTTATTCTATTAACCGATTTCTAACCAGAGATAAAGTCCAACTCATTTATGTATGGCCCTTCCTTGTGGTCTCTCTGGATTTAGGATGGGATTTTTGTTAATAATAGTTTACACTGAAGAGTGGAAAAGGTAGAAGTTGTATTTACACAGAATAGACTAGCTTTAGTTTTAGTCCCTACTTTCACTTGTCAAAATATTTTCCTAGCTAGCAATAATAAAAGACAATTTAAAAGATTAAAAAGAATTGAAATGTCACCTACTGCCTTAATTTTTGTTCAATACAGTTTCATGCTATCATCTGGCTAATCAATTCGTGCTTTGGATAATGCTAATAAATGCATTTTACTTGGCTGTGACTCTCAGCAAAAGTTTTTTGTGTGTGTGACTTAAATATATCATTTTATAATGTACATATTGATATATCAGGGCTACTATAAAAAAGGATTTCTGTTGGGAAGGAGGCTGGATTTGATGACTCACAAAATTCCTTTCTACTCTAAAATTTTATATGATTACAATTTTGGAAAATAGCTTCAAGTTGCAGAGAATAGATCTTTATATCTACTCATTCTAAAAATGTGTAGAACCTTTTTTGGGAAGAGTCTTCTGGATCAGAAGACAGCAATCATTTTAAATAGTTAAGTCAAACTACATTGAACTTTGGAACATATTAACTTGTTCATAAGTTAAGAACCTAAAACCATAATCTCATAACCACCCAGTAGACTACTGTATCCTTTTAATCCTTGTCTCCTCTCTCCCAGTCCTCAGTGTATGGGGCCCCCGCCCTGACAATATGATTTGAGGGGATGGGGTGGGTATGGTTGGGCAGGAAAAGGGGATCTATATCAGAATCTCTAAGTGAGTAGTCAGGAGTCTGTACTTTACCCAGTGGCTCCTCAGATATTCTGATTATCAGCCAGGTTTGAGAACGCTGACATACTAGGTCACACAGCTTGGGCTCCCGATACCTCAGCTCTGCTGCTTTCTATTTGGGGGACTCGGGGGAACCACAGAAGTGGGGGTGGGGTGAGAAAAATGCTTCCTGATGGAAGTTAAAAAGCATCTGTGCATTTGTTTTTCTCACTTTAACCTGAAAAGTTGCATGTACTTTGTCAATGTCTTAAAATATAAACTTGTATTTGGCTTGCTAGACATAGGATGTTGACACACGATCTGGAGGGAGTGCTAAAGCTCCTGACTGATGGCTTATTTCACTAAACCACAAATTACAGACAAGGGTCTCTTTCTTCTTTTGCAATAGAAATACCAACATAGAGTTTCTTTTGGAACACAAGGAAATGCTTAAGGCTAACTGTGTAAGAGAAGAGGAAAAAGCAGCAGAACTGGAATTAAGGTCCAGGCTATTTAGTTTTGGAGAATGTAATTCAGATGCTCAGGTAATCATTCTTTGCCTGTAGTAAGTTTATTTTGGCTCATGATATTAATAATCTGCATTCCCTGTGTATTAAGCATTGGAATAGGGGAATTAAAGCAAACCACAAGTCCCAGGTTGATGATAGAGCCCACAAAGCAGCTTGGAAATAATTACCTTGTCAATATGTAATAGCTAATTTACACAGTAGATAGAAAGCATTCAAATTGGCATTGGAGTTCTCTTAAAATATTACAAAGTATGATGCCGAGATTTCCCCGCCTATAAATACATTTCTTTTAGTCAGTATACATATTACCATACATATGCAGTAGTTCACTACCTGTGATCATTTTGGTATTAATTTGAGGGGCAAATAATTAACAGAGGAATCACTGAACCAGCACTGAAAGGAATTATCTTCCCAACAGTGAGCTTGTAATAGATTGTGGCCTCTTTCGGGTCTGCATAGATCCACGTGTGCTTATCTGTTTGCGTGCTGGTTTCTCCCAGCTCCATGCAAACCCCAGGGTAGGGATTGTCTTACCCTATCTAGTCTGCTAAGTTTAGTGTCCTCATAAAGTAAGTGCTCAATAAATGTTTGTTGAATGAATGATTAGGTTAGTTTTAAGACCCATAACAAACTCCAGCTAACATTGGTTTTCTTGTAAAAATCTCAAATGAATAAAATTCAAAACTCATATGTGAGACTAATATCACAATTATAGTTATGAACTTGATTTTCAAACAGAGGTAGATTTAAGGGGACTCTATCAGAAGATGACTATGCTCCCCTGCCCATAGGTGGGCAGGGTTATAAAAGACAAACCTGTTTATGGCTCCTTCACAGCCCACATTTCCTAGGGTGGCATAACACCCCGAGATAGGAGGGGATAGGACTGTGCACTGCCAGAGCAGGAAGTGTGATGACAGCCACCTCTCAGTTCTTCAATGCTGGGGTTTTTTTTAAACCTTTTTTTAAATTGTGGTAAAATATACATAACATAAAATTTACAAGTTAACCATTTTAAGCGTACAATTCAGTGGCATTAAGTATATTCGCAATATAAGCATCACCATTATCTATTTACAGAATTTTTCATCATCCCAAACAGAAACTCTGTACCCATGAAACAATAATTCCCCATTCCCCCACCTTCCAGCTTCTGGTAACCTCTGTTCTACTTTCTGTCTCTATAAAGTTGCCTTATATATATGGAAGCATACAGTATCTGGACTTCTGTTTATGGCTTATTTCACTTAGCATGTTTTCAAGGTTCATCCATGTTGTAGCATGTGTCAGAATTTCATTCCTTTTTACAGCCAAATAATATTCCGCTGTATTTTTATACCACAGTTTGTCTATCCATTCATCTGTTGACAGCCACTTGGGTTGTTTCCACCCTTCAATTCTGTTTTAAATAATTCTGAAACTGATTAACATGAAAAATGTCAGGTAAATATCAGTGGTATCTCCCCGTGCCCTCCACCAAGCCCCTTTCATCCAAATTTAGGGTGGCTATGAAAAAAAGTGGCATTTCAATACTCAAACTTTGAAGCAACCAGAGCCCTAAATGGAGAAGATAGAATTGATCTGAAAATTACTTTTTTAAAGACTATGACATTTGGGTCACAAGTGTAATTTTGGCATCCATGTATTATATACTCTGGGAAAATGGAGCTAATAATTCACAGTGTCTCCCAAAAATGTGAAATGTTGGGGCAGAGAAGCAGAGGCAGAGCAGGACAATTGGCAGGGGAAAGTATTCTTTTCTAAGAATTTTCCAGCTTCCCCACTCCCATTCTTTTCATATGTTGAAATGTGCAAAACATAATCCTTTATGAGTGAATAAGCATAGCTGTGTCTAATTTTAATATTCATAAATTATCATAGGTATTTTGGAGCTATGAGTATTTTATTCTTTCAAAATTTCCACACTCTTTAACTGTACTTAATCCCCTAAAAACATTTTTCCTTGATTCAATATTTTACTTTTAAAATAAAATTTTAAACTCAACTATAATGTAATACTGAAAAATGCACAGATCCTAAGTTTATCTCTCAAGGAATTTCCTCAAGGTGAACATACCATTACCACCCCCAGAAGCCTCCCACATGCCCCGTTCCAGTCTCTACCATACACCCAAGATGACCACTATCTTGACTTCTCTCACCATCGATTAGCTTTCATGTTTTTGAACTTTATATAAATGGAATCATGTAATATGTCTGGCTTGTCTGGTTTCTTCCTCTCAACATTGTGAGATTCATACATGTTGTTTTGTGCAGTTGTTTGTTTATCGAACATGAAATGGAATGTAAGCTATTCCGTTGTTCAATTTGCAGAACGTCTTCATCTCTCATTTTATCGTTCTTGGGCACAGGGAGCTAATCAAGTTCAATTGCAAAAGTTGTTTATAGTCAAAACTCAGCAGAACATAACATGGATTAGAATTACAGAATCCTTGAGTTGGAAAGGACTTTAAAGGTCATCTAGACACTACCCCCTCGCCTATCCAGTTTTTTTTGTTTTTTTTTTTAAAATATTTATTTATTTTTGGCTGTGTTGGGTCTTTGTTGCTGCACGCAGGCTTTCTCTAGTTGCGGTGAGCAGGGTCTACTCTTCATTGCGGTGCACAGGCCTCTCATTGAGGTGACTTCTCTTGTTGCGGAGCACGGGCTCCAGGTGCACGGGCTTCAGTGGTTGTGGCACATGGGCTCAGTAGTTGTGGCTCGCAGGCTCTAAGAGTGCAGGCTCAGTAGTTGTGGCACACGGGCCCAGCTGCTCCGCGGCATGTGGGATCTTCCCGGACCAGGGCTCGAACCCGTGTCCCCTGTATTGGCAGGCGGATTCTTGACCACTGCGCCACCAGGGAAGCCCTCGCCTATCCAGTTTTGATACAACTATTTCTCCTGATCATTGCTCTGGTCAGATCACTTCCCATTCACTGCTGAAGGCATCCAGAGTTCGTACCCAGTATTCTGAGCCTTTCACGGTCCTGTCCCGATCCTGTCCCGCTACACAGCAGGAAGCAGCATCTCCTCCCACTTCTTGCAGCCTCTCTTGGCTGCCCCTCCTCCGAGGTGCTCTGGGCTGGGCCCGCCATCTGGTGGCAGCTCCAGGGATGGGACTGATGCTTTACTTCTCTGTCATCTGTAGGCCTGTGCCTTGAGCTCCCTTTTTCCTTGTCCTTCTGCTCTGTTGGGCCAGGCCCTCAATCTTTTTCATACATGAGTATTTTCTTTAACCTCATTCCCCAATCCTACTTCTTACACTGTTCTTAACTTGTTATCTTAATAAAATATCTCTCCTTGTCTTTTCCTCTCCTGTTTGACAGGCAGAACTTAAAAAGAAAACAAGATATGCTGAAAGGTCGCTGCCCATCCATCTCTAAAGCTCTAAGCGTTCAAGAGGTTTCCCCACAAAACTTCCATCAACTTACTAATCATTCTCATATTAAAGATGTTTTCTCAGAATATACATTTTTTTCCATATCCAAGTACAATATTTTAGCCCCTTGATGAGTTATACTTTTTTCCTTTTATATTTTTCTATATATCTAAAGTTTCTAAAAGGAATGTGTTAATATAAATAGGAATACAATAAATGTTATTTAGAAAGGGAAAGAAAAAAGAAGCTTTATGGCAAATAGGACTTTTGTTTTTTTTTACTTTTTCCTTTTACATTATTTTGTATTTCTCCAAATTTCCTAGAAGAAGCATGTTTTAAATATAAATAGGGAATACAGTAAGTGTTACTTTAGAAGAAAAACGGGGGACTTTATGGCAAACAGGACCATCAGAAAGCTTGTTAAACTAAGGTGGGACAGACAAGCTGTTTGAAGTAAACTATTGGTAACAGATCTTGACTTGTAATTAAGTGTTGGTGGCCCTGTAATGAGTCTGTGGTTTCAGGAGGGGTCTCCCATGGCTCCTGGAGCTACACCTGTCTTGAGGATTATTTGTCCTTGGCTTTATGGTGATTCTCATCTTCCTGAGCAGAAGCAGGAATGGGGGCAGGATGCTACCTGGAGAACGATTTACTTTGCCCAGTTTATTGAGATCCTTTTATCTGCGAATGCCGGGTACACAGTGGAGAGACAAAAAGTTTCCTTACGGTCCCGAAACATGTTACCTACAAGCTCGAGCATCTCTACCAACAGTTAAAATGGCACAGTGGCCAGGTACAGGGATCAGCAAGGTTTGGCCTAAGCCTCTGCTTAGACTGGAGTACTAGAATGGCTTCCCAGTGGAGAGAATGAAAAAACTCCTCAAAAGATTTTATAGGCCAGCTTAGGAATCTGTTTGCTTGTAACTTTTTTTTTCCTTAGAGAATGCATTCATTTATTCAGCAAACATTTATTAAGTGCACAGTTATGTGCAAGGTGCTGCTTTAGATATAAGTGTAAAAATAAGAAATAGCTCCTGCCTTCCAGGTGCTTACAGTCTAGGAGGGGAGATAAGGCATGTATGCAAATAACTATCATACAGGATTATAGTTTTAGCAAATTAGAATAGTAAGGGCAAAAAAGGGAGCTCACACACTGTGCTGCTAGGAAATGTGTTAGAGTGGGGAAAAAAAGGATTTAAAATGTTTATGTAGTGTCTACTTGAATGGGAATGATACAGAAAACATTCAAGCAAAAAGACAATCTGTCCTATTAAGTTACTTTTTATACCTAGACTGAAATATTTTTAAAGAAAATAATCCAAGGTGTTACTAATGATCTGACTATAAATTATAACATAAATTCAATGCTGCATTTTCTTACTGTTCTATGTTGTTTTAAAGTTTTTCTTTTAAAAAAGGAAATACTTAGAAGAACATAAAAGCCTTTTTCATTATAATATAGTAAAAGGGAATTTTACGTTTATTGAATGAACAATAAAATAGTAATGAAATTTTATGTTTTCTGCTCTCCTTTTCTTCTCAACCTCAGGAAAAACTGATAGACTCTCTTAGTAAAAAAATTAATCAAGTATACAAAGTCTGCATTGGAGATGCTGAGGTTGGCAGCCTCAACTCAGTTCAAAAGCTGGTAAGAGTAGAGTCTCGCCTGGTGGAACTGAGTGATCTCATTGAATCCATTCCCAAAGAAAACGTGGAGGCAATTGAAAGGATGAAACAGAAAGAACGACGGCAAAAGTACAGTCACTGTCTTATGATGTAAATGTAGTGAAAGACTTAATGAGAAGCTGTTGTTGCTTGGATTCCACACACATTAAGGAAGTCTATTATATGGCAAGTCTCTATTATACGCCATATAGAGACACAGTGGAATCAAACCCAGCCCTGCCCTCCTCATGGAGCTATTATTTAGTGTGGAGACATATAACATCCATATTCTTACGAAATAAATATCTCGTTATCAATGGTAAAACGAGCACTGTGAAGGAAAGAGTTCATCAGGGGCAAATGACATAGTTTCGGATGGGCAAGGGGTCCTTCTAGCCTGAAAAAGTGAATTTTCAGAGTGAATATTCACTACTTACATGAAAATTTTCAAAGGGCTATAAATGTAGAAGGAGAACTATACTTGTGGTGAAGGGCCCAAGACTAGAATTAGGAGCCTTTCATTGGAAAACTACAGGGAGACTCAATCAATGAAGGAATTGTTTGAAAGTTAGAGCCATGTAATGAGGGTTTTCCTCAGTTCCTAACTGCCAACACTTAAATACATCACATTTACTCATTAACTCATTTATTCCTCAAGATAATCTCATGAAGATTGTCATCCCTGGAACACATACCACCACCCTCACCTCCACCCCTGCCCAGCCCCCATGTCCCCACATCTTTGCCTAGCTTGGGGCCTTTCCCGGAGAATCCACTGATTTAGAAATTTCCATACCAAGTTAAATAAGGATTTTATGTACATACTACCTTTGAGGCAATGATTATTATAAATATAATATGATCCCTAGTATAATGTAGCATATAGAGAATGCTTATAGGTGGAATAATGTTCTTGTTATAGCAAAAAAACATGTTGGCAGGCATACTAGAACTATGGCTATGAGCATGGGCATTAGAGCTGACCTGCCTGGGTTCAATCCAGGTTCTGCCATTTACAACTTTTGTGACCTTAGGCAGGCCACACAACCTCTCTTAAGTTTCAGTTTCCTTATCTGTAAAATGGCAGTAATAATGGAACTTATCTCACAGGGTTGTTGTGAGGATTAAATTAAATAATCTATGTAAAAGCGCTAAAGCATGCTTGGCATATAGTAAGTACTCAAAGAGTAGCCATTAATATTAGATACTTTGTTACTGCTTACATTACTGGGGTGGGGGGGATATGGTTTCCTCCATATAAAAACAAAGTCCAGAATATATTAAGGTGATCCTGATGGGATTTTATTGAATATGAAGCAATATTTTTAAGAAATCATAAATGAAAATCACTCCTTCCAGAAGATGACCTTTGACTAATTATACTAAGAGCATTTGCATCTTGTAATTACTACTATTTCCAGTAGTGATACATGAACCTAATTCCAATTACTTATCATTCTTATCAAAAGGAGAATTTTACTGGATTTTTCCCATAGTTTGGAGGCACCTAACATAACACCTAATTTTGCATAAAAATGTTCAGTGAATGTTACATTGATAATTATATACATCCATACAAAAGCTATCACTTGTCCAGTGGTTATTCTGTACCAGGCATTGGACTAGACAGTTTGCATAAGTCAGCTCATTTAATTTTATCTTCATAACAACCCTAAAGAGAACAAAGACAAATACTATTTCTTGGCCTTAATTTGAGGATAACATTCAAAAAGATTTACTGGAAAGTATGTTTTTGTGGTTATCCATTGAACTATATACACTTGTGATCTGTGTACTTTTCTCCACATTATACTTCAGTAAAAAGGTTTAAAAAGAGGGGGAAATAGCTGGAAATTAATGCAAGTGGCTGCCATACAGATTAACTGCGAAGTACCGAACTGTAAATGGAGTGATGAGAAAGCTTTGCTGAGGTGCTTGTTTTAGACCAAGATTTGGATAGATTTTACTTCTTCCAAAATGGTGGCATGCATTTTCTTCCTATTTCAACACAAACAGGATTTGTTGTTGAAATTTCACCTGAATATTCAAAACCCATAGATTTGGGTGAAGATGAAGTATTATTTTCATTTAACCTTAAAGGAAACTTTATAATATTTAGATAATTCTTTACCAAATAGTAATGATGTAGGTCTTTTTTACTTTCTGTGATTTATAGTTAGAACAATGTCTTCCCCTCTTGACAGGTTGCGTGAACAGAAAGTGAAAGAAAAACAAAAACACCAGGAGGAAAGGCTAAAAACTGCTCTGGAAAGAGCAGGAGCACAACCAAAGAAAAAGGTTTGTGTTTTGTTATTGATAGGTTCCACTACATCAATGTGTGAGGGCTTCTGTGGTGCAAAAACAAAATACCTAACTCATCTAATTTATCCAGGTTAAACTTCAGTAAGATTGCTAACAGCTTAAATTGATCTCTCTCTGGTTCCTTGCTACTTTTAGAATGATTCAAATTACTGGTTCTACAGTTCTCCATTAGACTAACTTTTTGGTAAAAGAAACCTCTCCCCTCTCCTCTTTTTCTTTAGCTTCAGGTGCCATGAAACTAGAGAATTAAAAAAATAATAGTAAGTGAATTACATATTACTGGAAGGGTCTTTTAATCCTCACACTGTAAAAATAATGAGACTTATAGTTGAAGTTAAAATAATTTACCCAGAGTCACTTCAGATTTAGCAGCAGAATCTGACCAGAAGCCAAGGTTCTTCATATTTCAAGACTACCTGTTCAATAAGTTTAGAATTGGGCAGTCACAGAGTGCATGCGGTCTATGACTCCCCCTAGGTGTGAAGGGCCTTTTGTTTCTATATGCCACTCTCCCTCCTCTGAGCTAGAGTCTGAAGTATATTCCAGGAAGGCAATCTCATAGTTAACTGCAAAGCTAATATGGACATTGATTCTCACCATAGTCACAGCTAACCTATAGTGAATGCTTCTGTGCCTCACAACCAGCCTTTGAGGTAAGTACTTAAAGTTCTGAAGTATGGTAACTGTTAATATGTACTATGTCAAAAAGTGATAATTAATTTTATTTAAATAAGCATTTCATCTTTAAAAGGGTCTGTACTTATCTAGTTCAACTCTGCTTCTCTTGAGAAGTTCAACTCTAACTTCTCTTCTTCTAAGAGAGAATTAATCATTCATCACCCTGCTATATGTATATACTATTATTTACTAAACTCACCAAATTAAAGTGATTATTTTTTAATATATCCATCTTTCCTTTTAGACCATGAATGAGTTTTATGACCTTTGTATCCCCAATGCCTGGCACATAGTGGACACTCAATAAATGCTTACTGAATTAACAGACTAAAAATGAGAATGAAAACTAAATCTGGAAGAAAATTGGAGAAAGAATGTTGATAAGTCAACAATGTATGAAGACCTCTGAAAGAAGATTTTACTCTTTCAGAGGACATTTCATCACTGGCAATTTTCTCAGACAGAAATTAATAACAAAGGTTATCAAAGGAGATCATCACCAGTGAGGGAAAAAATATGACATTAGGAAAGGAATTCAAGGATTCCAGTCCTCTAAGGATATTTTTGTTGTTATAATGAGGGGAGGACTGCTAGTACTATTTAGTTCTCTGGAGTCAGGAATGTCAAACATTCTACAATGCAGGGGACAGTCACACACAGGGTTGGTGCCCCTTTTGAGGCACAATGGAAATGTCCCATCAAATTTCATGTCTAACAGAACAGTTTTCTTATCCATTTAATTTATACAAATTCAGATATAAAGGCAAAACAAAAAATAAATGAATGAATAAGAAGGAGGAGAAAAGACTCAAAGAGAAAGATTAGTATGATATACTTGAGTATATGCTCCAGAGAGAATAAATAGGTATGAACTGGGGTATCCCTAAGCCTCTCCTGGTGGGACCAAGAGCCAACAGGATTTCTAGTGCCTAAGAAAATAGTACATGGTTTTCTCAGGGTTTTGTTTAACAGGATTTTTAAATGCCAGTCAGCTGTTGCTTAGCAGAGGAAAGTGGTCTCTTCGAACCAATGGAGTAGAAATTAGCTATGGCAATTACTGAGAAATGAAGTGTTGGCCTCAAACATGGAGTTTCTCTAAGCTTAGCATACCTGAAACACAAGCTATCTGATGACTTTATCTAAATCCTCCCACTTGCCCATAAAACCTAACTGCCCTGTCTTCTGCATACCATGGTGCTCCATTCGTTACTTAACTTTGCCTGCATTTGGACATCCATTAGGTTATCAATCCCTTTGTAACTGGGATTATTATTTACTATTTTAAACTATATTATTCTACAGAAAAATCAAGTTAATATTAGTATTTTAGTTACACTTCAATAGAAAATGGTTATATGAAAATATTAAGTACTTTTTCTTTTGTTTCAGCTGGGAAGACAACTTATCTACCGCTCAAAACCTCCATCTGGTAACAAACGTGAACTACTTTTAGTCAAGGATACAAGAACAAAATCACTGGAGCAAGAATATTTTTTCACTTGAATAGGAGCAGTAAGACATTTATAACCAGAATGCTTTAGGCATATTTTATAGATTTTTGCTTTTCAGTAATGGCAATATTCTGCCCCACACACAGGCCTAACCAATTTCAGGAAGACAGGTCCTTACTCTAAAAGGCTCTTAGGATTGGAAATGGGAGTTATTTTCTTTTGTTGAAGACCTTTATTATCCACATCCTAACCATTATTCCATACAGCTAAGCATTTATACTTTCTGTTGTCCCAGGTGGGGATACACATCCAAAGTGACCTTACTGATGTAACTGTATGGTGAATGACCATTTAAGTGCAATAATGGCATTCTGACAACCTAAGACTTTAAATAATCTTTTTTTTTTCAACCAGTCCACAGGAAAGTTCATAGTGTAAATTTTATCACTGTGGAGTATACATTTTAACAATGTGCAACTCTAAAATACTGATTTGAGGAGTTTAAAACTTAAATGAAAACTACTAGATTATGTTCTCATGAGAACATAATGAGACATAACCAACCATGAGACTGATTTTTAATTCACATTAAGGGGTTCTGTTCAGAAAACTTAATTCTCTTAAGTGAACAAACCATATGTCTTCAGCCTACATGTCAGTTCACAATTTCTGTTGTGTTCTATACTCAAAACCATCTTAATTTTCAGGTGACGTTTCAATTTTAGCTGTAATGTGCATATCATTTAGCTCACATTGATACAGAATTAACATGTAATTTATTGACTACTAAGTAAAATAATACAGTCTATATTAACTCTAAGAAAATATTTAACTTTATATGTGTCCAAAGTGGCTCAAAAATAACTCTAAAAGAAACAGTTGCTTTTAAAAGGTCTCAGTTAATACACAATTACGAGGGCTAAAATTGACTTTCATAAACATTTATAGAGCATATAAATAAATTTCCCTTATAGAAAAAAAAATACAGCATTGGGCTTACATGAAAACCAACTTGAATAAAGTTGGGTGGCTTTTAAAGCATTAGTTCTGTGAATAATTTTTCAACTGTTTCAACATTTGAGCTCTGCATGTAAATATCTGAATATGAATAGCTCACAGTCAAGTTGAAAAACAAACAAATCTTTATTGTCTACAAATATATATAAAAAAATTCCCCCCAAAAGATGCTATTCTCTCATTTCCCCATCTTCTTCTTCTTCTTCAACACCCCTGATATAAAGGACATTATTACACCTGTAAACAGAAAAACAGTCCATTTTGTTGTTCCAACAAGAAACCATATAAGATCTGAATTACTATGTTTATTAGATTTTTTCATTAATGCTAAAATTATAATACATCATTTCTTTCTCTTTTTAAAAAAAATTTACCTTTGGTTTGTTAAAGAGCACATGACACTCATTTTTATACCATGCGGTTGTTAAAAAATGGTATCTTTATGATCTTCCAAAGGGAATAATGACTAGAATTTGGAGATGTGAAGCTAGTTCTAGAAAATAAGTGTAATACGAATCCCTAACAGCAGCCAGACCCACCTAAAATTCAAAACCAAGCTCTTGCAACTAAAACCACTGAAAAAGGTACAGTTAAGAGCTAGAAAGTTTAATATCAACACTAGAAAAACCTTAAGAATGAACAATTCCCAAATATTTAAATCTGCTTTGACAAGTTTAACAATTTCAAGAATCTTGAAGTCTAGTTGTAGAATGTTATGTTAAAATTAATAGTGATTAAAAAAAAGTAATTCTGAGATTGGGGCACTAATAGTTTATTTAAACAGGTATTTTTACTGCTCACCAGTAACTTCTAATATAAACTACTGATGTTTTGTTACCTTATTAAAACTTCACCCAGATGTCCAGATAATGCTCCATCTATGTATTCTTCTGTGTTTGCAAGCTTTAAATAAAAAGAAAATATATTAGTATAATCACACAAGAGGAAAATAGTATTATACACCTAATATTGGTGAGGGAACTTATTAACAGAGACCTTTCGGTACCAATGACTCACATTTACCTACAATAATTAGAAGATTAGCTTTCTATTACTACTGTAGTACTTTTTGGTTTCATATAAACATTCAGTAAAGTTAACATTGATGGATATAGAACTGATATATAATAAAGCTCGTTTCAACACAATATTTTAAATATCTCAATAATGTACTATTTCTTTCTATTAAACATTAAAACAACATGTCAAGGAAGACAGTCTCCAATTTATGAATAAGCTGTGAATAATTCAGGTCTAAAGAAACAGACGTTAACTTTTCTCAGAGTAATAGCATTATATCATATTGAGGAACCCAATGGGTACAAAAGCTATGGCTAAAATACCAAGTACTCTTATATTAGTCAACAACCAAACTAAAGAACTGAATAAGAATTTTTAAAAATTATGTGCTAATAAACAGGAAAAAAATAAGTTCTTAAGAGGAGGTTTAATTAAGAGTGACCTTTATCGTTACTTTAGAGAACTCTATTATTTCTAATTTTACATCAAAATGTTTAGCTTTCCTTTTACATAAAGATAAACTTTACTTATAATTAAAAAAAATTACAATCAGTGCTACTGGGACTCACAAAAGAAATGAACAAGATAGAAAGGAAACAGGGAAGTTTCCTTCATTAACTAGGCAAGTGGGCAAAGGGAAAGAAAAATAGGTCTTAGGATATAACGTAAGGCATTTAAAACATGTTAATGAATTAATAATGCTACTGGATATTATTCCTTCTCCTATAGAGAACAAAAAATAACCTCTTATACTCAGGGGATATGGTTTTGTCTGAAATTGTTGCCAACAATTAGCTTTGTATGCAATAGCTCTCAGAAATAATGTATTAACATCAACTAATTTTTTTTTAAAGCGATTATTTCCAGCAGATGTTCACCAACATTTAAACTCGTTTCTAAATTATAATAATGCTCCAAAGGCCTTCTACCACACTTTAAAAATTGAACTATAGCTGATTTACAATACTGTGTTAGTTTCAGGTGCACAGCAAAGTAATTCAGTTACCCCATTTTTCAGATTCTTTTCCATTATAGGTTATTATAAGATATTGAATATATAGTCCCCTGTTTTATACAGTGGGTCCTTGTTGTTTATCTATTTTATACACAGCAGTGTGTATCTGTTAATCCCAAGCTCCTAATTTATCTCTCCCCTCACTCCTTCCCCTTTGGTAACCACAGGTTTGTTTTCTGTCTCCGAGTCTGTTTCTGTTTCATAAATAAGTTCATTTGTATCATTTTTTAGATTTCACATTTAAGTGATATCATATGATATTTGCCATTTTCTGTCTGACTTCCTTCACTTAGTATGATCATCTTTAGGTCCATCCATGTTGCTGCAAATGGCATTACTGCATTCTTTTTATGGCTGAGTAATATTCCATTGTGTGTGTGTGATACATATGTACCACATCTTCTTTATTCACTCATCTGTCGATGGACATTTAGGTTACTTCCATCCACGTCTTGGCTATTATAAACAGTACTGCTATGAACACTGGGGTGCATGTATCTTTTTGAATTAGTGTTTTCTCCAGATATATGCCCAGGAGTGGGATTGCTGGGTCATATGGTAACTCTATTTTTTGTTTGTTTGTTTTTGCGGTACGCGGGCCTCTCACTGTTGTGGCCTCTCGCGTTGCGGAGCACAGGCTCTGGACGCGCAGGCTCCGGACGCGCAGGCTCAGTGGCCGTGGCTCCGGACGCGCAGGCTCAGCAGCCATGGCTCACGGGCCCAGCTGTTCCGCGGCACGTGGGATCTTCCCAGACCAGGTAACGAACCCGTGTCCCCTGCATCAGCAGGCGGACTCTCAACCACTGCGCCACCAGGGAAGCCCTATTTTTTAGTTTTTTAAGGAACTCCCCCCATACTGTTCTCCATAGTGGCTCCACCAATTTACATTCCCACCAACAGTGTAGGAGGGTTCCCTTTTCTCCACACCCTCTCCAGCATTTATTGTGTGGAGATTTTTTGATGATGGCCATTCTGACCAGTGTGAGGTGATACCTCATTGTAGTTTTGGTTTGCATTTTTCTAATAATTAGTGATGTTAAGCATCTTTTCATGTGACTTTTGGCCATCTGTATGTCTTCTTTGGAGAAATGTCTATTTAGGTCTTCTGCCCATTTCTTGATTGGGTTGTTTGGTTTTGTTTTGTTTTTTTGATATTGAGTTGTATGAGCTGTTTGTATATTATCACATTTTAAATAAAATCCAAAATTCTTACAATCCCTTAAAAGGTCTTCCATGACTACCATTCTAATCTTTCTATCATACTTCCTGTAACTCACTCTGCCCTCACCTTCTTGTTGTGCCTTGAAAAGAAAAAGCATGTTTCTGCCGCAAAGCCTTTGCAACTTGCTGTTCCCTCAGATTGGGATGCTCCTTCCCCAAACACTCTCTTCAGCTGCTCACTCAATTCTGGTCTCTGTCTAAATTTACTTCCTCAGAGAGGCTTTCCCTGGCTATCCTATCTAATACTGTACACTCTTGTCACCCTCTTCCATTTCTGCTTTCTTTTTCTCCATAGCATCTATCATTACCTGATACCATATCACATTATATTACCATCTCCCATCACTAAAACACAAACTTCTTGAGGATAGGGACTTTGTTTTTGTTCACTGGTGTATTCACAGTGCCAGGCACATAGGGGCTCGCAGTAAATATTCACTGAGTGAACAAACTCAAAAGCATCACCAATGCGGTTAGTTACTCAGAGATACATTTCATAACTCTGGCAGGTTCACTAGGAAGCCATATTACTTCTAAAATCAAATATTTGGTGGGTATTCTTTATTCCTTTCTTTTAATGAGATATAGTTCTTTATAAAATTATCTTTTAAAGTATACAAGTCAGTGGTTTTTAGTATATTCATAAAGTTATGTAATTATCACCACTATCTAAGTCTGGAACATTTTCAGCACAATGGATATAGTCTTCAAATTTCTCTATGGCCTTGGTATTTTCCAGGCCAAAACCATGCTCTATAAGAACTTTGGGGACCTGAGCATTGTCTGTTCAGGTGGTAAACTCTTAAATTAAGGAAAATGTCAGCTTTGGGCCTACAAGTGCTCCTATTAGTACTGTGTCTACTGCACTATCAGTTTGGAATACTTGGAGTCATGATTGGTTTGACCACCTATCTAGGTACCCTTTAAAGTTCACTCATCAGCCATTAATCAGTCACATAAATACCTGCGCTTCAGGAAAATATAACCTCAAACTCTTTCTTCAAAAACCTGGCTGAAAACTATTGAATTAAACAACAAAAAAACCAAACACCCCAATTTAAAAATGGACAAAGGACATGAAGGACATGAACAGACATTTCTCCAAAGATATGTAAATGACCAATAAGCACATAAAAAGATCTTAACATCACTAATCATTAAGTAAATGCAAATCGAAACAATGAGATACCACTTCACACTCTTTAGGATGACTATTAAAAAAAAAACCCAGAAAATAACAAGTGTTGGTGAGGATGTTAAGAAACTGGATCCCTTGTACATTGTTGGTGAAATGTAAAATGGTGCAGCTGCTGTGGAAAACAGTCTGGCACTTCCTCAAAAAATTAAACAAAGAATTACTGTATGATACAGCAATTCCACTTCTGAATACAGACTCAAAAGAACTGAAAGTAGAGACTCTAACTGATATTTGTACACCTATGTTCACTGAACTATTCACAACAGTCAAAAGGTGGAAACAATTCAAATATTCACCAACAGAAGAACGATTAAAATGAGGTGGAGTTGACCCTTGAACAACACAGGTTTGAGACCGCATGAACAAGCTGATGCAGAACCACGGATACGGAGGGCCAAGTATGGACTCAAGCATCTGTGGATTTCAGTATACCAGGCAGGTCCTGGAACCAATCCCCCAAGGATACTGAGGGACCGCTCACACAATGGAATATTTCAACCATAAAAAGGAATGAAATTCTGATACATGCTACAACATGGATGAACCCTGAAAACACCATGCTGAATGAAATAAGTCAGACACACAAGGACAAATATTGTAGGATTCCACTTATATGAGGTTCCTAGAATAAAGACAAAAAGAACATTGTTTACCAGGAGGCAAAGGGAATGGGGAGTTATTGTTTAATGGGTACAGAGTTTCCCTTCGGGATGATGAAAAAGTTCTTGAAATGGATAATGGTGATGGATGCACAACCATGTGAATGCAGTTAATGCCACTGAGTTGCACACTTGAAAATGGTTAAAGTGGTAAATTTTGTGCTATATATATTTTACCTCAATTAAAAACAAAAAACAAAACGTGGCTGAAACATTTACAGAAGCTAGTTTAATAGACAAGTAGCCAGTTCATTAATTCTTTTGGTCAGTCTGTCTTCTCCCTCAAGAATTGCTTTTATCGGGCTTCCCTAGTGGTGCAGTGGTTGAGGGTCCGCCTGCCGATGCAGGGGACACGGGTTCGTGCCCCGGTCCAGGAAGATCCCACATGCCGCGGAGCGGCTGGGCCCGTGAGCCATGGCCGCTAAGCCTGCGCGTCGGAGCCTGTGCTCCACAATGGAAGAGGCCACAACAGTGAGAGGCCCGTGTACCGCAAAAAAAAAAAAAAAAAAAAAAAAAAGAATTGCTTTTATCAAATTACTTTGATGTTGTACATTTAGCATTCATCAAAAGACTTAAGAGTTTCACTGGAAAAGTTTCTCTCAGAGCTAAGTGCTGGGAAAAGTTTTGCTTTTTCTGCGAACTCTAGTGTATTTGTCTTATGGCATTGTGAATCAAATGTCTGAGCTCTTCTTACTTTTAACCGCTAGGAGTCAAATCCGTGCTTGAATTTTGGTTTAATATGTCTCATACATAGTTATCACAGTTACAACACCCTCCTTGGCCTTGACTTTATTCCTGAATTTTGCTCTGTGTTTGTCAATTAAATTAATTACATCTTTGTAAGTCACACTAAACCTTTGAGGAGTCAGGTGAAGAAAAATAAATACAATTTAATGATCTTTGTAACTCTTCAGCTTACCTGCATGTTCATATAGCCATCTACAGACACCAGGTAGCCTTTGTACTCCATTCCCCACTTAAGCTTCACCATTACTGGCTTTCCTGTTAATCCATTGAGGAAAGGTTTGGGATTGAGGGGCAAACTCTGCACAAAGAACAAAAAAAGAACCCAATTGATTATTTTTCCTTAGTTTGGCTTCCATTACCTACTCTCTTCTCTAACAAATCACCAATATTTTATAGTATCCAAATGAAGCAAAACTCTTGTTTCCTCACATTATTACATAATTTTCACTTTTGTTGAAGAACATCAGAGAAACTTAAATACCCAGTTAGCCAATTTCACCTTCAATCCATCAAGACTTGTAGAAGTATTCATTGTTCACTTAAGAAACACTGAACACCTAATATGCATCACTCACTGTTCCAAGGCCATAAAGAAACAAAGGTAAAGGCAGAAAAAAGAAAAAAAAAAAAAGCAGATAACAGTCCCTGTCCTCAGGCCCACAGTGGGAGGGGGGAGGGCCAAAACACATGCAAATAGACAATTATTTTGCAATGTAGCAAGAGGAGATATGCTGTGTACAAGGGTACCAAACAATCCAGGTTAAAAGAAAAGGAAGAGTTGCCTGAAATAAGTAATGCCTCTGTTTTAAAGAATGAGAGGTATTTCCAGAGGGAAAAGGGCTGATCTGGTGGGGTGGGGGTGGGGGTACCTATGTAAAAGGAGGGAAGAGTGAATGAACAAGGGATCTCAGGGACACACAAATTAGTTTTGTATGAGGCTACAGAAGGAGGCAGGGACAGATCATGCTCCACGATCTTCAACTGAATTCCAGGAGCTAGGACTAGGTCTTCTTTGACTTTGCAGTGCCTCCTACATATGGGCAGTCACTTAATGTTTGTTTATTCAGCTAACCGGTAGTACCCCCAGTGAATTCAGACTTTTCTTCCTTTCCTCATCTGCTCACTCATCGGCCAAAGAAAACCAAGAAACTTGGCTACTAAACCCTCTAGAATAAGCACATTCACAGTGATCGCAAATGGATCTCCAGTTTTCACTCATCTTTCTCCAACTTATTAGCCACATGGCAAGTATTATTTTTATCATACCATGTCTCTGCTTAAAATGCTTCGATGGCTTCCAACTGCACTTGGAGTGGAACCCAGACCTCCTAAAACGGCCTAAGAGGTCTTGCCCGACCCTATCTCATGACCACTATCCTTGCAGGCGGCTGTGGCTTTCTCTCAATTCCTCCAGCTAGTCAGGTGTTCCTTCCGGCCTCACAGCCTGTGCTCCTGTTCCCTGAGCTTGAGGTACACACGCTTCCTCCTGCTCTTCACGGGGCTGCATTCCATATCTCTTAGATTTCAGGTTCAATACCTCCTCCAAGGGATGCCACCTGTAACCACTCTTCTAACGTACCACGGCGCCCCCTCACAGCACCGTTTGCTCCCTTCTTAGCAGTTAACGTTATTCAAAATTATGTATTTATCGTTGTTTGATTAATGTCTGAGTTAACCTAGAGCAGGGTTCGCATCAGTATTTTTTATCCTATATTCTTAGCACCTAGAACGTTACCGGGCCCTGGCAGGTGGCAGGCGCTCAGTAAAGCTTTGCTAAACGAACAGGAGAATGCTCAAAGCCTGGGCTCTGTATTCCAAAGGGCTGCAGGGCCCCCCAACATCACGGGACGAAAGCGGATTGTGGAGTGTGATAAGTGGGACGTGAAAAACCGCTTCATTTTTACCCCAGCCCTGTGGCCCCAGGCAGCAAGGACACCTCAGACTCGGAAACAAAACGAAGACGGGGAAGGGGTCAGGGGCACTCCTGGGAAGGGGAGTGCTTCGGAAGGAGGGCGCGCCTCAGACACCCAGAGCAGGGAGAAAGGGGCTGGCCACCCGGCGCGCCGCGCCTCACGCGGATGAATGGGAAACGCGCGAACCAACCACCAGGCCCGGCAAGGCTGGTCACCCGCCCTCTCTCTCTCACGGGACACTTGCCGCTCTCTTTCTCCTTACCATCGCGACTACTGCTGCAGTAGTGGGCAAATGCTGCAGGCTACTCGCCGCCGACCCAGCTGTCGTCCGACCCTCGTGACTGGAGTAGCCACAGCAGGGACGCCAGCCGCGTAGCTTCCAGAGAAATGGCCGCCAAATAGCAGCGTGACCTTTCACCTCCGACTACCACTCTTCTGGCTTCTGTGATTGGACGCAAAGAGGTGCGTGCTGATTGGAGGAGGTGGCTGTGCATGTCTCCTAGCAACCAGCTGCGCCGAGTGAGTGCGCGCGTCCCTGGCAGTGCGCGGGCCTCTGGGAAACCGGCTGCTCCAAGCCAATGGGAGGATACCTGCGAGGCTGCAAATGCCGTGAGGCGGCTCTGGTTTCTCGTTTGCTCACCTAACTCGAGGATGCACTGTGTACCCTGTAGAGTGGACGTGATGTCTTGCCAACTTGGCTAGTGGGGGGTTCCTTTGTCCTCGTACACCTGGGAGAACGAATTTGGGGCTCTCGGGTTTCCTCCTCACTTTCCCACAGAATCTGTGCTGGGAGGTCTCCTCTGACACGGTCCCCTTCTCTCTGTTCTGTAATGCTCAATGCTCATGTCAACCCACTTCAGGGGAAGTGGGAGAAGCAAGACTAGATAGGCTAAGGGACGTGAAACGCACCGAAATAAGTCAAGTACAGAATATATTTCAGATGAGGTTACATGGAGTCTAGAACATGGTGTGGTGGGCTCCCACTCCATCTGTTTCTTTTGCGTTGTGAGCAGAGGCCCGCTACAGTCTTTATACTGCACTTATAGCAGAAGGTGGAGGATGTTTACGCTATCACGGATTGATCCTTCTAATATAAGAGTGGAATTGTTGGGTCATACAGTAATTCTGTACTTGACTTTTTGAGGAGCTACCAAACTGCTTTCCACAATGCCTGCACCATTTTACATTCCCACTAGCAATGTATGAGATTTCTAATTTCCCCACATTCTCACCAACACTTATTTACCATTAAAAAATATTATCATAGTCATCCTAGTAATCCTAATAATAATAAGCCGTCTCATTGTGGGTTTGATTTGTATTTCCCTAATGACTAATGATGTGGAACAACTTTTCATGTGCTTATTGGCCATTTGTATATCTTTGGAGAAATGTCTGTTCAAGTCCTGTATGCCTTTTTATATGTTCTATTTCTGGAACCCTTGAATGTATTGCCTAATTTGAAAAGTCATGTGACCATTCTGGGTCTCAGTTTCTTCGCTGATAACAATGAAGGGATTGGACTCGATCGGGGTTTTCAACCTCAATACTAGTGATATTTGGGGCCAGACAATTCTTGTTGTGGGGACTGCCCTTTGTATTGTAGAACGGATGTATTGTAGCAGTATCCCCAGACTTTACCAAGTAGATGCCAGTTGCGACGCCCTCCCTCCAAGTTGTGACAACCAAAATGTCTCCAGACATTGCCCAGTGTCTTCTGGAGGGCACAGTCGTCCCCTGTTGAAAACCACTGGATTAGATCCATGATTTGTAAACACAGGCCACAGACTTGGATCACTTTGCAGGTAGTATTGAGGCTTTGCAAACTATTTGTATTATTAAAAAATAAACAAAACAACTAACACATCGTACATTTATTTAACAGGGACTGTATAAGAATGATGAAAACCTGATGCTTCTCTGCTTTTGATTAGAATGAAATCAACTCGAAATACAAATACTAGTTGATAATCATGGATCAGAAGCTCTGATTGACATTTATAAAAATGGGAAAGCAAATTGGCAATAAATGATGTTTTTTAGTTTCATAAATCATAGATTCAGTTTGGGGGGAGGGTAGATAATAAAACCCTTTGCGGGTAAAAAGCTGGGAACCCCTCAGCTAGCTGACCAGTGTTAAATACTGACTTTAAACACAGTTCGGTTCTTTGCCGTACTTCCACAAGGTGGCAGTGGTGAGTTTTGAGTAAAATTTCTAATCATACAGGCACTTGGAAGTTAATCTGTTCAAAAGGGGACTTCACTGTTCTCAAAACACAAACGACCCACTACTGGGCATATACCTTGAGAAAACCATAATTCAAAAAGAGTCATGTACCAAAATGTTCATTGCAGCTCTATTTACAATAGCCCGGAGATGGAAACAACCTAAGTGTCCATCATTGGATGAATGGATAAAGAAGATGTGTGGCACATATGTACAATGGAATATTACTCAGCCATAAAAAGAAACGAAATTGCGTTATTTGTAATGAGGTGGATGGACCTAGAGTCTGTCATACAGAGTGAAGTAAGTCAGAAAGAGAAAGACAAATACCGTATGCTAACACATATATATGGAATTTAAGAAAAAAAAAATGTCATGAAGAACCTAGGGGTAAGACAGGAATAAAGACACAGACCTACTAGAGAATGGACTTGGGGATATGGGGAGGGGGAAGGGTAAGCTGTGACAAAGTGAGAGAGTGGCATGGACATATATACACTACCAAACGTAAAATAGATAGCTAGTGGGAAGCAGCCGCATAGCACAGGGAGATCAGCTTGGTGCTTTGTGGCCACCTAGAGGGGTGGGATAGGGAGGGTGGGAGGGAGAGAGACGCAAGAGGGAAGAGATATGGGAACATATGTATATGTATTACTGATTCACTTTGTTATAAAGCAGAAACTAACACACCATTGTAAAGCAATTATACTCCAATAAAGATGTAAAAAAAAAAAAACCACAGAAACGAAACAGAACAAAACCACATAGAACTTCTCCCACAGTCTCCTGTGCTGTATAGTCCCCATCCCCCTCATCCATCAAATGTTTCCAGTGAATCAAATTTTTAAAAATAAGCTTGTTATTCTACTTTTCATCTGTTACCCACCTTGTTGCTAGAAGTATCTCTAACCTCCCCTCCTCCAAAATAAAATGAAAATCTGGACATACTACTCTGCTACCTTTTTTTGGTTCCCATGTACCAGCGGCCTAAAACAAGTTCCTTCCCAAAGTTTCTTTCCAGCTTTATGTCTTTCCGTTCTGTCCCACAAACCACAAGCCTGGCCTTTGAATCACAGGCCATGTTTTTTTTTTGTTGTTTTTTTTTTACAACTCCATGTACTTACACATGATACTCTCTCCATCTAGAAATCCTTTCTCCTGTTTGCTTTGCCTGGAAAATTCTTATCTCCATGATCCAATTCAAATGGGCACTTTAGGTCTGAAGACTTCTCTTAAACTTCCCCAGGCCATTAGTTATTCTGTCACATGGTTCTACACCATCTATCCTGTTTTAACACCAGCTACCCTCTATTTTAGAGAAAAAAAGATTTTGTCCATTAACTCATTTGTTGCTGTTACATTTCGTTCCCTAATGCAATGCACATCATTTTCCACATTCTGTTGGCTAGAACACAGTCACATGACCTCACCTAAGTCCAATGGAGGCTGGGAAATGTGCTTTGTCAGTGCACAGGAGGAAAAAGGCAACGTGAACACAGAGTGGTCTCTGCCACCCTCAGAAATTCTACTCTAACAATTAGGTTACTTTTTACAATTTTACCTAACCTCTTATATGCCACCTGTTTACACTCATTCCATTTTAGGCTGTATATCAATATGTTATCCAGCTTCATTATCACCTTTCATTGTCCTGGGGTATTTATCAACTATAATTCCAATGCTGAAATAACTACTGTTAAATTTTGTTATCATCTCTTTTCTCTATGTATAAGTGTATGTATTTTGATATAGTTGGAATAATATATAAATTTTATCCTATTTTACTTAACATTATAGTAAAAATAATTTCTCTTTCTTAGGAATGTTTTAGTGTCAATATTTTTAATGGCTGCATAATATTTATCATCTATATAGATATACCCTAATTGTTGGGATTTAAGTTGTTTCTTGATTTGTTACTATATAAAATATCAATCTAGGAATATTCTATTTATGTATGTATATTTCTTTTTTTTTTTTTTTTTTGCGGTACGCAGGCCTCTCACTGCTGTGGCCTCTCCCGTGCGGAGCACAGGCTCCGGACGCGTAGGCCCAGCGGCCATGGCTCACGGGCCCAGCCGCTCCGCGGCATGTGGGATCCTCCCGGGCCGGGGCACGAACCCACGTCCCCTGCATTGGCAGGCAGACTCTCAACCACTGCGCCACCAGGGAAGCCCTGTATGTATATTTCTTTCCTTTATGTCCATGTATCTCTGTACAAGTCTTTCCGTAACATGGGTGCCTCTGTGCTACTAGAGGTAGTTTAGCGCAAAGTGTGTGGACTCTGGAATAGGCACTGCTTGAGTTCAAGTTCCTTCATGGGCCTTCTGACTTTGAGTTCTTCATTTGTATAGTGGGGCCAACGGTAGTCTCTACCTCCTGAGGTTTGGGATGACTAAATTAGTTAATAATTAAAAGAGATCCTTTCCTTCTTGAAACTTTCATTCATTTATTCAGCAAATATATATTGTGTCACAACGTGCTGATCATTATTCTAGGGGCTGTGGATGCAACTGTTCCAAAAGGAAGGAACAATCTGTGGGAGAAACTCAACCAGAAAGCAAAGAAATAATTACAACTCTTATGTGCTGAAAGGAAGTGAACTGGGCGGGGAGATAGAGAAACGGTATGGTGGAAAGTGAAACCAACTCAGATAAGGAAGTTCTATTTTGCCTAAATTTGTCTAAAGACCAGTCTGCCAAATGACGAATATGCCAAAAATTGCTAAATATCTAAAACAGGTTGTTCAGAACGTTCCCTGCAATGGTTTCACTGTCAGTGAGTGGCCAGGGTAGAGGCAAAGCTTCGGTTTACAAAAATAGAGAAGACAGCAAAACCTTTCTGATGGAAAGTTTACCCTCAAAGAGTGCTAGGCATCCTCAGATGAAATGCACGCAAAATTGATAATCAACTGAGCTGAACCCATAAATCCTTGGAGGAAAACAGCTGTAGCAAAATGACTGCATGTAATGAAAATTTCAAAAGCAATCAGTAATTCAGCAACTGTGCGTTTAGTGAATTGACTTCCTTCTGGAAGTCAGAGAAGGCTTTTCTGAGGAGGTGATATTTAACCTGAGGCCAAAAATATGAGAAGGCATAAAAACTCCTCTATTTGTAATAATTGGACTACTCACATAGTACATATTATAGATCGTTCTGTATTGTGGTATTCGTGTACATGTATTTGACATCCTACCATAAGTTCCTTAAGTGCAAGGTAAACAAAAATTCAGTGTTTGGTTACTGCTAAATGAGGACTGAGTGTGGTGAGACAAACAAAAGTGTCTGCTGGGCCATCCCTGTGGCTGCCTCTGGGTTGCCTGGTAGTAAGCCTGCTGGGCTTGGTGGCTCCTTGCCCTCTCTCTGCAAGGGTTCCAGGTGCTAGCACTGCTAGGCCACTAGTGTTCCCAGCACTGGTATGGAACAACCCTGAGCAGCTGGCAACCAAGCTCGAAGACCAGTTTTCCTCTACATGCAAGGCTGTTCTCACAAGGAGGGGGCAGGCAAGTTTGCTTTTCTGGAGCACAACCCTTGAAGTATCTAGCCATGCCAAGCCCACACATATCTGTCCATGGGATGCCAAACAGGCTGCTGACCCTTCTGCCTGCAGATTCCTGCCTGCAGTGTTTGACCTTGGCCTTCACTCAATTGGATAACACCCAAGGCAGTGTTTCACTTTGCCGATACTGAGTGAATGAATGAACACATGGAAGAAAATGATGACCAGACTCAGCTCTGATCTAGATGATCCCACAGGCATACTACAGTATAAGTATAGGTGAGGAAAGCCTTGAAACTGCAGTCTTAATGCTTGTTTCTCTTCTCCCAAACAGGGAGCTCCGCTGAAGATGCTACATTTGTTAAGCATAAGGTATCGCTGCTCTTTCTAGTCTTAATTTAGGTTGATGCTTTCAGAGAAGGAAAACCTCGCCAATGGTATGTGGCTTTGTTTTTCTTTTTTCTTTTGCTTCCACCTATAATAAATTAATTGTGTATGGAACATAAAATAAATATTAAAGAATACATTGATAATCTGTTATGGTCAGTTATTTCCTCTTTTATTCCCATCTTTTCTCTTCCCTTTTCTTCTCTCCCCTTTCATTCCTTTTCTTCAGTAAGCATCTATTTATCACTGACTCTATTACAGGCTCTGGGGATACAAAGATTAACAAATAGAGGCTTGGTTCCTGCCCATGTGGAACTAACTGGACCCAGTTAACAAAAGGAAGAAGAAAAAACACTTTCAAGGCAAGGAAAGGAAGGCAGAGTAGAAAAATAGTGAACTACAAGGGACTAAGCAACATCTTTTATTTTTTCCTACCTCGGTCCTACTCAAATCCTTATACAGTTTTTCCTTGGTGTGTGCTGTCTTCTCCCAGCTTCTCATAAATCCCAGTTGCAATAATCATCAAAGGGTTCTACTGATATTACAGCAAGTTAACCATTTATTTTATCATATTTTCCAAGATGATCCTCAAAAACTTCTAGGAAAAGAGAAAATTGTACCTTTACAGCAGGGAAACTGGGCAAACACTGCCTTAACTAAGTAATGAAGGTCAACATGACCAGTGATGTCTGTGGATCTCATTTAATCTGCCAAATGTGTATGCTCTCCTTTGCCGGTTAACAATGAATGAACCATCTTTGAAACCAAAGGAAGTTCTGTGCGCGAAGGGACTTCTGAAAGTTTTGGGGTCCTTGAGTTATTTGCTTTCTCCTTCAACCCTCTCCTCATCCATCCCTACTCTCTGCTGAGACTGTCTTTTCTACTTTGAGCTTGATTAAGTGCATTTGGCCTACCAGTCAGGGCCACTTCCATTGCCATCATGCTTAACAGAAGTTGCTTTAAAATTGTTTTTATTAAAGTTTCAGACTATGTCAAACATACAGAAAAAGTGCAGAAAATAACGTGGCAACATGAAACACACTCCATCTCTGATTTAGCACATTCTAACATTTTGCCATATTTGTCTCCCACGCCACCCCACACTCTTTAACGTAGAGAAGTTCCATCCCTTCATCTCATTTTACAGCTCCCGACCACAATGCCAGTACTGCCCCTTTGAGAGGGACTGCAGGCTGCGTACCTAGATCTGAAATTGACCACGCCCATCTTTAGCTTTTCTATTGTTCAACTTCAGCTTTTCCAGAAATTGCCAAACTGTTCTTCAAAGTGAATTTGTATTATTTAGGGTTCTTCAGAGAAACAGGATCAGGAGGTTCTGTGCATACACGCACGGACACAAGACACACAAAAACACAGACACACACACACACAGATTATATCATATACGTATAACGTGGAGAGAGAGACAGACAGAGACAGACAGATTTTACTGAATTGGCTCACAAGATTGTGAGGGCAGACAAGTCCAAAATTTGTGGGGCAGGCCAGCAGGCTAGAGATTCAGGTAAGAGTTGATGTTACAGGCTTGAGCCTGAAATCTGCAGGGCAGCTCAGCAACTGAAATTTTAGGCTGGGCAGTCTTGGGGCAGAATTGTTTTTTTCAAGAAACCTCAGTCTTTGCTCTTAAGTCCTTCAACTGATTGGGTGAAGCCCACCCACATCATGGAGGGCAATCTGCTTTACTCAAGCTCTACTGATTTAAAGGTTAATCACATCTAAAAATATACCTTCATAGCAACATCTGGACTGCTGTCTGACCAAGCAACCAGACACCATAACCTAGCCAAGATGACACATCAAATTAACGATCACAGGGTTGTACCAATTTACACTCCTACCAGCACTGTTTGAGAGTTCTTGTTGCTTCACAGCATTACAAACCCTTCTAACTTTGCCAACCTGCCTAGTGTGAACAGGCATCTCGTATTAATTTGGATTTCCCCGACTACTAGAAAACTGAGCGTCTTTTGTACGTTTACTGATCTGAGTTTTCTCTTTCATTATTTGCCTGTTTAAATCCCTTGTCCAGGGCTTCCCTGGTGGCGCAGTGGTTGAGAGTCCGCCTGCCGATGCAGGGGACATGGGTTCGTGCCCCGGTCCGGGAAGATCCCATATGCCACGGAGCGGCTGGGCCCGTGGAGCCATGGCCGCTGAGCCTGTGTGTCCGGAGCCTGTGCTCCACAATGGGAGAGGCCACAACAGTGAGAGGCCCGCATACCGCAAAAAAAAAAAAAAAAAAAAAAAAAAAAATCCCTTGTCCAATTTTACACTGGTTCTTTGACTTTTTCTCATTGACGTATAAGATTCTTTTATAATTCTGGTTAGAAATACCTTATAGGTTATATGCATTGCAACTTTCTTCATCTTGGCTGTAGATTTTAGTCACTTGGGGAGCTTTTAAAACCCTAGGCACCTCAGCTGTATCTTCATCCACATAAAATCAGAATCTCTGGGAATGGGACCTATGAATCAGTACTTTTAAAAGCTCCCCAGGTGGTGACTATGTGCTTCCCAGACTGTCGCCTGAACTTTGATTTTGCCTATGGTATCTTCTGCCACACAGAAAATTTTGATTTTAATGTTTTCAGTTCACTAATCATTTTCTTTATAGTTTCTGCTTTTCATTTGGTTTACTTTTTTTCTTTACCCAAAGTCACTAAAATATTTCCCTATATTTTCTTCTCCCCATCTCTTTCGTAAATTAAAATTTTGTGACAAGAATTTCTCTACATATATGACTAAAATTGTTATTTTGACAGATTATCAGCATCTTTTTTCTAATGTGCTGTTATGGAACTAAGAGTAATTTTAGTAAAAGTTGCGTAAGATATTTATTTTTATGATGTGGCTATGTTATAGGTGAGAAAACTTTTTTTTTTTTTTTTTTCTTTCTTTTTGCGGTACGCGGGCCTCTCGCTGTTGTGGCCCCTCCCGTTACGGAGCACAGGCTCCGGACGCGCAGGCTCAGCGGCCATGGCTCACGGGCCCAGCCGCTCCGCGGCATGTGGGATCTTCCCAGACCGGGGCACGAACCCATGTCCTCTGCATCGGCAGGCGGACTCTCAACCACTGCGCCACCAGGAAGCCCGGTGAGAAAACTTTTGATTCTAATCGTTGTGTTTCAGTTTTAGAGCTTCATTTTCATTTGTGTTAATATCAAAACTTTTGAAGGGCTATGGCTTTGCTGATATACTCTAATCCAGCTTCAGCAAGAGCTATTAATAATATGTATTGGGCTTCCCTGGTGGCGCAGTGGTTGAGAGTCCGCCTGCCGATGCAGGGGACGCCGGTTCGTGCCCCGGTCCGGGAAGATCTCACATGCCGCAGAGCGGCTGGGCCCGTGAGCCATGGCCGCTGAGCCTGCGTGTCCGGAGCCTGTGCTCCACAATGGGAGAGGCCACAACAGTGAGAGGCCTGTGTAATGCCCCCCCCGCAAAAAAAAATATGTATTGTCCCAATAAGAAATGTTTTAATTACCATTGACTAAATTGGGGAAGAGGGAATACTGATAAAATATTTGCAGAGCTGAAAGAGTATAAAGTGAAATGACTAATTACTACTGGGTTCAACTCTGAACACAGGGAAGATATTTAAAGTAGTGGGAAGGTAGATTTGAAGAAGCATAGGTTGAGGCTGGAGCCTACACTTGATAAACTTGCTTAATGGGACACTATTGAGTGGACGCCTGCATTTAGCTTCCTTTGTGACTAACACCAGAAAAAGAAAATAAATCTTCACTTCTATCTTTAGTGTTTTTTGGAGCATGTTGCTCCATATTGTTTTGTTCTTTCTTCTCCATACAGCCCATGTGTCAAATTTTCTTATTTTCTGTGTTTCTGTGTCCAAGTTTCTTTGCTGCCCATTATACTTGTCAAGACTTTTGGTTGCATGTAACTGAAACCTGAGTCAAACTAGCCTAAGCAAAAACAAACAAACAAACAAAAACCCTAATTATAGTTTCTGTTTTCATTTTTGTTGCAGCAGTATGCATGTTGGTGAGGAAACTAATTGTTTGGAATCATTCACTAGTGGATGAAAGAAACTTGGAAGCAAGTCAAGAGAGAACAAAATATGATTTAATAGAAGAAAGTAAAGTTGTTTGCTTTATTCATGTCACTTTATCAGATGCAGAGTCTTGTAGCCTTCCTAGAAGTACTGAAATACATTCCTTACAAAAGGACTCTCAGTGATTTAAAGCTCTCAGTCTCAGCACTACTGATTTCTTTTTATTGTGGTAAAATATACATAACATAGAATTTACCACATTAACTATTTTTAAGTGTATAGTTTATTGGCACTAAGTACAGTCACATTGTTGTACAACCATCACCACCATCAATCTCCAGAACTTTTTCACTACTGACATTCTGGATCAAATAAGTCTTTGTTGGGGTTGAAGGGGGGTGTCTG